>NC_136903.1:64268250-64508737 GCF_949606895.1 Notothenia rossii | reverse complement strand
GCCACAGCAGGATTTTTTTGTGAGCCCAAACTTGCACAGCATCCAATGGCAGACAGACAAAGCCAGCAAATATATGATAAACATGGTTCAGCATTTGGCCGCTAAAAAAGGAGGCCAAAAATTAAATGAAATCTAATGTTGATACCGGTTGGTTGTGTAAATAAGCAACGGTTTATCCAATATCACATTATGATGTCAGTGTTCACACCCTGTTCTATAATAAAACTACGTATAACTATTACCAATTCCAACTGGTGTGTGTTGCACTTCCTCATCCCTAGTGGGGACGTAACAGAGTCACAACCTAACCTGAGATTTCCAAAGTCTTTTCTCTTTCTGAATTGTTGTTGTTAGAATCCACCACGTCCTGCAATATTGTAAGAAAAAACAATTGACCCTCTTAATGCTGACGTAGGTTACTTTAAAAATGTAATCCATTACAATTACTAGTTAGTTACCTGTAAAACATGTAATTAGTAACCTACTTTAAGTATCACAATATGAAAGTAATGTAACCTGATTACTTTCCGCAGAGCGGGCCCGACCCATTAAGCGACATAAGCGGCCGCTTAGGGCCCCGCAGCCATTAAGGGCCCCTTGGCAAAAAATAAATAAAATAATAATCTCAGTACACCGTCGCCGTGATAAGTAGGTTTAATTAATTTTACTTTCAGACTTATGTATTATATTGTTGAGTCAATAATATAATATATTAACCGTGCTTTACCTGAACCTCATCATGACACTAGAGGACGGCAGGATTGTAATTTCCCTTGTTCAGTGAATGCAACAGAGGCAAGACACCAGACCAACCAGAGAGTTGAATGGAAATAAACATCTGTCTTATTGGATGACAGGTACCTATCCTGTGAGTTGTGACAATGTTTAAAATAAACTGTCAGTCGGACTCAGAGTTTTTGAAGATGAACATAAGAACATTTTTTCTTAAAAAAGACGACAATTCTCAAGTGGTGGCTCACACAACAACCCCAGAGCCACCACTTGAGCCAGGAGAACAAGGTATGTGAATGTCAGTAAACTTCCAAGTTATGCGAACATGTAAGCAAAGCATAAATTACAGCTACGTTGACGTTACTTTGAATCGTAGGAGTAAGCTAAACCGTTGGCAAGTAGCTATAGCTAGCCAGATATATTAAATAAACACTTTGTCATACAATCTAAATGTAATGTTTTTTAGCGTTACCTGGTGATTTCAAAGAAAGCTCTCTGGGAAATGTTGACTTACTGTTCGACATGAAGCTAGAAGCTACCTTACAGTACACAGTTGATACTGAGTCCAGTTAAAGTGTTTCATAGTTAGCTTAGCTAAGCATCAACCTAGCACTGAAATATATGGATATTATGTGACAGTATTTTTGAGAAAAAGTCAGCTGAAATGGTGGCATAGTTGCCACTGCTTTACGTGTCAACAGCATGTTTGAATGTATTAGCAGCAGTAAATGTGGCTGCTTGGCCACTGACGTTGCCATAACAACACCTGAATTTAAATGTGCAACCTCTTTTTGTGACAGATTTTTGCATGACATTTAAATTCTTCTGAATGATATTCCTATTGACAGCTAGTTTCTATGTGACCATTATGAGATGGACAGCCAGAGAGAATAAATGAAAAACAGTTATGAAATACTATATGACAAAACAAGAATACAGTTTAAAAGCGGAGTGATTTGTTATAAAAATCTGTTTACAGTTCTGTTTCATATGGGTGTTGGGAGATGTATCCATAGATCTCTTAATTTTGCTCTCAAAGTGCAATGCACCAGATTGATGCTTTTAACTTTAAAACAAATCTTCCCGGGGGAGCATGACCCCGGACCCCCCTAGAGTAGGTTAGGTCCATGGTGTTTACATGCTTATTTATACAATATGTGTGCTTATGCTAACATCATAAGACAAAAGTTGGTTCTGTGTTGTGTGTAGCGAGAACGCGGTAGAGTGAGGGGGGCCCCCAAGCCAAAGCTCGCTTAGGGCCCCCAAAAGTCTAGGGCCGGCCCTGACTTTCCGTTACTTTTGGATGACCTCAATATCAACTGCAATGCAAATTAAATAAACAGAAATGTAATGACAATAAAATGGCTATTATGTTAAACAATGGAACAATGTCACCTTAGAAAAGAAGAAAAAATAAGAGATTTTACATCAAGAATGTTAAGCCTAACAGGTCTAACAAGTCGACTAACCTTCAATATAAATCAAAAAAGTCTTAAACTTGAACAAGAAAACAAAGTTGAACAAACTTCACACAAAGGTTCTTGGCTTCAAAACACTTGCTCTTTTGACTGCACATGAAACAAGACGGTCTGGCAGAGGACACAGGGAGAGAAGGACAATAGAAGAGGTACAAGAGGTAATGGGAGATAGGTGGCACCAATCAAGGGAGGGGCTGACAATCTGGCTGGAGGGAAAACACACAATGGCAGGAAGTCAAGGGCTCTGAAACGAGAGTGAAAGGTAAGTACAAAATAAAACAGGAAGTGCATGATGGGACTAAACATAAGTGAAGGTGACTTAACAGAATCTAAACATGCACACTCAACTTAACATACAAACCGATAACATAAACCTGATGAATAACTTAAAATGGCATGAGTAAACAAAAGCTAGAAAATGAACATGAGGTTACATGTCAAAGTAATCATATTACCTGATATTTAAATGTTACATGTAAGGGAGTACAGTTATCTTTTTTGTATCCTAATAACATAATCCTGTTAAATGCAATCTGTTATTCTCCAAGCCTGGTAATTAAACAGTTGCAACTTGTGAATTCTGCTCAGAAGTTGAGTCTCTGAAGCTAATCTCACACATATCGGAAGCCAGGGCGGTTCGATTGCCACAAGACGTCAATTACTATTTGATTTGATGTTCTCAGCAACATCGAAAGTCAGTCGGAGGGACAACATATTCAAAAATATGCAGCATTATTCATTAATTTAATCTAATTCTCATGTTTGCTTAGATTCAATAGGAATACAAAACAAATGGGAGAAGCATTACAACTTTTATCCCTCTTCATTAAGCAGGATAGGAATATGACTAATCGTCATTCATTTATGTAAATTGAAAGGGGAAATAAACAACTAATACCTCATTCACACCAATGCAACTCCGGTTCAAGCTCCGTGCTAGAGCTTTTCAGGTTCAGAACCGGTTCTTCAGTTTAGCTCCGGCTCTTTTCACACTTCCCAGAGTCCGACTGGTGCTGCGTCATTGCGTCATCGTTTGCGTCATGACGTAACTGTTTGCGTGCCTGCTTCATAAAGCCAAACCACGCGGAAACCCCTCACAGCTGACACCGACAACAACAACAATGGCCGATTGTGCTCCAGCTTCCTCTGTACCTATTCAGAAGACCAGATTCCAAGTAGGTAGCTGGTCTCTTCAGTGGACCACTGCTGCTTGTTAAGTTTCTCCATTGTTGTGTACAAACTGGATAAAACGCCGGCTTTTTGTTGTTGTTCAGGAGTTGATCCCGCCCCTGCCCCTGCACCCGCCTCGACGTAAGCGTGACGTATGCGGTGCTTTTGCTCTGGCCGGACAATTTTTTGGTGCTCGAAATGAACCGTGAAGAGGAAAACCCGGTGCTTTTCAAGCTCCAGCTCCGAACCAGCCCTGAAACACCGTTGGTGTGAATGAGGTATAAGAGCTAATAGGTGTTGGTCATAGATTTAAAAAATGGAATACACTGCCACTTTTTGGGAGCAGGCTGTGGATAGGAAGAGAGTTATACATTCATCCCGCAGTATGGGGAGTGCAACACCAACACTGCATACAAATAAGAAAGCCAACCTTCTTACTTATCAACCAAAAAAGAAAAGTCTTAAGGAGAGAATTTATTTGAAGTAGGTCATTTGAAGGCCAAGTCCAAACTTGAAATAAAACACACAAAGAAATGCTGTTATAAGACTGTTAAAAACGGACATCAAAAGGTGTCAGAGCGTGTTACTTCTGGTGTCAAAGTGACACGGGAAAAGATCTAAGGAAGCATCAGTCAAAGGCTCAAAGTCTGTGATTTCCAGCCATGGTGATGGGATGCATGGTTATGGATTGTGGACGCCCTTCAATGATTTCATTTTTTATTTTCGTCCTGAGCGGTATTCTGCTCAACCATTCTGAAAGTGCATTCTCTACGAGCTGTTGAGACGAAAAATGGGGCTGCAGGAATACTGTCCAATGTTTGTCTTGTTTTGTATTGCTGTGTTCTAACTAGGGCCGGGACTTTAACGCGTTAATTAAGATTAATTAATTACACAAAAATTAATGCGTTAAAAAAATTTAACGCATTTTAATCGCACTTATTTTTGCACCGCGGAACGTTTCTCACTGGATGAGTTTCAGGGTTACCGATTATACTGGAGCACCAACTAACGTTCATGACTTCAAACAACAACAAACCACAGTGAACAATAGTCAAACGTGAACGAAGAAGCTGATGAGACCGCTTTGGTTGGCCCCGTGGATGGGACATTTTGTTTTAAAAAATGGACGGATAGAAGCATCGATAAGAGCACGGTTGTTTGCAAATTATGCAAAAAGGAATTTGCATATCACCGCAGCACATCAAGCCTCAAGTATCACCTCAATGCAAAACATATAGCAGCTAGCGTGGAAGCTAGCGTGGACTTTAGCCCGACTCGGAGTACAAGGACCCACACCCAATTCGCGTTGATCAAACAGTGGCCTATGCAACAGAGAGATTTTATTTTTCATCAGGATATTGGAAGACTAGGAGGGATTGAGGTCAATCGCTGGCACTTTTTTAATTTCATTTTAAATGGTACACTTTATGTTGAACTATTTATTACGTTGTTGGTGCAACTGGCACTTGTTGAACTGTTTATTGTTTTGGCCAAGGTTATTGAAAGAGTTGGACTGAAATTGATTAGATTTTTTAAATCAACTGTTGGTAAATCAACAAAGTCTGTTATGGCCTCTGAAGCAACAGAGAGATGTTTTCTAATAGTCAGGGTTTCCAATGTTCTGAATGTACTTGAAAGTATTGTGTTTTACTTAAAAAACAAAGTGTTATAGTTTACAGAAGGTCTACCTACCTATAGGCTACCTGAATCTCTGAAATGTACTATATTCCTAAATATGCTATTGCTACACTTTATGGCAAAAATCGCACTTTTCTGTTGGTCTTGGTTAAGTACCACCTTGAAAAAAATAAACAATGTTTTGTTGCTTAAGCTTATGTATTCAGTCATTATTCAATGGTATACTAAAATCCATGTGAAAAAAATTGCTTCTCACTGTTCTCAGGTCAAATATTTATATGTGATTAAAAATGCGATTAATTGCGATTAATTAATTACAAAGCCTGTAATTAATTAGATTAATTTTTTTAATCGAGTCCCGGCCCTAGTTCTAACCATAACCTAGCTCTTCCATTCAGGTCACACAGTTGTTAAATGGATAGGTTACTCTTCTGTATTTAAATCTGTGAGATACCAGTGGGCTTATGCTTCATTTTGATGCATGAAAACACAAACATGGTGGGAAGTTGGTCTCCTCCTGTGTGATGGATCGGTCTAATAGGGACTCCTGTGTCATTGACCGAAAGCAACGCGATCAATGTTTTCTCATCGTCAAACAGAGAGAAAGTCTCCAGGCCTTAGCATTTGTGAACATAGCTCCACCAGAATAATTTAGGAAATAATTAATGACAAAACATCAGCTGTTCCAGTTGTAATCAGAGTTTATTTGGTGTAATTGCAGCTATGTCACAGATGAGTCTAATAGCTTTGCAAACAACAAGTTAATAAGGATTATTTTGAAGTCTCATTAAATGGCTGATTTTTATATTTTGAAATACGGGTTTGAAATGCAACTCTGGGAAACATATTGTCTGGAAAAGTCACTTAAGGTTCTGCATGTCAAGCTTTTATATGAAGCAGCACAGCATCTAATCTT
This sequence comes from Notothenia rossii, assembly GCF_949606895.1. NCBI lineage: Eukaryota > Metazoa > Chordata > Actinopteri > Perciformes > Nototheniidae > Notothenia > Notothenia rossii. The sequence continues at coordinate 64,502,803 of NC_136903.1, read as the reverse complement.
AAAAAATGTATTGGTGTACAGTGGATTAATAGAAAAATAACTCCCGGACTCACAGATACAGCAAAGAGGCTTTTTGCTTATTGGTGCAGATAACCCAATAAGTCCTCCAACTCATACGACCAAATGGGCCGATTGTTCAGGCCCTTATTATGACCAAATATGTTGTTTGTTCAAGCGCTTAATACCTCCTATAATTACGTTTTAAAGTTTTCGCCATCTAGTGCTCCCGTTGAATGCAAACGTTACAGATGGTCGTTTATTCACAAATAACCCTCTCTGTAAAATCCTAAATTGTATGATAGTTTGGCCATTAAAAAGCTTTTTGATTCGATTTCTAGCGAGAAGTGTATATTGTACTTTTAGAATCCACGTCCAGTCGATATGTAGGATCTATAGTTTGATAGATATTACGAAGATGATTTGAGGTATGCGGAAGCCTCCATGTAAAGTTACTGGTTGAAAACAGTATTTCCGGTCTCGATGTTTTCATAATAAAACCAATGATAAAATGATTTAACAGTGATATCTGCAGTACTCATCAACTAAAAAACATCAGTTTATCCTTGTTAATTATACGACATTTATTGGTTTAAATTGTGTACAATACATTTGTGTTTTTCCCATAGGTTTTTCTCTTTAGATTCTGAGAGACACCTTTCTTTTTTCAGAGGTTGTTTTAGCGATTGTTTTAGCCGCAATGCATTTCGGGATATGGTAGATATTTATTTATAGAGCCCTGATCAGAAGACCTTTTGACAAACTGTAAGAAATTCCGCCAAAACTGAATACGTGATGTGGATCATAAATATATTAGCAATTAAAGAACATCTTCCATTTCTTTTCACACAATACGTCTCCTTGCAGTATCAACACTAATCCGGCTGACTTTTATACTTGATCCAATTGATAGGTTATATTTACACAATAACGGTGCACAGCTGATAGAAAGGGATTTTGTTGTAGTTTTTAAAGATATTATTTACTGAACTGCCTTTCCAACTCCTCATGCAGTTGACTGTTACAGGTCTATACAGGTTCATGGTACAATGCATAAGCTTCAAATCGAGAGACTGAAACTGTATTTTCCTTTACCGTTCTGTTTTAATTTCACAATAAAGTTAATAGTCATATTATGTTTGATATTATTATGTTTTATTAACTACACCACTGTTTTTTTAACCTGCACCGCCTAGTGGTTAAAGCACGTTATTGAATGTTGTTGTTGAATACGTTTTATTTGATGAAAATATTTAAATATTAAGAGTAGCTTACATACAAAATTGGGGGAAAGTAGAAGGCATGATAGAAATATAGAAACAAATAAAACAGTTTAGTGCAGGACGTCCAAAGATATTAACAGGAGGATGTGCAAAACAGACAAACTAATAACGCTTTATTTAAACATTAAAGAATACTTTAAGTTAAGGTCTTCTTTTGAATAAGAAAAAAACGTTGGGGTTATCCACAGATAAATAAGAAGTCTGACAAAGTACTTATTAACGTCCAATATATTGCATAGTTTATTTTGGCACTTGACAATCACCTTCCCTGAACTTGACTCAGGTGTAACTAAAGTCTGATTTAAGGGTTGTTTATATTTCACATCATTAATCAGAATCTACAAAGTGACTAAATAAATGTAGTGGAGTAAAAATACCAGGTTAACCTCTGAATTGTGGTGGAGTAGAATGACAAAGTAGTATGCTGCTGTAACAAAAACATTTCCCAACTAGGGATCAATAAAGTATATCCTATCTTATCTTAAGATGATCGATGGCTACTGCCATATTTGCTCAATTTGCCTCTGAACCTTGACAAGTGCATGTTTCAGGTTTATCAATGAACAACAGGAGGGGTCACAGACATAAGACCAGCTGTTAAATAAAGCTCTTCTGACCTCATGGGGGTATATTAATTCACCCATTTATTAATTATATGTTTTAATTTTGATAACACCACTGTGTTTTGTATCCCCTAAACCTCCAGGGTGTACACAGTTTAATACTGGCAACTTCTAATTGTGGGAAATACGAAAACGTCTCATAAAGAGACGTGCCATAGAACATGCGAAACACACAATAGCCAGCGAAACACATAATAGCCTGCATGTGTAGTGGGGGGGGGGGAGGGGGCTGGAGCCGTCCAATTCCAGTTTTGGAAAGTCTGCCGTGGTTCCATTCCATTTCATAGAGCTGTGACGCTCAGCGTAACCTTGTCGCACTGCCACTCCAACATCCAATCACAGGGCTTGATGACTAATCACGGGGTTTGTAAAGCATTTGCAATGAACGGGCCGGGAGCATGTTGTTTCTTACACGACCACTAGAGCACCTCTAGTGGTCGTGTAAGAAACAATATACATTTTAAAACGTGTCTCTGGGTCGTAATAAGGGCATGAACAATCGGCCTATATGGTCGTTTTTTGTAGGAGGACAGGCTGAGATAACCAGTGTTTTGTTCGTATTTTCAAGCTTTTATCAGCATGCTGCTAGTTCAAATTATTCTATCAGAGGACAGCAAGCTCCACTGATTCTGTTCTGAGCATATTGAAATAAAGTTCTTGGGAGCAGCCTTCATAAATGTTATGTGTTTTCTATATTTAGGCCTCTGATTTGAATTATTTAGTTAAAGTGTCCCTTTGAGTATCTGGTAGGCTTTCACAATGATGCAGCTAAGACAGACAGTTGGGCTCCAAATCTGTTCTTTCAGTCGGACATATGGCTGGATCCAGCAGGGCAAAGTAGCTGACAGCCCGGGGACCAAGAACAGTGGGAGTCGCAGAAGCTTTAGCCTCACTTTAGGTCAACCAGCTTGTGTAAAGTTTAAAGACAAGTTAAGAATTGTTGATGTCTGATTAAAAAGAAAATGTCAAATGCACCATTAGAACTGAAACAGGTTTTGACGCAGACCCTTAAAGGCCCAGTGAAGTGCATGTTTTTGCACCAAAATGAAATGGCAGTTTCATTCCTTACATATCATTGTGCCTGTTCATGGCTAAAATAATTTTTAATAATTCATAATTAATGAATTAATGAATTATTAATTTTGCCATCTGAGCCTAACGGAAGTTGCAGACGATAGTGGCTGTGACGTCACAAGATGTACCCAGTTGCGATTGTAAACATGGCGGAGACTCTGGAAAGTGATACTAGTGTGAGAGAAATGATTGATTTGGACAGCTTTTCGGACAGGATAGATGAGGAAAGTGATCAATCTGGTGCACTTTGAGGGCAACATTAAGAGATTTATGGATACAGCTCTCAACACTCATATGAAACATATATTTCAATAATCAAAAAACATTGGAATGATTTCTTAACCTATTTTATACAACTAATATTACATAGATGGAAATATTTGTTTACATAGATGACCAAACCCACTGAGATAACTTAGGCTACAGTTTACCTCTCTGAGCTGACGTTATCTCTCTCAGTCCCACAGGAGAGCACTCTCCCTCTCCTTATTGTTGAAAAAGCTAATCTCCGTTAGCTCCGAGCTAGCACCAGATGCTAACAACAACCCTGTAACTCTGTCAGTCTCTCTTTCTCTCTCTCTCGAATCGACCACTGGCCTTTATTTATCATGATCAATCAAATAATCTACGAAACAATGACCCCAGCCAGGCTCACCTTCATCTTTTGGGAACAGAAACATCGCCACTTCGGCAGACTTGACATTACTACAGCCAGCGGCAATGCATCGTTTCCCCTGTGTTTTTCATCCCTCTTTCTTCACTTCCAGTTGACTCCGACACACTTTCCAGGAAAATACTAGCTCAAAAACGTTGAGAAATTCGACTTTGAAAAAGAGAAAAAACGAACGGTGGTGAATGTAAACAGTGCAGCGGCGTCCATCTCGTGACGTCACGCAGTAGATCGCAAGCCACGCCCACGAAGGCGAAGGTCGACTGCAGATTTCCCCGGAAAATTCAAAACTCGTCAAATTTGTTGCCATTCCAACATTTTTTGATATGGGTTCCAATGGACAATTTTGGTCATTACTATACGTATTAGCATAACAGATCATGCACAGGTGCACACTTCACTGGGCCTTTAAGATATATTTTTATTTTTATTGACTAATGTGTTAACTCTGTATTTTGAATTTTACACCCGGAAGTAAGTATTCTCTCCGCTTCGCTTGACAAACCCCGTGATAGTCCTCGAGCTCTGTGATTGGATGTTTGAGTGTGCGCTGAGGGTTATTCCGAGCACTTTTAAATGGGATGGAACCATGGCAGACTTTCCAAAACTGGATTTGAACGGGTCCGCCACATCCCCCCCTCCCCCAACCCGTCCCCAGAACTACACATGCTGGCTATTGTGTGTTTCGTAACATGTTCTATGGCACGTCTCTGCTGGGAATTGTAGTTTTAAAAGACGTTTTCATATTTCCCGTAATAAGAAGTTGCCAGTATTAAACTGTGTACATCCCTGGAGGTTTAGGGCATAGGAAACATATCATTAATAAATGGGTGAAAATTGCTTGTGCCCATAATGGGCAGCATTAATATATAACCACATGCCAGCTAAGGTCAGAAGAGCTTTATTTAACAGCTGGTCTTATGTCTGTGACCCCTCCTGTTGTTAATTGATAAGCCTGAAACATGCACTTGTCAAGGTTCAGAGGCAAATTTTGCAAATATGGCAGCCATCGATCATTTTAAGATAAGATGTACTTCATTGATCCGAAGTTGGAAACATTAGCGTTACATCAGTGTAACTACTCTGGTCTTGAAAGAACATTACGCATCGAACTGATGTCCACAATCACGTTTATTCTCTTCTTTGCACAATCATGAAACACCGTGAAAACGTGTTCGCCTAGTAGACCAGCAGTAGAATTATCGTTATCACATCGTTGACACTTTTACCGCCCTTTTACTCTCTCACTAACACAATATAAACATCCGGGGCAAGAGGTCACATGACTTCCGGAAAGATAACTCTTGTAATTTTTACAAAATAAAACAAATTACATTAAACACTCTTCAAAAAAGGACAAAACAATAATAAGGGACCTTTGAGCGTCAGCTACAATCAGTGTAACAGTTGTAGGCTAAATATGCAGTGGTTTTTATTTGTACATAATTTAGTATAATCACACAAATTCTGTGTTTTATATTTAATAATTCTGTGTTCTTCATTTATTGATTGTTCAATACCTGATGTGACCGGATGTCTCCTCCCTCTTTGACGCTGCTTTGCACCATACCAGCGCTCCTGTATTTAAGTGGAGGTGACAAATCTGCTTCCTCCCCATCCGCTTCTCCTTTGTGGCTGCAGCCTCGCGTGGCCGCGTAGATTGTTTGGCGTGGCAGCTCGCGAATCACACTCTCTACCAGAAAGGTAAAGCATCTTGCATTCTGTCATTTATTCATGGGCACAAGCAACACCCGGCTTGACACTACTCTGTCTTAGCGCAGCTGACGCCGGTGGCCAGCACTGTCCTTCTCCCCCCTCCCTGGAGAACTTTTAGAACAATTATATTGTTTATTATTAGAAATGTAATTATGTGTAAATAAAATAACCATTGTAGTAATATCCTTTACACTGTCTCTGCCTGTGGTGTTCAAACGAACCTGATTGCCTTTTATTAAATTGGATAACTTTAGTTTTTAGTTATTTCCTGGGGGCGAAACTCCCCCAGGTGGCGCTGTCAGCAAAACGAGCATTTTATACGAGCACCACACCGCCACATTGACAAGGTCGGAGATGAAAAACTTGGGTCGCAGGTTCCTCAACAGTGCATTACAAGACATCTATGTGTGTATACCTCCACCATTAAACTGTCGTATTCTGCACATTTCTTATACTACATACATCTTATAATAGTACAGCGGTTAAGCCCTCAAATCAAGGGAAATTGTGCACTTTTTGAAAGAAACATGAAACTTCTACCATAGTTAGTTTATATCATGAGGTTTATTTTTAGATGTGGAGGGAAGTCAGATTTGACCTCTGAGGCCCGGGAGAGGTCAAATCGGGGATGGCCACCAATAATATTCAAAACTGACTCACTTTGGAACCGAATACTGTAGAAAAACACTTAAGGTGTCATTTCCCACAAATGTTAGGGTGCCCATTCTGTTGGTGATACATTTGAGACCAATATAATTCAAGAAAATGCATTTATGTTAAAGTCAAGGTAAAAATATATCAAAATATTTATTTTTTATGTACCCAAGAACATTCTTCAATTGATTTCTTTGTAGTCTCAGTATTATTTAGTTATAAGTTATTATTTCATGGGGTGTGTGGATATTTGTATGCATTCTCAGCACAGATTTATCAGCAGTTGACCCCCCTAGACCATTTCCACAGACTACCTGCAATACCACCGCGGACCACTGGTTGAAAACCCCCTGCTCTAAAGCTTCAGTAGCCTACTTATTCGAGGGGTTGTTGCTAGACAACATGGTGAGAAGTATTCAGAAATGCCACTTCTGACACTTCGGACATTTCTAACAGGTAAAAAGATTGACTATGAACAAACAATATTATTAAAAACAATATTAATATTAATATATGCCTTTGAATGCGAATGTATTGAATTTGACTGTAGCCAGGAAGGAGTTTTCCTTGCTAGCTAGCAAGGAAAACTCCTAGCTAGCTAGCTAGCTAGCTAGTGTGATCAAAATAATTATCCTAGCTTAAGTAGAAGACAGTCTGGAACATTTCTGTTTGAGCTGAGTAGTTTAATGATTGAACAGAGTATTTTCTAGAGATGTCAACTTGGTTATTATGTCAAATTTGGGCAATATTTTACCTGTCATAACAGTAACAAAACACAGTCACGGACATGTCACGAACATGTCATAAACATTATGTCAATGTCATATATATATGACACATATATGTCATATCATTGTCATTAAGTGTCATTTGGTTTAACCTAACCCTACAAAAACCGAATGACACAATGACAACAGTGTTTAATACAATGTTAAATTGTTATCTTTTCAGATTCCCACGTCTTGCTGGAATTTTAACCCTCACCATGTCAAAGCGTCACAGCTTGATGGTCCCTACCCAGCCCTCGTTATCCAAGCAATCCAAGCCACCCCCCAGCACTAACTGGGACATTTGTGTCCTCTGTCAAGTCAAAACAGATGAACCTTTACAGTGTCCTCTCAGAAACAAATATAAACAGTCTGTTGGTAGTGGCTATGTATCCCTCACAGAAGACCTTCTCCGGTTCCATACCCTTCAGCATATGCCAATGGACCTCAACCTGGAGCGATTAGATGATGGAGATGGCATAGAATCCACTTTGAAGAGACACAAGGCAGAGTGGCACAAGAGATGTCGGCTAAAATTCAACAAAAAAGCATATGATGAGCTAAGTCGGGGGAAATTAACTACAGCACAACAACAAAGTACCTCATCTGTACACACGCGATCTGCCCACAGCCATTCACAGTCCACAGAACCTACTTGCTTCTTTTGCAATGAGCCTGCTGCAGGTTCCTCAGGTTTGCATAATGCATCAACCTACAACATTGACAGAAATGTGAGGAAGTGTGCCCTTGAGCTTGAGGACACTGCTCTGTTGGCCAAGCTCGCAGAGGGTGACATGATTGCCATTGAGGCCAAGTACCATCATCGCTGTCTGTCTTCATTGTACAACAAAGCCAGGCAGGCTGCATCTAAACACAATGATGGAGATGATACTTGCCTACATGGCATAGCCTTTGCACAGTTAGTGGCATATCTGGAAGACAAGAACAGTGATGAGAACACTTCCCCTGTCTTGAAATTGACTGACATCGCTCAGTTGTACAAGACCAGGCTGGAACAACTTGGTCTGACTCGATAAACGGATTCACACCACCAGACTGAAAGAACGACTGCTTTCTGAGCTTCCACATCTGAGGGCACATTCACAAGGAAGAGACACACTTCTGAGTTTTGAGAATGACATTGGACCAGCTCTCATGATAGCCTGTCAAACTGACAGTGATGCCATGCACTTAATGCGAGCAGCACAAGTAGTGCGCAAAGAAATCTTTGGTTCGTCTTTCTCTTTTGACGGATCATTCCAAGAAAACTGCCAGCAGAGGGCTGTGCCACCATCTCTCTTGGCTCTCGTCAACATGGTACTTGATGGTACAAACATTAAGCATCAGACCACCACAAAACCTGCCCTAACAATCTCCCAATTGATGGTCTTTAACAGTAAGAAGCAGGCACGGAACATGGATTCACCAAGCTCAGCACGTACAAGGCACACCCGAGAAACTCCACTCCCTCTATATCTGTCCCTCAAGATCCATGCAGTTACACGAAGTAGGGGGTTAGTTGACACACTGTTCAACCTGGGATTGTGTGTTTCCTATGACAGGCTGCTGCAAGTCACATCAAACATTGCCAATGGTGTCTGCCAGCAATTTAGGATGGAAGATGTTGTGTGCCCACCAAAGTTGCGTAATGGACTGTTCACAACAGGAGCTGTGGACAATATAGACCATAACCCAAGTTCTGCAACAGCCAAAGATTCCTTCCACGGCACTGGAATCTCACTAATGCAGCATCCATCACACACACAAAGCGGAACTGATCGTGGTGTACTAGTGATTAGTCAAGATGGCTCTTCCACCAAGTCAGTGAAACCTCTGCCAACATCATACACAGTCGTGCCACCAGCTTCCCTCCACAAAAAGGAATTTAGTGTGCCACCTGTACAAGGTCCTGTGAGACCCTCCACCCTCCTAGTTTCTACAGCCGCCACAGAGGATGAATATGCATGGCTCAGAAAAGTCAAGACAGCTGTTGAAACGTCAGCCATTGATGGCATGATATCGTGGTCTGCCTACCATGCCTGTGTTCACCATGCCGTCATCCCTCCTGCAGCAATCAATGCATTATTACCTCTCTTTCTTGACAATGCACATTCAGTAGCAATGATTCGGCACTCTATGGAAATCGTAAAAAGAGCAATTCAACATGTGAACCCTGGTCAGATTCCTGTCATTGCTGCTGACCAACCACTGTATGCTCTCGCTAAACAAGTACAGTGGACCTGGCCAGACACTTATGGAGAAGATCACTTTGTGATCATGTTTGGTGGTCTACACATCGAAATGGCTATGTTGAAGTTGCTGGGAGACTGGCTAGAAGACAGTGGCTGGACCAATGCTCTGGTCCAGGCTGATATTGCAAGTTCTGGAACAGCAAATTCCTTCATACATGCCAAACATGTCACCAAGACCCGCCATGCACACCAGGTCACAGCTGCAAGCCTCTATACACTACTGCAATGAGCATACAATGAAAATTGCATATCTGATGATACAGATGCCATGCCACCTGACAGTCTATCTTTTGAGGAGTGGTGCATACAACAAGCAAAGGCTAATGTTCACTTGACTACTGGCATAAGACCCTGTCATTGCAGCTTCTCGTTTTGCGGTACATGAGGTCCATTCGTGAAGGCAACTTCCAGCTGTACGTGGAATCCCTAACACAGATCATGCCCTGGATGTTCGCCCTGGATCACACACACTACAGCAGATGGCTTCCCGTACACATCCGTGATATGATGACTCTTGCGGACAGACACCCAGATGTCCTGGCAGAATTCAAGTCTGGACATTTCGTGGTGCACAAAACCAGCAACCAGTTCTCTGCCATGGCACTTGACCAGTGCCATGAACAGAACAATGCCATGGTCAAAGGTTCTGGTGGGGCTATCGGACTGACTGGCAATCCAGAAGCACTCAGACGCTGGATGGTAGCAGGACCAGAAATCGCCAGGATCACTAAAGAGTTTGAAGAACAGGCAACACACCAACAGCATGGACCCAGTGACTCTAGACACCATGACCAGCAACCTGGAGTGTAAGCCACATTCCTGAAGGAGGTTAAGGCACTTGTCACGGTGCTGGAAGAGATGGGGAATCCATTTCTAGAACACAGCCAAGATCTTTTAGTCATTGACACAAGAGACATCGTTGATACCCAAGTTGCTGATACTGTAAGAAGGATTTATACCATTGGTGAGGAGCAGTACACCGAGTTTGTGACCCAAAGGCTGGAAAGGTGTACAACACCTATCACACACCCTCTTCCAAAAAAAAAGTTGCCACTATTCAGCAGACCACCTGTGAAGGTCAAATCAAAAGAGAAAGCACAACTCGCTGCACTGAAGAGTGACTGTGGTCTTTTTTCAAGGCTGTACATCTCATGTCAAACACGAGATGGAGACATCAACCACTTCTTTTCCCACGAAAACCAGGCAGCACCTCCAGCTCTGTCAAGTGGAGGAAAACTTCGGTTCGGGGTTAAAGCAGATCTGCTTCGCTGCCTGGAGTCAAATCTGCTTGAAATCAAGAGTGTTCCTACTAAGACTGATGCAGTAATTCTAGATGGTGCAGCTGTGGTTCAAATGCTGAATCCAAAGTTATCAAGAACATTTCAAGAGTATGGAGAAACAGTGTTCATACCATACATCTCTGCTCAACTAGAGGTAAGCATCCATGTTGACCTTGTCTGGGATGTATACCTATCTGCCAGCCTGAAAGCTTCAACAAGACAGAAGAGGGGAAATGGCAAGAGGAAAAGGGTGGCTCCCCTTACTGTGATGCCCAAGAACTGGAAAGACTTCCTTCGATGTGATGAAAACAAAACAGAGTTATTTTCCTTCCTGGCCCGAGAAGCCGTAAGTCTGCCAGTAGCACAGGGCAAGGAACTGTATGCAACAGATGGAACTGGAGTCCTCTGCTCTCCTGCCGATTCATGTGTGACCTGCCTTGCCCCATGTTCACAAGAAGAGGCAGACACCCGGCTACTTCTGCATGTGGCAGACGCTGTGCATAAAGGTTGTAAGAAGGTGACCATACGTACCGTTGATACAGATGTGGTGGTGTTGGCAGTGGCTTGTTTTAGCAAAATAGCTCCCGATGAACTGTGGGTTTCCTTTGGTGTTGGGTCGAGTTTCCGGTTTATCGCTATTCATGAAATGGTTGCCACAATGACTCCTATCCAATGCCTGACTCTCCCTGTCTTTCACGCTTTCACTGGATGTGACACCGTGTCTGCATTTGCTGGCCGTGGAAAGAAGATTGCCTGGGAGAGATGGAAGTCTTTCCCAGAGGTCAGTGATGCTTTCCAGGAACTCCTGTGCATGCCAAGTGAGGTCAGTGAAGATTCCATGTTACTGCTGGAAAGATTTGTGGTGCTCATGTATGACCGAACGAGTGAGTGCATGGAAGTGAATGATGCCAGGAAACAGCTTTTCTCCCAGAAGTCCAGGAGTTTAGAAAACATCCCTCCAACCCAGGCTGCCCTCAAACAGCACATCAAGCGTACTTGCTTTCAGGCTAACGTTTGGAACCAGTCACTGGTCCTGGACCCAGAGATGCCAGAGCCATCTGATTGGGGCTGGACAAAAGAAACCACTGGGTGGCAGCCACTCTGGACAACTCTCCCTGAAGCAGCAAAGTCTTGCCATGAGCTGATCCGCTGTAACTGTCAGAAAGGGTGCACTGGACGGTGCTCATGTGTCAAAGCTGCACTTAAGTGTACAGATCTCTGCTTTTGTTCTGGGGACTGTTAAGATTTTTGATCACTACCAATATGTGATCCTGACATGAAAGGACTGTGGTGTTGTTAACCACTTCTCCGTCCCTTGATGATGATTAAAAAGTTAAATAATAAATCAGTTAAAAAATTACTTATTATTTCAATGACTGTTGTTATTGGCATTGTTATTATTGTTATTGACATCATTATTAACCTTATCATTACTGTTATTATTTTGAAAATAAACTACCTTTTTGCATCGTTCACCACCCTATGTTTGCATTATTTGACCTCCACATTGATCTAAATGCATTTTCTTGAATTCTATTGGTCTCAAAGGTATCACCAACAGAATGGGCACCCTAAAATGTGTCGGAAATGACACCTTAAGTGTTTTTCTACAGTGTTTGGTTCCAAAGTGAGGCATTTTTGAGTATTATTGGCGGCCATCTTGGATTTGACCTCTCCCGGGCCTCAGAGGTCAAATCTGACTTCCCTCCACATCTGAAAATAAACCTCATGGTATAAACTAACTATGGTAGAAGTTTCATGTTTCTTTCAAAAAGTGCACAATTTCATGGTTATCCGCTCTACTATAAGAGTAAAGTACATATGTATAATATCAGTTAAAATAAGTGCTTAAACATACAGTAGTTAACATTGCAGGAAAGCAATATATTAGTACTTTGTCAGGCTTAATATTTATACCCCCAAAGCTTTTTTCTTATTCAAAATAAGACCTTAACCTAAAGTATTCTTTAAAGTTTAAATAAAGCCTTATTAGTTTGTCTGTCTGTGTCTCCTATTAATATCTAATAATAAAAATAAATGTCAATAACGTGCTTTAACCACCAGGTGTCCCTTTCTATCAGCTTTGCACCATTATGGTGTAAATATACCAATATGCCGATTGGATCAAATATAAAAGTCAGCCGAATTAGTATTGATACTGTAAGCACACTTATATTGTGAAGAGAAATTGAAGATTTTGTTTAATTGCTGATATATTTATGATCCACGTCACATTCAATTTCGGCGGCAGTTCTTCCTATTTATCTAGAAGTCTTCTCATCAGGGCTCTATAAATAGCAAACTACGGCAGATATGTAATATATAATGCAGCCGAACCGTGTATTACAATGCCGTTATGTGATGACCTCCAAAAAGAAAAGCAAGCAAACTCGATGTTAACTATTACTTTGTAATAGCACCCTTACTCCATGTTTAATGGTACGTCCCATTGTGCACCCTTACTCCATGTTTAAGGGTATGTCCCATTGTGACGTCATAAGCAAGCGCGGAGCGCTATATGTCTCATGTTAACGCATTAACGCAAAAGAAAATTAACGCCACTAATTATTTTAACGCGATTCACGCATGTGTATTTTTTGTCCTCGGTCGCCCCATAGTTTCAGAGCGCATCGAGTTTAAAATACCATCTACAAGCTGATGCTGACAGCCCCGCTCCTGCCGTCCGTTTGCGGCAGACCACACTTCCATGCTTACCGGCAGGCACCGACTGGCCATCGGGAGGACCGGGAGGGAGCGAGAGAGAGACCTTACGTGTATTGTTGTTGTTGTTAGCATCTGGTGCTAGCTAGCTGCGCTAACGGATATAAGGAGCTGTTTAAATGAAAGCAGAGGAGCGACATTTCGCCGACAACGGCGCCGAGCACTTGACTTTATGCAGGTAGCCAGACAGTGGGACATTGTACTAAAAGTCAGCACACTCAGCACGGATAGTGCGCGCAACATGATTGCAGCGTCCAGGCAGCTCCTGGTCGAGCATATGCCTTGAGTTGCACATAGCTCCAACGATCCATCACGCACGCACACAAACACGCACGCACTTTGTATTTTATTATTGTATGAGAGAGGTTCCAGATTGAATTGAGACGAATATTTGTAATGTTCAGAGGTTGTTGTGTTTAATCTTCATGAGAATATTTGTCATTGTTCAAATGATAATAAACATTTGCACAAAGCATATTTGTCCACTCATATGTTGATAAGAGTATTAAAAACTTGAAAAATATTCTTCTAAGGTACATTTAGAACGGATAAAAAATGTGCGATTAATCGCGATTAACTATGGACAATCATGCGATTAATCGCGATTAAATATTTTAATCGACTGACAGCCCTAATATGAACCCTTTATATATACAGTCTATGATATGAACCCTTTATATATATGCAGTCTATGATATGAACACTAGGTGGCTCAAGGGGGAGTCGCCAGCGTAGCTCACCGGTGGCCATCTTGCCAAAGTCAACAACTATTGATACAGCTGTTGTAAGATGAGTGATCTGCACAAAAATACTCTTGACTCGCTGAAATCTTGACTGATTTACAAACTGTTTGGTGTATTATAAACGTTATTAGCATGGCTATTATACAGGAGACAACAAGACATGTTGAAAAAAAAAGTTCATGATTATAATTATAAGTAGGCCTATGCAGTATTATTAGGGTATTTGTTATTCTCGCGTCCAGGAGACAAGCTTTAAAAGTAAGAGACAATGGAGTCTGAGAAAGGTTCAACTGGGTACTTTAATTAAATGGCGCGGTAATTTAACAAGCAGGAGATGTGAGGAGAGAAAAGCTGCAGCTTCCTCTCGCAACGGCGGTGTCAGTACCATATGTGCTCGGGGTACCAGATCTGCTCGGGGTCCGTCGCTTACTAATGACGTCACGCGATGTGATTGGCTGTACGGTAACGCTGATTGGTGTAACTAGGGGCGCTGACTAGCTTATACCGGGGGTCTGATCAAAGACGAATGAGTGTAGGTAGAGACAGAAGCCTCATCCCAATACCCCTCCTCGACTCCTCTCTTCCCCTCCTCCGGGACTTGACCCGGAAATCGATCAAGACACGCCATTTTGAAGGACGTCCCAATAGCTGAAATGCACACGGAGGAGTTGAGGAGGGGTGAGGTAGGAGGGGTGCGGGAGTAGACGAAAGGGAGGATACATGCGAGCAGACTACGAGGAAGTGTTTTCACTACTCGCATATAAAAGCCTCGCCCCCACCTTCACAGCTGGTCCATTTCAACAGAGGAAACAGTGGAAAAGCGTCACATAAATGTATAAGTGCACACAGCTCCGTGGGAATTATTATGTGCAATTCATTTCTAAAAGGCTTTCACATTACTATAATTATATTTTTATTTAAATGTAGGCTACATTTTACACCAAAACGGAACACAAAAGCAGGACCAACATACATAGGCCTACATTGAATTCCTTGACTAACAAGAGAAAGATTCATTCATTTAAATAAATATTTAACAACAAATGGGCCGGTTCTAAAGGGTTATTCAGTTAAGCCTGATGAGAGGGGATACAGCTGTGCACACGTCATCATTAACAGACGTCGTTTAAAAGTGACGTTTGAGTGAACAAGGACATCCCAATTAATACCTGAGGACTCCTATGTCCTCGCGTCACCTCCTCGCGTCTCTCGCTTGCATCTTACGGAGGCGGAGCTAAGATGTGTATCACTTTACACAGCACCATGTGTCGACATACAAGCTTACGCGTGCGAATTATTTGCTCGGTAAACCGTGAACTGCTCAGTTAGCATCATTGATGTTAGCCTTAGCCAACGTCTGTCATTTTACGGAGCTGTTGCAGTTTAAAATCAATCGATAGTGTTAAATATGTTCGTTATTCTCGCGTCCAGGAGAGAAGCTTTAAAATGAGACTAAATGGAGTCTCTGAGAAGATTCAAATGGGATACTTTAATTAAAAAAGGCGCGGTAGTGTTACAGACAGAATATTGTTCAGGCAGAAAACAGCTGTGATCCGGCTCTCCTGAGCAAGAGAAGAGAGCGAATCCCTCCTCCGGTGCTGTTATATATCCTCTGCTGGCTCCTCCCCGCCAGCCGGGTTGCCTCGTCTCCGGTGTTGGGCAAGTTACTTCCAAAATGTAATATATTACATATTACTTATTAATCTCTTTTGAAAGTAATAAGTTACATTAAAATATTACTGTCTCTGAAATGTAATGAGTTACACTACTTTAGTTACTTTTTAGTTACTTTCACCAAAATAACCGCAAAAGAATAGCTAGGTATTTTAAATGCTAAAATGTAGTTTAGTGCAGCTCATTATGCATCCAGTGAAGGGCAATGTGGTATAGCATAACAACTGTGTAGGCCCTTAAAGCTACTAACAACTTGTAATACAGGGCTTAGTTGAATACTCGATTCTGATTGTAAATTCTTAACATGTGACACGTTGTTAATACAGCAGTACAGACCGCTGTCAAGGACTATAATGAAGGTTAACATATTGTAAATCAAGGCAAATATTATTTAAACCATGCTCATGGTTTGAAATGGCAAACATTGAAAGGCAAAAGTATTATTAAAACCATGTAGCCTACTACATCATCACCTTGGTCCCATCATATACGCTGGGAAGAGAATATTTACTGTGCTTGAAAACTGGTATCACATCATCATGTGAGGTTGACTTTGTGACCTGGAGAACATTTCAGCTGCGACATCAGCTCGTTGATAATAAGCTTGGGATATGAGATATTTTTGTAGCAATTCGTGGTGAACGCATCTGTGCTATTGTATGCATTATTTTTGACCCAACATTTCTACAGGCATGTCAGAATATGGTACTAGCTGCAAAAATGACCGCCTTACCCCACTGTACAGTGTTGGAGATTTGGAGGATGTTGAAAACCAACCTCGTCTCCGCGTGTCGTTTGATAAGCTGGGTAAATTCGTGAAAAGGAAGGGATTAAGAAACACCAGAATACAAGTTAAACAATAATCTTGCTTTAATGATAAGAAGTAACAATACAAATACAAATACAAATACAAATACAAATACAAATACAAAGGAAGTACTTCCTGCTCTTCCTCCAATCTCACGGATCTGGTCAGTTTGAAGAAAAGAAGAGGCTGGTCTAAAGAAAACATCGGCTTATATCCAAAACCCCAGGAGGAGCTATGCGGCTGCCCCCCCCCCCCCCCCCCCCGAGGGGTCCTCCACTTAGAAAAGACAACCAATCAGCGCGAGCCAGAGGCGACCCTTACATTCGAGATAACAAACCCCTCCTTGCAAGTTTCACATACTTTTGGCATTTTATAAAGATAGTTTTAAGATATAGTTTTTTATAGTTGGATTATACAAATAACACATGTGAGTTACCTTAACCTCAAACAATAATAACAAGAGGAAAACATCAGCTCTGATCTCAAGCAGTAAATAGTACCGCACACTCATTTAGCCTGCAGCTCTTCCAGACACTTGAGCTATTGTTCTTTAAGAATATTCCCTGCAGAATCTTTATTTCAAATAAAAGGTTTCACATTGCATATTTCCAGCTTCCTTTACACATACTGCTATTATTAATACAAAGTAATCAACCACACACATATATTTAAAACAAGTAGATTTCCCTGATCATTTGACATGCTGCTTCCATTTCCCATAGAGTAATAAAACATGTTTAAGCTAATTTCTCCACACTGTTTGTAGCCCTCCAGTACCCACATATGAAAGAATAAAAGCAGAGGAATCAAATAAAACACCAATACAGGAATAGTTGATAAATGATTATACAGGACATATGATCACAGTAAGAAATACACACACATATTCTCTAGGAAGTGACCCTTGTTATAGGTCCGAATGTCCTATCCCCTGAAAGTCATGAGTTTTGGTTGATTAACAGAAGTTTAATTGTTCTTGTGGCTTAATGGCTTCCCTGAACTTCCCTTCACCCCAAAGTCAGCTTACTAGGAATGAATACATTTTATTGATAAGCTCAAAAGGACGTTTATCTTGGTTACTGCTGGGTGACCCAAGTCTCCAGGCCTGCAGGATGTGTAGGAGATAAACATTAATTCTACAAGACTTTAACTACATTATCTGAAAATGTATCTGGGACTTCCCCTGTTAATTGCAAGGACTATTGATAATTAACAGAGAGACCCTAGGGGCCTCTTCTTGGTATCTGCTAGGCAGAAGTCACTCAATGCAGAAATCACAAGTTTAACACATATTCTATATAAGGTGACATTAAAATGAATATACCAGATTGAACTTTCCTGCCCTAACACGTTACTTTAATACTTCAAATAACTCCAATAATACTTCAATCCCCCTTTTGGTCTCCCCGCCACGAGACCAACTCACATAAGACATTTGAAACACAACTACTGTCCTTCCTTGCCACTGTGTCTGCTCCCGAACAGTATACCTTTGTGAACAGAACACAACTTTCAATGTCAGTGAAGGAACTATCAGAGTGCGAACCTGAGTGCCAGAAAGCAGCATCCTTGCGTGTTGTTGAATCCTCAGGGCCCCCCCCCCCCCCCCCTCAGCGGAAAACGCCAACAAGGGCAGCTGATAGGGAGGGGGAGATGCGGCCTTTCCATCAAAGGTGGAACTGATGAATCTGATCAGAGAGAAGTAGACTCCTCTGCTGCCTCGAGAAGTCCCCCAGCCTGCTGACAGCCGCTTCAGAGTCGTCTGCTGTCGGGATGTCCGCGAGGTCCTTCTCCTCCAGTCCGCTGATGGAAGCTTCCAAGTCGTCTGCTGTAGGGATGTCCTCGTTGACGATAGCCAGGTCCGTCCTGATGTCCTCCATGGTCCTAGCCGGTGATTTCCTCGCCGCACACTGGCTCCAGTAGTACCAGATGTCCCCCTTTGCTCCTCGGCGGACTGCATGAGATGTCCTCTGGGTCACTCTGTAGAGGCCGGAGAACCTGGAGTTGAGCCACGTAGGCCTCTTGACCTTCAGCCAGACGAACTCCGCTGTGTCGGCCTCCTGCTCCTCGGGTCCCCCTTTTGGCGTCAGCAACCTGTGTGGAGAAATCTGATACCCACCCCTCAAGTCTACGCTCAGGGCTTCTGGGCCCTCAGGGGTTTGACCCACCACTGGTAGGCCGCTTCAGAATTCTAATACTTGGCCTGTGTCAACAAAATAAACCCCAACATCTTCAGTTGAACTAAATAACATATCTCAATAGCTCTGAATTCCTGACAAGCATCTGTGTTATTTTAAATGAAATCCTTGAGATCCTATTTAAAATCTAAATATAATATGAACTGCTAATGTCTCTGGTAATGGAACACACTAATGTTATGGATTAAAAACAACTAAAATCATGCTACTGACAAAGTGAATAATTTCCAGGCGAGACTGCTTCTACCTGTCACTGCTTGGATATTATCAAGCTGAAAAATGAATACAGAAATCCAACATACTGTCATCAAATGTCTTTCCATTATGAATTTAAATTAAATGTACATCCCAATAATGATCTAAACCAAAAAGTCTATGGCTTTTACTTCTTTACCAGGCTAGTTACAAGATGTTGTCTAAATTAAATTCTATCTCATTACATTACTATGTTTTAACTTAGCTGTAATATGTTCTTTCTACATTTCAAACCTCAGTTACTTTAATACCTGTTGAAATATTACAAAATTGTTTTCATTATCACCGTTCACCTTCTCATTCTCATTCTGGAATTACCTCTCTCAGTAGCCCCTTGGCCACTGATTCTGCATCTGTGTTACTTGTTATTGTGTTACTTTTACATTAATCAAACATTATCTTATCCCCAGATATGGAGCAGGTTAAATCTAAAACTGTCAATCAATGGTCAGATTGAACATCTGAGTTTGGGCGGCAGGTTTCTTCCAGTCCCTAAATGAAAAAATCCCACACTCCCCCTTTTTACCCATGTACACATGTGTAACAAACTGGGAAGAAAACCTTCAGGTAACCAGTGGTTATAAGAAAATACCAAACATCATTCACAAAAGTACATCCATCATTTTTCACAGTAAACACTCCAGGGAAAATAAGTGTTCATTTCCAGCTGGCAGTCCTAAAAGAAACAGAATCTTTAGATTTTAGTTTGAGTTTTACATTTGCAAACCGCCAACTCCTGTGGGAATTAGAAACGGGTCACATGTGGTTTCCCCCTTCTGCAGAATTTTTAGGAAACCTGTGTTTCCCTTGGAGCTTCAAAATAATATGTTAGTCCAAAGACATGCTCGGTTAGTTATTGTTTTAGAATCATGCAGTTGCACTGATCACATGCAGAAATACATTCACACTCACTCTGTCAGGTAGTAAAGTCAAGTTCGGTCAGCCCCAGAGTCTGTCATTGATAGTGCTTTTCTCAAGTCACACTGTCAGTCAGGGTCAAAGATCATTTGGTCTCAGTTTCATTGGCCATGTGTCGTGCTCTGCAGAGACTTTAATATTCTACTAGCTGGGGTTGTACTAGTGACATCATTGTGTTGATGTCAACCAATGCAACAAAGTTTTTCTCGTGTTCGCAGCACCATTTTCTTCAGATGTTTAACAAACAAATGATCAATACACTTTATTAATATACCGCCCCTAGGAAACACAATACCTGACAAATGTTCATGCAAGGCATTCTTAAGTGAACCTGCAGAAAACGGCCTTTCGAATTAATATTCCAAATTAATCAATAATAATAATAATACATTTTATCAATTTGTTTACCCTTAGAAGTGAACATACCTCATAATGTTACATCAGGATGTTAAACTAAGTTTTGGCCAAATCAATCATTATTACTGTTTCAGATCTAACTGGAGGTTGAACAAACAAAACCTTTTTTTTTTTTTTTTTTTTCATGTAAACCACTAACTTATTTTCCAATTTCAGCATCAGCCCTGTTACTCGAAAATTACATCCTAGATAGGAATATCAGGAATGGAACAAACATTTAATCTTCAGAAATGTTCTTAACAAATAGAGAGTAATGCCATCTTTCTATCTAGTGAATAGCCAACATATTTAAAAAATGTCAGATATACAAAAATAAGCCTAAATACTCTTTTACTATCAAAGTCTAAAGCTAGACCTAAGCTGAACAGTTTTGGTAATGGAAAATGTAATCTAGAAACAAAACAAAACTGGACCTGTGTTCTTGTGTGTTCTTCAAAATACATTAGTAAATACCTTGTGAAGTATTCACAATATAACTAATCCTCTCTAGGATATGAAATCCATTCATCTTTAACCATATACTATTTCCCTATTTATTTTTAGTTCATGATAATAATGGTATAACGTCCACACGTTTACCCATAGCTAGTCACTATGTCAAGATTATCATGTGTGACATAATAATCAGATGTCTTGTTTGCCAAACAAGGATATTAAACCTTAACCCTTTCAGCATTCCAGACCATCATTAAACAATCAGCCTCCCTTCCTAAACACTAAGCATATCGTTCTACACCACCTTCTGATAAACTCTTGCACAGTTATGCTGTAAAATCATTGCATGATTTCTTCAGAGTCTGAACAGACTGAGACCAGCCTGTCTCAAGATCTTGTCATATTGAGAACAGTCAATGATTCATTGTCCTCTTCAGCTGTAGTCAGTGGCAGGGCCCCCAAAAAGCTAGAACCGGCCCTGGTCAGTGGGCTCCAAGGAAACTCTCTCTGGCATTGGGATGTCCTGAGGGGGAAGGGACCTCTGGATCAATGTGATACAATCAGCAGACACACGTTGTCCTCTGTGCCGCAGAAATCCCCCAAAACTGCAGTACCTCTTCACACCACTGTTGCCTTGACAACGAGGCACAAGCAAACTGTGAAACCCTCCTCTGAGATGTGTTCTTTGCACAGTTCTTCTGTTTGCAATGAGCAACTTTTCACCAACACCCTGATTCAGAGTACAACCCAAAGGTGGCGCACAACTATCCAATGCTGCTGTAATCACAGCAAATCAGCTACTGAGAAAAACTCAATGTAAATCTCTCCCCCAGCGGGTGACAAAATAAAACAGCTGAGTGTCTATATGGTCAGGAATGCTGAAACATGTGAATGCCAAACCCATTAATGGTAACAGTCTTCCTATTCTTCATTACTTCAGTTCTCAGTTAATAGGCAAAACAAAAACTTTTCTTAACCACTATAGATTAATCTTTAATCTTCTTGCTTATTCTATTCTTTTCAAATTGTTTATCTAAGTTGTGTGTTACAAGCATGGTTAGATTTGTAACAGAATACAAAACTAACTGTATCCAGCGCTATATATTTAAAACAAGTAATCTGACTACAGTTAATGAATATATTTTGGAACACTTAAAGGAATTATTACAAAATGTAATCTTCATTATTACTAAAGCTGAAACCTAAATAAATCATCACGGAACATTTTTCTGTCCTTATTACTTAATTGTTTCAATAAAAACTAAAAGCATTGTGAAAACTCCCATTTTTGAGAACATCTCTCAACACTTTTATTCCATCTAAGCACGAATGTTTATGACAAACTCGTCCTATTAATCCCAAACGGTCTTTAATGGTATCAATTGTGAACATTTCTTAATATTAATTGTAAATGCAACGTACGTTCTCTTTAGAACAAAGATAGGATAGTTGCAGCTGAAACTGGTTAATAGCAATGTTCTGTTAACCTAGATAAGCCTGTTGTTCTTATATCTAGTAAATATATTCTTATTTCATGTTACTCACAAAACAATATGACATTTTCCAGAATAGTAGTAACTCTATATAACCTGTACTCTCTCTATACTTCTTCAAACCATCTGACTTTTCTCTCTCTCTTCCTCTCTGCGCCCTGCAGCTGCCGGCCCAAGCTTCTCTCATCAAAACCTCTTTTGTTCTCCAACTGTGTGAGATGGCTTTTAGCCTCGTGCAGCACCTCTGTCATGCTTGAACATTAACAGATTCCCTCTGACAAACTTCCAAAAACCTTCTTTTTACTTTCTACTCCTTCTTCATCAATTAAAAAACACCATTGTGGTGGATCGTTTACGTTTTCAGTTTCCTATCTACTTTAAACAACCATCAACTGAGAGTAACTGTATATGATAACAACTCCTAAATAACCTTACAATATATATTTCTTCCAATGAGTTCGTTATTTCATGTCTAACAAATTCTCCTCTTTCCATGTCGTATTCTAGATGGAAAAATCCACCTATTATATCTAATTTGAATAAAGCCTTACATTTAATGTACTTCATATACTCAGTAAACCTCTTTTTACTTTCCCCTAAGGTTGATGTATGTAATATAATTTTCCTTGAAGGATAATTAAGTACAATCCTTAGTTAATGACAAATACCATGAAATTCACAACGCAATGCAACGGTATCAATCATTTCTCAAAGACTATGTTTAAATAGCAGCAAATCATTGTTTATTAATTTCAATATATCTACCACTTCAAATCACACCTTGATCTGTTCATTTTCTATGTATTTCAGTCCAACTTCAGATCACTAGAGACAAAAGCAAGCAGACACCCTCCGGGCCGCTGCTGCTCTCGAGAGGAAAAAGGGTGGGGGGAACTCTCACAGACAAATATTGACACCCCCTTCTCTCTCTCCTGCTGTAGCTCTCAGCCTCCTTTGGAAAAGGAGGGCTTCTTTCAACAATTAACACTTCTGCTATCCTTTTATTCAATTTTTTTTTGCTTGAACCCACTGTCCTCGTAAGCTCTTAACTCACGCTCCTCTCGTTAAAATTCTCCCTTCATTATGACTTCGTATCTATTCATCTGACTTAGGCTGTTTCTGTTACCAGTCAATATTCACAGACTTCATATCTATTGATCTGACTTACTGTCCTTGTTACCAGTAAATATTCACAACACACCAAAGGATATAGTGAGGCCCGGTCACTTCAGAATGACTTTCTGAAGTTTGCGTTACTCTCCTTTGGATCACTTATAAAAAATAACTCATCTCCAGCCCCGTCGAGCTGTGGATTCGTTATTTTGAGTCAGTCTTATATGGAGACTTAATACAACCATTTGACTACTCCAGGCAGTCTAACTGTGGGGACTCGATACCTCCACTTCTCAAGCCAGGGACTTTAATGCCCTTCTGGCCCGTTAGGAACTTAATATCCTATTTCAACTGTGGGGACTCGATACCTCCACTTCTCAAGGCACGGACTGTAATACCCTTCTGGCCTGCAGGCACTTAATATGCTATTGTAACTAAAACACGCATTTGCATTGTTACTATAAAAACACTGTAAACTTCATCTGACAACCCTAAAATTTGGAATATGGTCAAATCACAGATTTCGAATTAAACTGGCATCTGTTTACCTGTTATTGTCAGAGCTCTGTTGTTAGTTGTCAGAAGAAGCCGAGATGTTTAGCCCTGGACTATTCCGTCCGCTTGCTGCTGGTGGTCTCTTCCCCGAAAACACCCCACTCAGACACGTCGGGTCACCATTTGTTGGAGATTTGGAGGATGTTGAAAACCAACCTCGTCTCCGCGTGTCGTTTGATAAGCTGGGTAAATTCGTGAAAAGGAAGGGATTAAGAAACACCAGAATACAAGTTAAACAATAATCTTGCTTTAATGATAAGAAGTAACAATACAAATACAAATACAAATACAAATACAAAGGAAGTACTTCCTGCTCTTCCTCCAATCTCACGGATCTGGTCAGTTTGAAGAAAAGAAGAGGCTGGTCTAAAGAAAACATCGGCTTATATCCAAAACCCCAGGAGGAGCTATGCGGCTGCCCCCCCCCCCCCCGAGGGGTCCTCCACTTAGAAAAGACAGCCAATCAGCGCGAGCCAGAGGCGACCCTTACATTCGAGATAACAAACCCCTCCTTGCAAGTTTCACATACTTTTGGCATTTTATAAAGATAGTTTTAAGATATAGTTTTTTATAGTTGGATTATACAAATAACACATGTGAGTTACCTTAACCTCAAACAATAATAACAAGAGGAAAACATCAGCTCTGATCTCAAGCAGTAAAAAGTACCGCACACTCATTTAACCTGCAGCTCTTCCACACACTTGAGCTATTGTTCTTTAAGAATATTCCCTGCAGAATCTTTATTTCAAATAAAAGGTTTCACATTGCATATTTCCAGCTTCCTTTACACATACTGCTATTATTAATACAAAGTAATCAACCACACACATATATTTAAAACAAGTAGATTTCCCTGATCATTTGACATGCTGCTTCCATTTCCCATAGAGTAATAAAACATGTTTAAGCTAATTTCTCCACACTGTTTGTAGCCCTCCAGTACCCACATATGAAAGAATAAAAGCAGAGGAATCAAATAAAACACCAATACAGGAATAGTTGATAAATGATTATACAGGACATATGATCACAGTAAGAAATACACACACATATTCTCTAGGAAGTGACCCTTGTTATAGGTCCGAATGTCCTGTCCCCTGAAAGTCATGAGTTTTGGTTGATTAACAGAAGTTTAATTGTTCTTGTGGCTTAATGGCTTCCCTGAACTTCCCTTCACCCCAAAGTCAGCTTACTAGGAATGAATACATTTTATTGATAAGCTCAAAAGGACGTTTATCTTGGTTACTGCTGGGTGACCCAAGTCTCCAGGCCTGCAGGATGTGTAGGAGATAAACATTAATTCTACAAGACTTTAACTACATTATCTGAAAATGTATCTGGGACTTCCCCTGTTAATTGCAAGGACTATTGATAATTAACAGAGAGACCCTAGGGGCCTCTTCTTGGTATCTGCTAGGCAGAAGTCACTCAATGCAGAAATCACAAGTTTAACACATATTCTATATAAGGTGACATTAAAATGAATATACCAGATTGAACTTTCCTGCCCTAACACGTTACTTTAATACTTCAAATAACTCCAATAATACTTCAACAGGCGGGTAGTTGTTTAGATATACCTGGCACGTGCGGGCCGCAGAGGGGCGGCGTAGTTTCGGGCGACGAAGACTGCTGCTCCGGGGCCGGCGAGTCAGGCGGGAGTAAGCTAGTGTCCACAACGGAGGGTAACGTGATGTCCGCATCTGACCTGTTGACTGTCTGCAGTAGATGCAGTGTTGCTGGCGTTTAGTGATGGTTGCTTTAACCATTTTCGTATAAATGATTATCCACAGATCAGATGTGTGTCACTGCTGTGGAAGCACTTTGGAAATGATGCACGGGCAGCGGAGCAGGTCACGCGCACCTGACACAATTTGTTGTTTGTATTTTTCGCTACGTTCTCTTTTTGAATGGTTGCATAACGTTCAACTTCCCCGAAAATCTCGACGCGAAGCCTGAAGGGTAAACACCAGGTTCACTAATCTACCCGCACAATTTGTCCGGTGTCGGAATGTCTCGCTATGTTAGTACATTCTTAAAAAACAAAACACCATTTAATTTCGGGTTAAAATGTGTTGTAACGGCGTTACTGAGTATTGTAACGGGTAATATATGACCCACATTTCATTATTAATGCGTTACATTACTTCGTTACAGCAAAAAGTAATATATTACTGTAACTCCGTTACTTTTGTAACGCGTTACACCCAACACTGCTCGTCTCTAATGTCCGTTGTTACATTTAAACAGAGGATTGGTACTTTTCACATTCAATATGCTTAACATGCCTTTTCTCCTCATATTCTCTTTCATCACTTTTTCATGTAACACATTCTAAACGCTGTAATCAAATACAGAAAATACTTCACGGCTGGTTTGGTTTCCGGTCATTCCGGATGTTGTCACATGCTACTCTCGTCTGTAAACAATAATGTATTCAAATAAACTGTACCTTCATTTAATATTCAGCATGGTAGTATCTCGACATCTATAGTTGTAGTGTTAAATCAGTAGGTTTCGGTTTGCATCACTCCATGTCATTTCGCTACTAAATTCACCTTATATGATGAATTGGAAATGGGGGACCCTGATGTAAACAAGACGAAAGTCTTTCTCTGGTCTGCATCCCCTTAACAATTGTATGTTTTGAGCTGTACTGTACTGCACCCAATATACAAGCTGTTAATAAACTTTTCAATCAATCAATCAAACCTCTTTAGGGAAATCGTATATTAGCCACATGCTAAATGCTAACCGGAGATGAAGAAGTTTCAGAATAAAAGCTTCAATGGTTGTGCACAAGAATTTCAGGTTTTTTCAGTCTAAATCAGCATTTTAACTGATGGCATGTTTAAACTAAATTATGCCATCAAACATTGATTTTAATTTCTAACAATAGTAACATAGTTGATCATGTTATGGGTTCTTCAGTTTTTTTTACTTAGCCTGTGACAGCACCACACACGAACAGACTGTGTTAGTGTTATTAAGTAATGGTAGCCGACTGAACCCGCTTTAAACACATTTGTCAACCTGATTGAATCCCAAATGAGTGGCGATTTACTTCTTATAAATCATGTATGGGGAAAAGGCATGTTAATGCATACATCTGTAAGTCTTATATGTCACTTGGTATCCCTTTTTAAGGTGATTATCGTACATAATACTTTACTGAATCAAGATCAGTATTTCGGGTTTTTAAGCTTATATTCACTCTTCAAGCCAATCTGAGGTCTGCTCAGATATTTGTCCCATTGATATTTAAACAGACATTACTAGCCGCTAGCCGATACACTATCCCAGGGGTCTGCAACCTTTTTGAGCAAAAGAGCCATTTTGCTCCTTTTTCCAAAAATGTTTTTTGTCTGGAGCCGCAAAACATATTTCATAGCTTGATAGCTTATAAAGTTGTATTTATTGTTATATCAGACAAAAACTACATTTTTTTTGCATTTATTAGGCTATTTATTACGTTATATAAAACTGTTAACCTCTAATAAGAAACAAAGAACTCCTATAAGGAGAATCAAAAATAATACACAGGCCTACTTTAAAATAAATTAAACACAGCACTTGGGGAGTCCACTGCACATTTGAAGGGAAAAATATATATAATTAAAATGGGCCCACTTTGAAATAAATAAAACATATAGCTGCACCCTAAAAAGAGTTAAAGGTAGAGTAGGTAAGAATGGAGAAACCAGCTCGAGTGCGCTAGAATTTGAAAATACACAACGGGAAAAAATATGCCTCTTCCTTCAGACTTTCTTACAGAGCCCCTCCTCCAACACACACGAACGCGCATGACCAATGAGGCCACGAGATAAGTTTGTGCACAGATGGAAGGCTGACAGGCAGGTAGGCCATCCAGTTATTTTAGCCGGGCCGGCTAAAATGATTGGTCGTGCTTTTTACAGCGCTACGGCTTCCAGAGATACATTTTTGTAAGTATTTATTGTCAAAGCATTTAATATATTCATTGCTAACGGGACATTAAGAGCATTCCATGGTAAATAACAAAAAGTGTTTTCTGAAATAAATGACATACCCCATTGAATTATGACTGAAGATTGTCAGCTGTCTTCCTCTCCCGTGTTGTTCCTCGATACGTAAAGGCTGCAGCAGCACCGTTGACAACTTCTCTCTACATATCAAACATACCGGTAAACCAGCATCGTTTGCTGTGAAACAGAACTCTGTCCACGCAGAATTAAATCCTGTGTTCCTCGGATACTTTTCTTTGATTTATCCATAGTTCGCTCATCGAGCCGGGGGTCAAGTTATTCGCCTCCAAGAAAAGGCGCTCGCGCGGGACCGTAGCAGGATGTGACGCATATTTTAGTTGACCTAATTAAAACCGTTTTGTTTTTTATTTATGTGTCACAGTATCACCTCAAAATACAAGATACGAAACATTTTCAATCATGCATCAAAATATAAATAGTCCTACAAATACTTTTATTTTATTTCCTTCTTACTTTTGTCTAAGCTCAAGGAAGCCAGAGCAGAGGGCTTAAAGGGCCGCATGCGGCTCGAGGGCCGCGGGTTGCCGACCCCTGCACTATCCGGTCCACATAAACTGTGAGTTTAGGAGTAGGCCTATATGGATATGTAATTTAAATCATATGTACATGTCGTGCTTTTAACCTAAACGAATAGTGTATAGATAGATACTTTATTCATCCCAAATTTGGAAATTATTTCGTTGCAGCCCAGTGTTATTGGACATTACAAATTACTAAAAAATATGTAGGAGGAATATAAAATACAAAATACAATACAGATAATTAGCATAAACATCAAATATATTCATATCAACAGTAGCTCAAAAGAGTATCTGAATAATAGAAATATAAAAAAAATGTGTATTACTCTATAATAAAAATCGAAAAGAAAATTATGAATAAAACTGAATATATGAATATTTACTTCAGGAACATAAGAGCAATTTAATATTAAGTACTAGTTTGACTACAGTAGAGTCTCTATCTCAAAAAACATGCATTATATCACGCAATAACAGATACATTTTATGAACAAACATGATTTGAGGTTTATGATGATAGCTAATAGAAAACATCTTATCATTCCAAAAAAAGATTACACAATACGTACTAACTATTACCAGAAATCGAAAGTTACTTTATGATATTACACTGAAATTTGTGAATTTTAAAGTGCTACTAATTTAACTTTGATATCACACTTAACATTATTTTGAAGTTGAATACAATCAACATCATTTGGATTATATCATTTGACTTTAGTAATCATACATGGTTATATGGAAGAATTTTTGTTTTGTGTCATGCCAATAACTATATGTCATACATGTGATGTTTTTGTTTTGTTCATAATGTAGCAACGATGCCAGGTGGATCCACAAAAAGACAGTGCCCCCATTGTTTGGAAAAATCAAACTGCGCACATCGTAGATGCACAAAGGTAAATATAACTATATATATATATATATATATATATATGTCTACTATAGTATTCATAATACAGTCTATTATACTGTCTCTCGGACAAAGCCATTTTTAATACATAAATGGCAGTTAGTTTTGCCTATAAATATCAATACAATAAAAGTGGCGAACAAAGTGGTGACTTTAAGTTTTTCTAACAAAAGCCGGAAAGAGTTTTGTCACTCCACAAATGTGCATCACAGTAGGTGTTTTTTAGAACATTACATTTACTGCATGTGCCTGTTCCATTGAAAAGTTTGACTGTTGGTTCTTTTAAATAACAATATTTTGATTTAAAAAAATGAATAATATTTTATTATGATTATATATGAGGCCATATAATGGACATTCATAGTGTCAATTAAAATATGAATTGCTACAAATAGTTAGATAAAGTGAATGTGGCCCCTCTGTATACTGTTAATTAGATATCCTAACTTGGTTAGCCTGCTGAATAAATGATCCGGTACATTTACTCGGTAGCATATTTTGGTATTTTTAGTCTGTACAATCAGTTGAATTTAATAGATTTTCCGATTCATTTTTTTGGGAAGTATTATATTATATTATAATATATATATATATGGTTAAAAGAAAGAAATAATCAATAATTTGTTTCCCAACTGTTTATAACTGTCTTTCTATCAGAAAAAGTAAGTATGTCCTTCCTACTCCCTCTTTCCCTCTCACTTCCTCAGCGTGGGAAGATGTTGGAGCTGAAATCAAGGCACACGGCCCGTATGAAGGATTTCCGGCAGAAAGCAAAAGACTGGCCCCAAAAAGTACATGATCTTCGATAATTCTGCCCTCGTGGTAATAAACATTTTATTTTATTTTGGTCAGCCATTGAAGGTTACTGTCCCACAAGATTAGAGAAGTATTAATTGAATCTATATTGTACAGGGAC
This sequence comes from Notothenia rossii, assembly GCF_949606895.1. NCBI lineage: Eukaryota > Metazoa > Chordata > Actinopteri > Perciformes > Nototheniidae > Notothenia > Notothenia rossii. Next base: position 64,472,779 of record NC_136903.1, on the reverse strand, counting down.
GGAACAACTTTTGAAATGTCATTCAATTATGTGTCAAGATTTCATTAACCCAAATGTATTTGCAATATTTAAATAATTAGCTAGTATAAATATAAAAAACGATACATTGACTTTAGCCCTGTCAACATTGTTTGCCATTCATCCCAACCCCACAAAGCAATTTTAGACTAAATGTTCTGACTCACCAACCAACATCAAAGAACTAGTAGCGACGTATGGTATCCTCACGTTGCCTACGTTTAAGCCAGAAGGTCAAATACCACACGGTCAAATACCACACAGATTAAAACCTACTGCCAACTCTCACTTGCACTCTGCACCTGCATAAGAGGATTTTACTCTCCATAACAGCAGTAGGCAGAAGTATGTCTTCCTCATTTCAAAAGGGACAACAAAATACATAAGGCTCTAGAAATAAAGGCAATTTTTGTGATACACTCTTTAAAACATTTTCACAACACTCTCCACTCAGCTTCATGTTGGGAATGAGTAATAGAACGACCAGATGAGATAAGAAATTAAAAGACTTTGTGTGAGCCTTTGGACTGTAGTAGTTAGTGTTCCTCAAGTCCGTTATTTTTCTTGTGCACAGATTTCCTTAAGCTAGCTTATTTTGCAGACAGGTCTGCTGCCAATTCAACATGTTGAATCATCAGCAAAGGTTGTTGGGAATGGCAAAAAAGCCAATGATGCGGGACACACCACAAAAACATGGCCGACGGCCAATGCGGTGTGGTTAAGAGGTGTCTCCTTTGGTTCACTTGTAATGTGGTAGAGTGAATATAACTTCATGGCAGATGCTAATGAATGGCAAAACAGAACAGGAACACAATTGTCTCTTTAGAGAATAGTAGGCAAAATCAGGCATATCTTGCCTCAAAACGATGCAGAGAAACTAGTCCATGCATTTGTTACTTCAAGGCTGGATTATTGTAACTCCTTATTATCAGGGTGTACCAAGAAGTCAGTCAAATCGCTTCAGCTGATTCAAAATGCTGCAGCTCGTGTACTAACCAGAGTTAGGAAAAGGGACCACATTACTCCTGTTCTGGCTGCCTTACACTGGCTCCCTATAGAACACAGGATAGAATTTAAAATTCTTCTTCTCGCCTACAAAGCCCTTAATGGGCAGGCGCCATCTTACCTTAAAGAACTCATTATACCCTATTGTCCTACTAGGGCATTGCGTTCCAAGAATGCAGGGTTGTTGGTTGTTCCTAGAGTCTCTAAAAGTACAATGGGAGCCAGAGCCTTTTCTTATCAAGCTCCACTTTTGTGGAATCAGCTTCCAGTTTGTGTTCGGACGGCAGACACCCTATCCGTTTTTAAGAGTGCGCTTAAGACCTTCCTTTTTGATAAAGCTTATAGTTAGGGCTGATTAGATTCAGCCCCTAGTTTTGCTGATATAGGCTTAGTTTGTCGGGGGACATCTTACTTCTTCCTTCTCTCTGTCTATACCTGTGTACTCTCATGTTCCGATTAACCCAGCTTCCCCAAATGTCTTTCTTTTTGGTGTCTATATACGCCGGGATCCGGAGTCATGGATGATCCTGCGGTCCTGTGTCATGGATTGCGAGTCCTGGATCTTGAGTCGTGGCTGTGGTCCTGGATCATAAGTCCTGGATGGATATACTCATGGATTCGATCTTCCTATTATACACACATGCATTTCCAAACATTTGGACTACCTATGTTGCAAATGTATTATCTTTTCAATTTACACACGGCATCTATTGCACGTCTGTCCGTCCTGGGAGAGGGATCCCTCCTCTGTTGCTCTCCCTGAGGTTTCTCCCATTTTTCCCTTTAAACTGGGTTTTCTCTGGAAGTTTTTCCTTGTACGATGTGAGGGTCTAAGGACAGAGGGTGTCGTATTGTCATACTGATATTCTGTACAAACTGTGAAGTCCACTGAGACAAATGTAACATTTGTGATATTGGGCTATATAAATAAACATTGATTGATTGATTGATAGTGGTGTTGCTCTGATGGTTCTCTCTGATTAAGACACACTATCGAGAGTGAACTGCCAACTCTCTTTTTTTAAAGTCTTGCCTTTTTAACACTGCCTGGAAAATCTATCTCTGTCTGTATCTATTTGTGTGATGTTTGTCTATATGTTTTTCTTGGTTTTTCTTGGTTTTTAAGGTCGAAAAACTGAAGGCCCTTGGGTACTTTCCTCTCCTCTTCTGGGGGAAGTACCACAATAAAAATAAGAAGTGGACGGCCCAGCTCCAGTGCCCCTTCGAGCTGCCACTGGTAGCCCATGCGGTCCTGGAAAAAATGGTTTGCCTTTTTTGAAGGCTTTTTAGAAGGTAGTTCACAGCACATTCATGATTCTTTATTAAGTTTAATCCTGTATTGTGTGCCTATCCAGCTGGATCAGATATAAATGTCAATCAGATAATGTTTTAGACAACCTAAATTGGTTTTGGGCAATTCATTTATTCCTTTTTCTTTGTTAAACTTTAATATTTTTTGGTTAATCATATTTTCAACCCGAGACTGAATTATTAAAGACCGTGGCACCGTTAAGCTCCGACGTTAACGGTCTTTTTATCGGTACTGGAGACATGTAAAAAATATATGTATTATTGCTACACAAACATTATATTGCAGTTTTAGTGTCGCCAACTCCGTTTCTAATATGCAAAAAGCGTCTTTTTAGTATTTTCGATCTTTTCAATCCAGTCGAGAGATCTCTCTCCCCAGTTACACACACGCAGTTTACACACACGCAGCTGCTACATGCAGCAACACACACACACACACACACACACACACACACACACACACACACACACACACACACACACACACACACACACACACACACACACACACACACACACACACACACACACACACACACACACACACACACACACGGAGGAGATGGTGGAGAGAAGCGCTCCGAGGTGTGGTTAAACTTTACCCGGCTCGATGTGGACAATGCTCGTGCAATAAGAGTTTAGCATGTAAGAGCGCACGAGCAATTTTTCTAAACATTTAGCAAAAGTGCACCATATTCAGACGGAGGAATGCACCGGGTTCGACTGTCTTTCTAGTAGCTCTGTAGCCCCCCCATCCATGAGTAACTTTTCCACGTCAGGTGTTATGTATGCTAGCAGCAACACACGGAGTTAACTCAATTATACAAACATGGGTTTATATATAGAATATATGATGTAGAACAATGAGGGAAATCTTGACTCTATACCATATGAGATACAGAACGGTTAAAAAAAGTGCCAGTGCAACTTTTTCTTAAAATGTAAGTGTTCTCGCAAGTACTTCCCTGGTTTGCAAAGCACACACCACATGACTATTGCAATTAACACTTGTTTTTTGTTTCTCTTTATAGAAAGAGAGCTGTTAAAATATCAGCAAAAAAGAAGCGAGGCAAGAAAAAACAAAACAAGGAGGAAGGGATGAAAAAAAATACAGGCATTACAGATCTGTAATAAAACAAATATACAACTTTTAACATAATAGTAGTTGAAGATGTGTTTTTAATTGAATGTTTTTAGTCCAGTTATTTTTATTCCTAAAAAAAGCTTTGTGGCACATGGAGATAATCTGTGCTTCACTATGTTGTCATTTGTGGTGCCCAAGAGGTGTCATATAAAGTATGGTAAAATTATGACATGCATTTGTTTGAGGCCTCACAAATGGTGTTTTTCAATTTGAAAACCCAACTTAAAAGTTTGCAAGACCATACATGATATCAAGTTTTGGATTTATGGACAATTTAATTTCATGTTTCTTTACAGTGTGTGATTATCACAACAAACTGGACGCGTTTCCAGTGCAATCTGTGTCAAAGACACGTGAAAGTAAGGTTAGTAGCTATATTGTTTGCATGAAGTACACAACAGGTATGGACCTTCAACACAACAAACATAATAGTTTTCAAATTGTTGAATTTTGTCAGAAATTCAACAATTACATGTTGAGCTGTTCTCTGGGAGGTCTTACATTAATCCAAACATTTACCATTTTAAAATCCTGGGGGATGAAATGCAATGAAGTATTGAATTATAAATTAAAATAATTAATATTTAGTTTTTGTCCTCTCTTCTGTTTCAAAGGGCTGTAAAGAAGTGCTGGTCCATTGGCTGCCCTGCCCTGCATGGTAAGTTCAGATTTCTTGTTTAACTCAATTGTCAATAAATTGACAGTTTGGCCTAATTAATCATGGAGTGTAACGGGTACACCTGTATGTTTGTATACCTTATGTATGCCATGTGATCTTTGTAGTGTATCTTTGACTCTGGTTGTTCTATATGTATACCTGTGTTTATGTGTATTCTCTCGACTGCCCAAGGCAAATCTCTCCCAAGGGAGACAATAAATCTCTATCTATCTATTTAAGAAGTCAGTTTTGCCATGAATTGGGAGTTATTTAAGTTCATGTAATAGGCACCTGCACCATTCTAAGTTCAGAAATCCGAGAAATCAGGGTTGCTTTGTAATTATAGACTAAGAGAACTTAAAGAGGACATAGTCTGTTAATTTCCAGGTTCATTAGTATTACGTTTTTCCTGGTTAAATGTTCAAAAAGCTCTTTATTGTTCTAATACTGCCTGTACTGCTGCACCTCTTTTCACCCTCTGTCTGAAACCAGAGCCAACCGCTTGGATACGTCCCGCCCCTTAGTCTATTACGTTTATTGTAGGAATTAGTTTGAGTCAGGTGTGTTGGAGAGAAACTCTGGGGTAACTTTTTCTATTAAGCTTTTGCAGTCCCTTTACATTCACAATTACGTAATCAACACACTACTTGAAATGGAAAACCCCAAAAAGCACTATTGGGCCCTTTTTAATATGTGGCATTGGTGATAGCCTAAAGAGGGATGTAGCTTTGTCAACACCTAAATCTACTGTTAAGTGTGTTTTTACTAAATAGTTACGAAGACTTAAATGACATGCTAAATTGTGACCAGCTTGAATGTCAACAATGTCCAATATGCAGTTATGGTCATCATTATTGTTGAAGGAATCAGGTGAACTGCTTATCATAGAATTAAAATAATGCAGTATGGTTTGGGGTAAACAACGTTTAAAACACTGCTGTCCCACAGACAACATTAAAAAAAAAACACGCTGAATACGTTTCGGTGGTTGGAAGCTTAGCAGCATAAGGATCACCCTCAGTTTCCTTGGAAAGTCGGAACAAGAGTAGGCACTAAAGGCCCGACCGACAGGCCTAGCATCCAGGATTTGAAAACAGACCGTTATGTGTATGGCCCTTCTTAGGGTTGAGAAGAAATTTGAAAGGATTTATACTCAACATATTTCAGAAATTGAAAAAAAATGTCTAACTGTTTTTTTTTAGCCTTGTTTTTTTTTTCAGCAAAAAGACGTGGCCACCATCCTGGGAACCGCACTTGAATATAAACATGACAGTGTCCTAAATGTTCGTCGTTGTGTTGTAAATTATGAAGTTCTGTTGACGAACTAGTTCATTTAAAAAATCTCATAAATAAATCATATATAAATATATTTGAAATCAAAATAAAAGTATTTGTTTATAAACATCTGTTTCATCATTTACAGTGTTAGCAAGGCACTCACCATATTGTTCAATACAGTCGTGATTGATACAAGTTATGATTGATAAAACTAGTGAATCTGTCAGATTTGACCCGAAGACAACAACCCAACTTTGTAGGCTGTTTTTGTTCCTCAATGCTATTGATATCAATTAAGAAATTAACTTATAGGGACACCCATAGCTGGTCAGGGTCAGGAACATTCCAAAAACGACAGATCTTATAGGACAAAGTTTATTGCTCACCTCTGTCCGGCAGAAGCCTCTTTCAGGTGGTGATTCTGAGACCATTTGGGACTCCAGCCTCAAGTATTTTGAATAATTGATTGTTTGATGGTAGGAGATCTTCAAGGTACAAACTACAAAATACACAAAAATATACACTGAGGTTCAGGATTAGATAACACTGCTGTATTCAACCCGGTATCAGGGCAAGACGTGAACATGTGACGATTTACCATACTGGGAGACGTGAAGATGTCACGATTTCGTCCCTTCAAACGTGACAGTTACACGGTATTGTGAACATGGAGAACCAGTGGAGAAATACCCGGAAGTGCCAAGCAAATAAAATAATACTTTATTCCGAGTCTGCTTGCTTTTCTCTTTGGAAGTCATCACTGTTGGGGAAATATTTTCCAAGGTCCATAGCTTTGACCCAGTTTATCAGTTCATACTGTCCTGACTGAGCACACGCACCTGTAACCTTGGCTGCTGTGCTCTCAGTGTTTTGTTTCCCTGTTCCTGCCTGTTGGCCTTAGCTGATAGAGGTGTTATGATTATATCTTGTTATGCACAATGTTGATTATTCTCTCTGAACTAGCTAAATACATGGGTCTATAGTAGAGTTCTTCAGAATTGACGTGGCAACTCTCCAGTGCTGTCAGAACCTCTAGCTGCTGTGACATGTGATGTGAATTCTCCGGACGATACTCCTAAATAAACCATCAGTGTTTGACATCAAAAATCCTGCTCTCCTCATGTCTCTCTGAGTCCTCACTCTCCATTGCTACAGAGGTTTCCATTACAATCACATAAATGCATTGTAATACATGGTTCGGCTGCATTACATATTACACATATGCCATAGTTCTTTATTTATAGAGCCCTGACGAGAAGACTTCTGGACAAACTGAAGAACTGCCGCCGAAACTGAATACGTGACATGGATGACAACAATTAAACAACATCTTACATTTATTTTCACAAAATACTTCTCCTTGCAGTATAAATACTAATTCGGCTGAATTTTATATTTGATATATATTTGGTAGATAGGCTTTATTTACCCCATAATGGTGCACAGCTAGATAGATAGAAAAGGACACCTAGTGGTTAAAGCACGCTATTGAATATTTTAGGGGGAAAGTAGAAATATAGAAAGAATAGAAAAAATCAAGAAGATGCTGTAAGTGATCTCTACAATAAAACTGTTTAGTGTCGGATGTACACATATATTAATAGGAGGATGTGCAAAACAGACAAACTAATATGGCACTATTATATGTATTTTACTCTTATAAGATGTAGGTAGATACTATAATGAATGTGCAGAATATGACAGTTTATTGTTGAGGAACCTGCAACCCAAGCTTTTCATTCATTGCATAACGTTTTTTATGTTGTTGTGTATATGATACTGTATGTCAATAAACCGAAATCCTGAAAGGGATGTGCAAAATAGCCATTACATACAGTCTTTAATTAACTATTAGTAGAGAATAACAAGTAATGAATATACTTTATAGGGATCTGTAGATAAATGTTTAGTCTTTTCAAGCACCAACTATCAAGTATCTCGCCTGATTGTTGGCACTTGACAATCAAAATATAAAAGTCAGCCGAATTAGTTTTGATACTGCGAGGAGACGCATTGTGTGACAAATAAATTGAAGATGTTGTTTAATTGCTGATATATTTATGATCCACGTCACGTATGTTTCGGCAGCAGTTCTTCAGTTTGTCTTCTCATCAGGGCTCTATAAAGAGAGAACAACGGCAGATGTCTAATATTTAATCCAGCTGAACCGTGTATTACAATGCATTTATGTGATGACTTCCAAAGAGAAAAGCAAGCACACTAGGAATAAAGTATTATTTTATTTTTAAAACATGTTTTCAGATTTCATATCGCATAAACACCATATCCCAACATGCTTTGCGGCTAAAACATCCAATCAGCTGAGGATCTTGCCTACGTCTGTTTCCGGTATTGTGTTTATGACGGATGTATTTTGTTATACACACATTCCTTCACATTTTAATTTACATTAAAGTATTTTGCGAGGCCTTCTAAAAATGTTTTAAATATAACTAGGGTTTTAGTTGAAGAGTTTGTAAATTAACATGAACCAAAGCTGTTGCATGGCAACGCAATCGCACAACGTCACGTCCAGTATTTCCACAACCACACACATCGATTTAATACATTTAAATTTGTTTACCACTGGTGGATGAGTTTTTACTACGGGAGATATTTCCTATGCATGGCCTCAGATTAGTAAGCTTTTTAAAATAATGATCCAACTTGGATGTTTTAATGGGTATTGGGTACATTTTTGGTAATATTTCTATTAAACTTTATAGCCGATAGTAGCCTATGACAAGTGGTGACTATGTGGTTAATATTGTTGAATTGTTACTTTGATGTACTCAGTGTTAGGGCCAGTGTTGGGTGTAACGCATTACAAAAGTAACGGAGTTACAGTAATGTATTACTTTTTGCTGTAACGAAGTAATGTAACGCGTTACTAGTGAAATTTTGATAATATATTATCCGTTACAATGCTCAGTAACGCAGTTACAACACATTTTAACACAACATTAAATGGTGTTTTGTTGAATGTACTAACATAGCGAGACATTCCGACACCAGACAAATTGTGCGGGTAGATTAGTAAACCAGGTGTGTTTACCCTTCAGGCTTCGCGTCGGGATCTTCGGGGCAGTTGAATGTTATGCACCCTCTATTCAAAAAAGAGAACAGAGCAAAAAATACAAACAACAAATTGTGTCAGGTGCACGTGACCTGCTCCACTGCGCGTGCATCATTTCAAAAGTGCTTCCACAGCAGTGACACACATCTGTGGATAATCAAATACGAAAATGGTTAAAGCAACCATCACTAAACGTCAGCAACACTGCATCTACTGCAGACAGTAGCAACAGGTCAGATGGCGACATCACGTTACCCTCCGTTGTGGACACTAGCTTACTCCCGCCTGACTCGCCGCCCTCGCCCCCGGAGCAGCAGTCTTCGTCGCCCGAAACTACGACGCCCCTCTGCGGCCCGCAGGTGCCAGGATACCACGGCAAAACAGAGCCTGCCCAGGTATGTCTAAACAAGTACCTGCCTGTACAGTGGGGTTAGGCGGTCATTTTGCAGCTCGTGGTATACAAATAGACAATGGAATATTCATGTGAAAGTAGTGCCATATTCTGCCATGCCTGTATAAATGTTGGGTCAAAAATAATGCATACAATAGCACAGATGCCTTCACCACGAATAGCTACAAAAATATCTCATATCCCAAGCTTATCAACGAGCTAATGTTGCAGCTGAAATGTTCTCCAGGTCACAAAGTCAACCTCACATGATGATGTGATACCAGTTTTTAAGCACAGTAAATATTCTCTTCCCAGAGATGGGACCAAGGTGATGTAGTACATGGTTTTAATAATACTTTTGCTTTTCAATGTTTGCCATTTCAAACCATGAGCTGGTTCAAATAATATTTGCCTTGATTTACAATATGTTCTCATTTGTTTTATCAGTACAGTTTTGAAGATTTTGTGCTTTTCTTTGCCATAGCCCACTTTGGACTATATGAAATATTTCAGGATTGCACTTTTAACTCACTTGAAATGTTCTCACTTGCTTGGTTTCAAAACATAACAAATGCCATAATCTGTTCATTGGGGACCATCAATGCTATTTTTCATTGCTGTTGCCGGCCACTATTGCTCATGTAAAGCTACTACTGCTGCGCCCCCTGTAATCTCAGATGCACCCTGAGTCATTTTGTTCTGGAACCGGGCCTGTACTTGGCCATATACTAAACAAAATACAGAGCCCATTCCGTGTCCTGTTATGGTTTACTTCCTCTCTGCCTTCTTCTGGTGATTTATCTGACGTCCAGCGCTCCGTCTTTTAACCTCTTTTCCTTTCTCTTTCTTGATCCTCCTTAGAGATCTTCATTATAGTCCTTGACAGTGGCCTGCACTGCTGTATTAACAACGTGTCACATGTTAAGAATTTACAATCAGAATCGAGTATTCAACTAAGCCGTGTAATAAAAGTTGTTAGTAGCCTTAAGGACCAACAGTTGTTATGCTATACCACATTGCCCTTCACTGGATGTACAATAACTACATTTTAGCATTTAAAATACCTAGCCATTCTTTTGCGGTTTTTTTTTGGTGAAAGTAACTAAAAAGTAACTAAAGTAGTGTAACTCATTACATTCCAGAGACAGTAATATTGTAATGTAACTTATTACTTTCAAAAGAGAGTAATAAGTAATATGTAATATATTACATTTTGTAAGTAACTTGCCCAACACTGGTTAGGGCTTTACACATTACAACAACGTTACACTGCCAATGTCTGTCTTTATTATCTGACCCTTTAAGATGTCCCTTACACTACCAGTGCTTTTTGGAAGAACTGTTGTCCCTCTCCCAATCCTCAACATAGGTTCTAGTTAGTTATGAATTATGTTACACATCCAATATCAATCTCTGTTATAAATGGTATGACTGTAACCTTAGTTCAAGCTAATTATTTGATGTGTGAAGACAACTCTATAATGTAATAACATATCAAGTGGGTATCAGTAAATATTTACAGACATCAGTTATGTACAAAATCAAGTTTATTACTATTTTGGTAAGATAAAAGAGCATATGTAGCAAAACACAGGTTACAATATATGATAATGCACATGACAAAGTAAAGAAAAGAGGTGCTGCAGCACAGGTAATATGAGAAAAAAAGTAATTTTTCAACATTAAAGCATGGAAACATGTCACAGTAGAAGCACTCATTTCAAACTCAAATAAGCTTAATATGTCAGCTTTAACGTAAAAACTGCACACTTAATCAAATCCAGACAGAAACATCTACATGTTAGCTAGCTTTGTTAGCGTGCTATTGTTGTGCCTGTTAGTTAGCTAAACACCACGGGTTAGTTGTTAGACTGCTTTGTGTTTGGTGTCACTTTACTACCTTTTTATTCACTTAAAACAGTCAGCTAGCTGAAATCTGATTATTAAGTCAGAATGGCTGAAGGGAGCTGTGAAAATGAAGAACAGTAAAGGCAGATATATGGACACAATATGAACCTGAAAATAAGCATAATATGTCCGCTCTAACTATAGAACTGCATAAGGGCACCAAGTAACTTTCCACAAGTCAAGTCGCTTCTTCTGCGTCATCTTCATCATCTGAGCTGTTGTCACTTTGCCAGTCTTTTTCTTCTTCCATGTCCTCGTCCTCCTCCTCCACCATCCTAGGACTGGGTTCCAGAATTCCTCTGTAGGCGCCTGCTACTGTCTGCTGTTTGAGTCTGAGGTCATGCAGATTTCTCCTTAGAAGACACATAAGGCCCTTGTACCCCTCCTCTGTGATTCCATTCGGATAGCCTACAAGTTATATAGCAAACATATAAATTGTGAAAATTATTCAGAGAAAACGTATTTAGGTCAAGAAAGACTAGAATGCAGTCAGACTCAAATAAAAACAAACAGATGGATAAAATCTTCTTTAAAGTGTGTTTGCCTTTGCTTGTTTGAAAAACATTGACTTATGTATTTTAAAGTGAATAAATCAATGTGGTTCACTTACTTCCTGTCTGTGTGATCAATGAAACTGGGGCCATCAGTGTCTGGACCTTTGATACAGAGTCCTTGAGGTACTGACAGTGCTGCATCATCTCCTTCACAAGGATCTGCTTTTCTTCTGTCAGTCGTGACAGAAGCATTTTTTGGTCAAACAGCCCCTTCTTAGTGAGAATGTCCACACCGTCTGAGAATGAATATAAACATTTCACATTAATGAACAAATTGTATTACTACAGTTTTGTAGATTAGAAGTAAAATCTTTATACAGCACCTCTGTTGGGTTCCTGCCAAGGCCAGATCATGCTCTCTGCAGATTTGGTTGAGAGTTTCTCCACAACCGTGTTGGTGTCAATCGGGTCACCATCAGGTTGCTGGTTGTACTTGTGGATGTCCTCTAGCAACCTTTTCTTTTCTTGGGCAACCTTTTGGACAATCTTTTGACGCCTTTTTTTACGATCTGTAATGAGAGTAAAACATAGATTACAAAAGAGCTGACGGGATTTAATCAACACAACCAATAAATGTCCCAAAATGCTTACCATTTTGTCTGTAAAGGTAGTGCTTTTTCTGGCAAATGCTCACAAAGAGTGCTTCTATTGAGATCTGCAAACAACCAGCATCTGCAGGACTGGCTGATGCACTTCCTAAATGAATAAGATAAAAAGAGGAAAACAAGTTTCAAACACAATCAAGGCCTTTTATTTGCACATCGCACACTAACAGGCACACTAACAGGCACATTAACAGGCACACTAAAGGACAACGTTTAATTTGGACAGCATTATTTAGTTTTTATGAACCGACTCCATCTATGTATACGTCAAAACAGCATTGTTCTTACCTTTACTGGCCCACTGTTTGACATCATCAACCCACAGTTCTAGCATGTCATCAGAGCAATTCAACTGGTCCTGCATTTTCTTCAGGCTCTCAGTTACAGCCTCTGTCTTTTCTGCTGTCTGCAAAATAGCAAAACAGAATCATGCCATTTTATAAAATAATTCAATGAAAATAAACCAAAAGTATGCATTTTAAGGAGGAAATTAACACAATAACATATTTAATGAATTTCTTAGCTCTAGTCCTGCACCACTGCAATGTCTATATGGGGGTGTAATTTTTATATATATTGGGTGGACTTAAATGTCAAATTTTACAGCTTAAAATAGTTATCTCCATTTCAATACACAAACATACTTTTTTGAATCTAGAGGACATGGCAATGTGGAGGCCATTGTCTTTGTGATGATTCCAGCCCATAGCATGGACTGTGAGCATGTCAGTTCTTGCTGTGAAGAAGAATACATCTCATTACAATGTTACAAAAATATAAATGTGTACATTTACAGGAAGGCAGGGCCCAAACAAGTTCACAAACCTGACTTGGCCATGTATTTAGTTGTTAGGCCACATCTGGATAAGAAGCTGTTTACTTGTTCCACTTCTTCACCAAGAGTGTTGCCGGCATCCTCCTGGTTCCGTGCATTCCAAATAATCTAAAGCATGAGGTAATCAATGTTGATGCAAATCTCAAGGTCAACAACTCATAACTTAAAACATTCTCTTGGATCAGTTCAGACTCATGTGTATTGGTCAGATTTATCATTAATTGTTGTTTAAGTAATTGAAATCCTCACCTCGCATTTGGTGTTGTGGGCTTTGGCATGCATCACAGACAAGCAATGTCTAATTTCCTTTAGGGGCTGAAGATGAGGCAAGGCTTCTGACACTTTGTCAAGATATGGTACATACCGACACGTCACGTCCATTGCCAAAAATGAGGCACTCTGGAACTCTTTTTGGAGAAACATCGGATAGGCAAAGATTTCCCCTCTACATATTTAAAGCTTTTTAAAAAATAAATAAAAATAGTGAGTACAAAGCAGATTGAAGGTAAGGCTTCAGATTATCTACAAATATTTTAATTGAAAATGATCAAGACAACTACCAACCTTTGAGAAGAAATCCATGCCTACACACAGCAATTTCAACACCTTCTTCATCCAACTTGTTGGCTCGCTTAGAGGTCTCCCTTGCTGCTGTCCAGTGAGATTCCCCACACATTGCTTTTCCTGCAGTCTACCTAAGTAAATCGTTTTTAGAGAATCATTATCAGAAGTTATTTCAAAACACTGGATAGTGGGACCAACTGACGGTATTATCAAACATATAAACTATTATACACAAGTGTTTTGTGCTCGACTGCCAGATTCACCTGGATATGCAACTCCCTGGATAATAACAAACCCGTTTTTGGATAATTGGAAGGCTCCAAATGTGTAATATATTCTAGATTAGAATTTAGCTATTTTTTCAATCCAGTTTTACAGCAATAATGTTTGTGACAGTTTGACCGCATTGCTAACCTCATCACCCTGTCATCTGGTCTCAACCCTTCTATCTCCCAAAAAATATGAAGGCAACTGTGTTACTACTACTGTATTGTAACTTCAATTAGTTATTAAAAAAGGTGAGATACATTTTGCTCTGCTTAATTTAAAACTCACACTTTGGACAGCCCCTCAAACATCCTCCACAAAAGTGGAAACCTCAGAGTCTTGGGCTAAAAACACTCCGTCAAAGAAGCCTGGCTCTTCACTCCTATAAGAAAAATAATTATAGATAACCACTCTGGTTACAAATTGAACATAGTAATAATAATAATAATAATAATTATTATATTTATAGCACATCTTTCAAAACAAGGTTATAAAGTCTAACATAAATATTTTAGATTCAACAGTTGTAGTTTTAACAGCTATATAACAGGAAAGAACTATAGCTACTAATTGCTCCTGTGGGGATTGTCCACTGTACTGAATGTATGTAAGTCGCTTTGGATAAAAGCGTCTAACAAATGACATGTAATGTAAAAAATAAATAAAAATAGCAATCCCAATGTCAAATTAAAATACAAGGACTAAGGACAATTGCTGTGTCAATGTAAAAAACGTACTGGTTTGTTTTCTGGAACCTGTAAAGTTTCCTATTGCCATCGACTGAAACAGCCACCATTTCAGGGCTACAGGCTGGACAGACAAATGGCTCTTTACCCAGAAGTTTATTCTCTTCAAATGTGCAGTACACATACTGCAAAAAGCTTCTCTGAAAAGCATCTGCGTTCACCTTGCCAGTCTGAAATAAAAATACATTATATATGTTATCATATTTTGTATCATATCTCGCTCATCCATATTTGGCCATAAATATATTTATTATGATAATACATGTATTTGTCTTTCAGCTTCACATTTGTACTTACTCTTCCAAACTGTTTTGTTCTCTGGTCCAACATTGCAGTAAAGGCTTGTCTAGACATTCCTGGAGCTGCCGTCTTCATAGCCTCAAAGGAATGGAACAGATCTTGGTGTAACAGGGTCTGTGCTTGCATGGTAGCTTGCCAGTATCCACTCCTAACCAAGTCATTGAATTCTGGACCCCATTTCTTAGTGCAATGTTTGCATGTTAGCTCTGGAACATTAAGATCGCAACGGCCTAAGAACACATAAAGAAAAAAACAATAACAATGAATTAGAGTAATGTATTAGTTAAAAAATACTTTAAAACAAATAATTTCACCAAAACCTACCATTTATGCACACCAATATGATAGGTCTACCAACAGAGACTGCAACATCGAAAACTTCACAAGAACATATCCTTGAAGGAAAGGATGCTGGAAGCAAACGATCTGCAAGGTCAAAGTACAATCAGGATGAGATTTAACAATACTGTAAGCGAGCACTATGATAACAGAATGCAATTTGAGATTAAAATGAGTTTTTTTGTGAGGGGAAAAAGGGCTGATCAATTTTAAAAAATGGGACACTAACCTTGTTTAGAAATGATGTATTTGCCATCCTTGAGTTTCACAGACTCTGTTGGAGGAATGTACTTGTAAAATCCATTACAGGTGGTTTGCCTACTGTGCAGAGTGTGTTTTGTATGAACCAAGATATCACACTCTGCACAAAACCACTCTGATGGCATACATTCCTCACAACGGAAGACAGCTTCCTCCAGGAAAAAGTGATTGCAGGTCATCTTGACGATATTCTTAGTTATTAATAAGTTGTCAACGTTCTGTGGCCTCGCCTGTTAACAACACTGTTGAAACTCTTTTTGCCTTTGAGTCCAAGATGACAATGGTGGCACATTGCCAACATCTTGCTCCTTAATGGTCTCAGAGTCCCGTAGAAGGTCTTCAAGTCTCTGCATATTAAAATCTTTAAATACAGAAATATAAATACATACCATGAGGAAAACATTTCATATGAAACATACCTTATCTAGAAAAAGTCTTCAAAAGTAGCTTTTTTCTTACCAGGATCTTGGTAGCTTAGACATGGTGTTGTTATGGTGGAACTACTGCATGGAGGAGTACCATTTGTTTGGGGGGGAAATTATTCAAACCCATTAAACAGATTATTTTAGCTAATTGACAGATTTAAAGAAATGTTACAAAAACACCAACCTTCAGCAAACATGAAAAATATCAAAGCTCAATGTATTTTTGCATTATCATGTCATTTACATCCACTTATTGATTTTAGTCCTTAGTCCTCTGACAAAATCGATGTGCAAATAAATATGAAGTATCAACAGCATTATTAAACCAGTGGCTACTTTAACTCACATATACTGACTTTGATTAAATTCATAAAATGTAGACTAACCATTAGAATAACTTTTTTTCCTTCGTTTGCTGCTGGCCACACGTTGCCCATCTTGGTCTCTCTTCCACCAGGTCACTTTTGGACGTGGTTCGTCTTCTTTTTGCGTCTTCTTTTTGCGTCTTCTTTTTGCGTCTCCTTGTTGAGTCTCCTTGTTGAGTCTCCTTGTTGAGTCTCCTTGTTGAGTCTCCTTGTTGAGTTTCTTTATGGACATGGAATGTAATGAAACACAGGGGGAGAAAAAAATGGGCATTAACTAACTGGATTTAAATAATGACACTTTGGGTATAAAAAAAACAAGAAACTTGCCTGTGTGTCCTCAACATATGCATCCCCAAGCAGAAGAAGAGCTTCTAGTTTGTTTGGTTTTTTCAGTTTCTTTCGACATTGTGCTGAAACAAAAAAAGGTGTTAGTTAGATCATAGGTGTAGCTGTAATTTAAACTAGCCTAATATTAAGTTAATTAAAGATTAGACCAACATCATCATTATGAGGGAAAGGTATGATTAAAATGTTTTGGTATAGGGCATTGATGTTATTCTATTAGCAATGGAGGAACAAGAGTATGTAGATCTCCTTTGAAACCCCACCCCTGGTTTTAACAATAATTCAGTTATTATGAATTCCTAATGTACAACATATCATCTTCAGATGCATGTCTTTTGGTAACCTGTATCTGCTAATGCGTTTTTACTTTTGGTTAATGCACAGAATATACTGGATCATGTATCGGCTAGTGGTAATTTCTGTTTAAATATCAACGGGACAAATATCTGAGCAGATCTCAGATCGGCTCGAAGAGTGAATTTAAGCTTTAAAACCCAAAATACTGTCAAAAAACTGAAGAAGCCCCGTTCTATTTACAACATGATCAACTATGTTACTATCGATTGATTTTAAACTGCAACAGCTCCGTAAAATGACAGAAGTTAGCTAAGGCTAACTCAATGATGCTAACTGAGCAGTTCACGGTTTAACTAGCAAATAATTTGCACGCGTAAGCTTGTATGTCGACACATGGTGCTGTGTAAAGTGATGCAAAGGCTGAAATCATTTTTAAAAACACTGTAAATTTCTTCATTACATTACAGAAAACGGGTTTACCTCGAGGAACTTCGTGTCAAGGAGGGTTCAATGTCGTCGTCGTCTTCTTCTTCTTCTTCTTCTTCTTCTTCTTCTTCTTCTTCTTCTTCTTCTTTTAATGGCGAATCGCCTTCTCGAATTGGACTCATGGATGTATAATAAGAACTGGATACAGCGTGGGAGGCGGGGCCTCATTCATTCCTATGAGAGTTGCTAATTTGCGCATGATGATAAAATGGCCCAACTTTCGAGAGAGCGAAACGTCACAGATTACCCGGCATGCCTGAGAAGTACCCGTATGTGCGCTCATAGTGCATGCGCAGCTTTAACCATGCTCCCAAAATGCTCGTTCACATCAAGCACGTCAATTTGCGTGCCGTACACGTAACAGCACCGCGCGTTCATGACAGCATGGAGTTTGATATTAACGAGGCGGCAGTTAGCAGCTAGCGGCTAGCTAGTAATTAGCTCTTAGTAGCTCTGTACTTGTTTTCTTTTCCTTATGACTGTTGTAAGTAAACATATTTATTCTATATCTTCTTCTATATGTGTATGAGCTCTGTACGTGTTTCTTTTCCTTATGACTGTTGTAAGTAAACATATTTATTCGATATTTCCTTCTATATGTGGATTTGAATGTATGTCAAAGTCCTCTGTTTATTTATTGTTAAGAAACCCAACACATGGTTTTCAACAGTGGAACGATTTATGTGAATGTCAACAGCAACATCCCAAGCTTCTTTCAACTGTAACTGACCAATTTGGTGTATTTTGTTTGCAAGTCTGTGTTCAACATACTACTTGGAGTACGCTTAACAAGTCTGTACTGAACATGGACACGCAAAACTCTCAACAGGTCAGTTTTCTTTTTCATATCTGATACCAAATCTTGTTGAAATATTGCCACACTGGAGATGTAGTTAAGGGTTTAGTTATTGTACATTTTAATTGAGTTATTTATGTTAAATGTATGATGTATTCAATGTATTCAAAGTGTTCAATGTGTTAAATGTATTCAATATATTCAATGTATTAAAATAACTACCCAAACATTGTATTTGTTAAATGTTTATTGTTCATTGTATATGTAAGTTATTTATATGTATGTAAGTGTTGTCTCGTGTGTGTATATACTGTTTGTGATCGTTGTTGTGCCCTCACTCATGGCCTGCACTTTGACGTGGTTAGTGGGCTTTAAACTAAGACAGGCCATTTATGTTTGAAATATCATGCTAACAAACCTGCAATTACAGAATTGAATGATAGTGGTTAAATATGTTCATGTCTTGATGACATTATTTGTTATCCTTTTCCACATAGCCTCTCAGATGGATTCCTGTTTCATCTGTTGGTTTGCCACTGTCCAGTGTCTGCCAGCTTGCTCCCTCTCAGAAAAGTGCCATCTTCTGTCAACAGGAAGAACTGTTGAATACTTGTCACTATATGAAGCTCAGCACAAGTTCTTTCAGGAAGACTGGGTATGTATACATTCACTCCGCAGCTGCTTATAATCAGCTCATCACGGGCGCTGTCTTTAACCTATTACATTCACCTCATTCTCCAGCAGCTAATCACCGTGCTGCAGCCAAACTTTAAAATGGTTCTCCTCTCTCCTGCAGTCAGCTGTGATTGCAGGTGTACATGCTGCTGCCCGCCTCCTCTCCACCCACCTCCGTTCATCATATCCAGAGCCAGGAGAGCTAATCCAAAACCCTCATCACACCTCCTCTTCATCCCATCTCCTCATCAAATCCAGATCTTCAGCATCATCATCACCAGTGTCTAGACCCCGGGGGGTTCCCTATATGCTCACGGCTTTTCCCCCTTTAGATATAAGATTTCAGGATCAAGGTCTAATCGCCAAAGACTTAACATTTATCATATGACATGTGTCAATAAATGTTCTTTAAACAAAATGAAGTCTCTCCTGATTGAACTGTCTGGACCCCATCCTCAACTTTTTTTCAAACCATGAAATGCCTTCAGAGGGCTTTCCTGTTCATGTCTGGTGGATTTTTTAATATAATAAATGCAATCAATATTATATATATTACCTTTTAATCTATATAAATTGTATTTACATTTGTTGTCACTATTTGTTCCACCTATGCCAGCCATCAGAGGTATACATGTGTTAACTGTGTTAATCTCTTTTAGGTTTCATTTCTTATTTTTGTGAATTTCTCTATAAAATGATGATTTCTACCTGAAATGCTTATGTATTTTTAATTACATTTTTGTAGAGCTTTGACTTTTTCAGCTGAATAAATATTATAACTCTACATGGTTTTGTTCAGCATTGCCAGCTTCACTGTTGAGCTTTATGTTGTGCCCAGCATTCTCCTGTGCTCTGAAATCAAAATGTGGATAAGCATAAAACAACACTAAAATAAACACTACAATACAACTTGTTATTTTACACACAAAGTTGCTCATTTGTGTGTATATACAACACAGGCTATATATATATATATATATATATAGTATAATTAATACAACTTCTAATCTGATTACAGCTTTGACACATATATATTTATATATCTATAAGTATGACGACTTCCTCGGGTGATATCATATGGATATGGTATAGCCAATTAATCTGGGTCAAACGGTCAAAACGTGTTGTGCCCACATGAGTAGTAAGATTCATCCCGCTTTCGTCTCATTAGTATTCATAGAAAGTGACAGGTGCTGTGACAGGTCACACCTCTACCTACTTATGCTAATGAGCTAAGTCCCGCCTCCCCTTTGTTCGAGGTGTGAGATCTCAAGTAGGTGTGATATCCCAAGTAGGTGTGAGATCCGTCGATAGGAGGGGGTTGATGTGTATTCACAGGTGTGAAAAGCCCCCACTGTTGCGCCTTATGGTGTATCATAAAAAATGTTTCAATCACATTAGTATGCATAAAAAGTGACAGTTGGGCCCGCCCCCCAAGTGTGTGTGTGTGTTTGTGTGTGTGTGGGTGTGGGGACCTTCACTGATGTCCTCCCAAGGAGGTGTGTGTGTGTGTGTGTGTGTGTGTGTGGGGAGACCTTCACTCCAGAGCTATAGGTGCCTGTCTTAACACCCCATGGCCCTGCAGTCGGCCAGAGGCTGTAAAAAGTCCTGGAAAGCAGGCAGGCACCTCGTTTGAGAGATGACTGTGTGTGTATTAGAGAGCCTGAGGAGACACATTTTTACCGCCCATGCTTGACTGTTTATCTGTGCACTTTTCAACTGTATACAATACAACACAAAAATGCCCAGAGCTGCTAAGAAATAAGTTCAGAAAGCTCTGAAAGCTCTAACAAAAGTAACTCTCCAGGTATTTCAGACAGAGTATGCGGATTCGGTCTGATCAGAACAAAGAAAACACCTTTTGCCTTCCTAATGTCACACTTTCCTCTTTTCTATGGCCTGTGTCTGTAGAGTTGGGGGAGACTTCCTCACCCCTTCCTTCCATCTCTCTCTCTCTCTGTTTCTGCTGATGTGTAAAATATACAAAATAACGTTTTATATACTTACTCTCTTGTTAAAAGGTGATGACGTTTGCAGCGTATGCCAGCCATCAGTGTTCTAGTTTTAAGGCTTTGCATACCTCAAAGTGTGTCTAAAAGTATCTTGGCAAGAGAAAAAAAGCCAAAATCCGCCTAGGTCATTAAAAAGAAACCGAATTCCACGTTTTACAAATGAACAGACACAAATGCAGACTTGACTACTTGGCAGTTGATTAAAGCAGATGTGTCCTTTTTCATCTCTCAAAGGTTTGGGTCCTGTTCAACACTAGGTACAGAAATATATTCAATATACAGTCATTTGTACGTAAAGATGTTTTAAGTTGTAAGCACTTAGAAATATACATTGATTGCATTTAAAGTGGCTGTAGACAACTTATCATAATGAAGTAGTTGATTGCACAAATTTGTAATGGATGTAAAATAAAGACGACATTAGCATTTAAATTGGCTCCCTATAAGACTCGCTTTCTCTATGAAATTATGTCTGGTTCTGAGTAGTGGTCTCCCTTTCACAATAAAAAGCCCAAACACAATACTTTCTGAATCACTGCAGGAAGTAATGTGCTAAAATGCAAATACAAATAGCTTACAGTAGCTCCCAATTAGTTGAACAATCGGAAAACCGCAAGGACTGTGGAAACACCTACTGGCAAAGGATTGTGGATGCAAATTATGCAAAGAGGAAGAAAAAACATTCTATCTAAAGCTAGATAACACAATCTACGTATTGACAGTATGAGTACAACCAAAACAGTATGCATGTTGATGCAAACGACGATGTTCAGTAAACGATCAATCAAAATCGAAGGATCAAATGTATTTTTAAATGGAGCAGAAATAGAAGTCTCCCAGTGCAAGTATCTTGAACAGGGAGTGTCATATTGGACTCGCACTTGACTTTTTAAGAAACATATCCAGAAAGTATCCAATATCATTAAATTCAACTTGCAACATTTTAAACAAATTAGACCTTTTTCTTAACTGTCAATGCTGCAAAGTCATACCTCCACTGTATGATTCTATCCCACATTGAATACTGTTTTACAAACTGGTCGTTTGCTTGTGCCACACACCTGAAACCCATAGAACAGCTGTTCAAGAGAGCTATCCAGGTGTTTGACAGAAAGCCACAGTCATACCACCACTGTACCATCCTTGAAAATCACAATTTCTTGAGTTTTTGACATTTTTATGTCTTTTAAAAGTATGTGTTTTTAAAAAAATAATATTTACATGGGCTGGCCCCCCTCCCCTTGGGGGAATTCATCCACAGAAAACACACTGGACGCAGCACTAGGTCAGAAACCGGAGGAGACTGTGAAGTCCACCACAGACGGACCACCTTTGGACAAAATGTCCTCTCCATTAAAGGCAGTTCATTGTGGACAACTGAGATACGGGATTGTCCCACTCTCAATAGTTTTAAAGGTCAACTTAAAGAATGGTTGAGCAACAAACAGACGTGTAATCACCGCTAAATAAATGCACTTTAACACAGGGGTATCTCCTCTTGCACTTTATGTAGCGCTTTTATCTTATCTTGCACTTTATATATCATAGCTGCTACATTGTACTGCCATGTGGTAAATGCTTGTATGCTGCTCATGCTCTTTCTGCATATCATGTATTTTATTTTTGCTGTATATATATAAATGTCATGTTCTTATATGCTGTATGTGACGGGGCTACAGATGGAAATTAGCTCAGAGCTAAAATCCGGCTCATTTACACTTGTAGGCATTATTTTTGTTTTAAAGTGTTCATCAATGTCCACAAAGGTAGCCCTGAAGAAAATTAAACATTAAAATATGTTATCGATGTCCCCATTCCCAGTTTGTTTTGGGAATAATTGCGATGTTTACTATGTTTTGGTAGCTCTTAACAAAACAGAATGTTTGTAAAAGACTGCGACTCTAAAAGGCAAGTTTGTGATTTTAACACTGTTTCGATGAAACAATACATAATACAATATTACGACTTTTTGCCATATTTTTAACACAATATACTTGTACCTTTTTTTTTTTTTTTTTGTGGTTGTAGGGCTTCAAGATATTTTGCATGTCATGCATAAACACGGTGTCATCTTTTCCTTCAAACTGACGTGCTGCCCGTTTTACAAAACAAGTTATTTTTCTGCTTCTTCATCCTCTGAATTGTCCTCCCCCGCCCCTCTTCCTTCAGCCAGCACAACAAGAATCAAGGTGGATCTGTGAAATGAAATACCTCTTCCCAAAGCCTGACTTCCCTATTGAGAGCATGCGTCTAGGGCAGTAGGGTCTAAACCAATTGGCCAGATAAACTAACATGCAGAATGTACGGTATGTTTGAAGACTAACCATTTATCCAGTTCAAGCTGTCTTTAAGATGTGACATTGCGCTCTGACTATTTCCCGTAAAATGGTGAAAAACTATTACTTATTCTTAAATTTGACCTCTTGCTGCTTGGTTGAAAATGATAGTTGAAAAATAACTATCAAAAAAAAAAGACTCAAACAGCAAGGGACATTATACTGGTGAAAAAACTCTCAATTCTACAGATAACTCCCCCCACTCAACGCAATAAGTCCCTCCCTCCACTCAGCAAAGCATCTAAAACTAAGGACCCCACTAAGACGACAGTTTGAAAACTAGCTATGGATCTGAGAAAAACCAAGTCTCCCCCTGTGAGTTGCAGCCAGGAACAAACTCCCGGACTACCATCATCACCACCATTCTCGACACCCGAATCTGGCAGTACTACTGCTGCTTATTTTGCTCCTTGGGCCAAGACGTCTCTGTTTATGGACACAGTGAAATCAGCGTTGGTTGATATTGTGGAGGGGGTGATACATCGGTACAGAGAAGAAATATGCAACGGATGCCGAGTCAGTCACCCCGGCCAGAGGCAACACGATTGTGTGAATGACATGCCCGATTTTTTCTTCAGAAACAATTACAACACGTTAATGAAAAGACTCTGGCTCACCGACTTCATTACTGAGATCGACCAGACTCTTATTGATAAAGAAATTTTCACGGATGATTGGATGATCCAAGGCGCTTCGGAGGCTTTTCTGCACAATCTCAAAAATTGTAGACGCCTCAAGGAGAGACTTGAAAAGATCCATGCCCAGTTGGATGGAGAAGAAGAAGACTAATAAACGGTTGGTTGAAGCCAGGGATTTTTTCTTTTTCGATTCATTGACTTTTTCTTTAAAGTAAAATAAAAATGGGGAACTACTATGCAAAACGCTCGGTATATATTGATCAGAATGTAGTCAATGCCCTTTTAATAAGTGTGGTGATGAGGACGATTGAAAACAGAGTGAATAGTGATCCCCGTGTAAACAGAATGGCTGAAGTTTATAAACTAGAAGACATTTTGGATATCGTTCGTTCTGGCAGTACTATTCCTGGTCATTGGGAAACGATTGTAAACGAAACATTTAAAGTGGTCCTGGAATCTTCATTTTCCGAAACATTCTGTAACATTACCGAGGAAATGAAACAAACATCAAAAGTGTATCATGTGCTCTCATTGTATGCTCTGTTTGTAGATGTAATGCATCTTTGTGTCAAAAACAGCATACACATGAATATTTTGACTGAAGTGAAAAAACTCCATCATGATATTTCCAGTAATCTGGGGAATTCTAAGCTGGAGACGGTCCTGGGGATGTTACAATCAGTATAACTATTGATTTTGTGTGTGAAAATGTTTAAATGAAAATAGGACATTTTTTTTTTTAAATAAAAAAAAGTGTTTTTTACATTTTAAAAACTGTTGTCTTCATTATAGCAAGGGGAGCGTGTCTGATACATGTGTATTACAGTCCTTCACATGCACTGTTGTCTTCATTATAACAAGGGGAGGGTAACAGTGAAGATGTATGATACATGTGTATTGAAACGTGCGTATTATACCCCCACAGAAACACAGAAACATGGAAACACAGAAACACAGAAAACACTGAAACCACTGAAACACTGAAAAAACACAGAAACACTGAAACACCGACACACAGAAACACCGAAACACCGAGACACAGAACTACAGAAACACAGAAACACAGAACCACAGAGACACAGAAACACAGAAACACAGAGACACAGAATTACAGAAACACAGAAACACAGAAACACAGAGACACAGAAACACAGAAACACAGAAACATGGAAACACAGAAAACACAGAAACACAGAATTACAAAAACACAAAAACACAAAAACACTGAAACACCGACACACCGAGACAAAGAACCACAGAAACACAGAAACACAGAAACACAAAAACACAGAGAAACACAGAAACACAAAAACACAGAAACACTGAAACACCGACACACCGAGACACAGAACCACAGAACCACACAAACACAGAAACACAAAAACACAGAAACACAGAAACACAAAAACACAGACACAAAGAAAACACAGAAACACAAAAACACCGACACACAGAAACACAGAAAACACAGAAACACAGAACCACAGAACCACAGAAAACACAGAAAACACAGAAACACAGAAACACAAAAACACAAAAAACACAAAAACACTGAAACACCGACACACAGAAACACCGAAAACACAAAAAACAGGCTTGTGTGCTAGTCTGGTTTTTGAATAAACACATCATTATTTTAAAAAGTCAAATAGTATCAGCCTCCCATCGACTTTTTAAAATACTGATGTGTTTATTCAAAAACCAGACTAGCACACAAGCCTGTTTTTTGTGTTTTCGGTGTTTCTGTGTGTCGGTGTTTCAGTGTTTTTGTGTTTTTTGTGTTTCTGTGTTTCTGTGTTTTCTGTGTTTTCTGTGGTTCTGTGGTTCTGTGTTTCTGTGTTTTCTGTGTTTCTGTGTGTCGGTGTTTCTGTGTTTTTGTGTTTCTGTGTTTTCTTTGTGTCTGTGTTTTTGTGTTTCTGTGTTTTTGTGTTTCTGTGTTTGTGTGGTTCTGTGGTTCTGTGTCTAGGTGTGTCGGTGTTTCAGTGTTTTTGTGTTTCTGTGTCTCGGTGTGTCGGTGTTTCAGTGTTTTTGTGTTTTTGTGTTTCTGTGTTTCTCTGTGTTTTTGTGTTTCTGTGTTTCTGTGGTTCTGTGTCTCGGTGTGTCGGTGTTTCAGTGTTTTTGTGTTTCTGTGTTTCTGTGTTTTCTGTGTTTCCATGTTTCTGTGTTTCTGTGTTTCTGTGTCTCTGTGTTTCTGTGTTTCTGTGTTTCTGTAATTCTGTGTCTCTGTGTTTCGGTGTTTCTGTGTGTCGGTGTTTCAGTGTTTCTGTGTTTTTTCAGTGTTTCAGTGGTTTCAGTGTTTTCTGTGTTTCTGTGTTTCCATGTTTCTGTGTTTCTGTGGGGGTATAATACGCACGTTTCAATACACATGTATCATACATCTTCACTGTTACCCTCCCCTTGTTATAATGAAGACAACAGTGCATGTGAAGGACTGTAATACACATGTATCAGACACGCTCCCCTTGCTATAATGAAGACAACAGTTTTTAAAATGTAAAAAACACTTTTTTTTATTTAAAAAAAAAGATGTCCTATTTACATTTAAACATTTTCACACACAAAATCAATAGTTATACTGATTGTAACATCCCCAGGACCGTCTCCAGCTTAGAATTCCCCAGATTACTGGAAATATCATGATGGAGTTTTTTCACTTCAGTCAAAATATTCATGTGTATGCTGTTTTTGACACAAAGATGCATTACATCTACAAACAGAGCATACAATGAGAGCACATGATACACTTTTGATGTTTGTTTCATTTCTTCGGTAATGTTACAGAATGTTTCGGAAAATGAAGATTCCAGGACCACTTTAAATGTTTCGTTTACAATCGTTTCCCAATGACCAGGAATAGTACTGCCAGAACGAACGATATCCAAAATGTCTTCTAGTTTACAAACTTCAGCCATTCTGTTTACACGGGGATCACTATTCACTCTGTTTTCAATCGTCCTCATCACCACACTTATTAAAAGGGCATTGACTACATTCTGATCAATATATACAGAGCGTTTTGCATCGTAGTTCCCCATTTTTATTTTACTTTAAAGAAAAAGTCAATGTATCGAAAAAGAAAAAATCCCTGGCTTCAACCAACCGCAGGTTATTAGTCTTCTTCTTCTCCATCCAACTCGGCATGGATCTTTTCAAGTCTCTCCTTGAGGCGTCTACAATTTTTGAGATTGTGCAGAAAAGCCTCCGAAGCGCCTTGGATCATCCAATCATCCGTGAAAATTTCTTTATCAATAAGAGTCTGGTCGATCTCAGTAATGGAGTCGGTGAGCCAGAGTCTTTTCATTAACGTGTTGTAATTGTTTCTGAAGAAAAAATCGGGCATGTCATTCACACAATCGTGTTGCCTCTGGCCGGGGTGAATGACTCGGCATCCGTTGCATATTTCTTCTCTGTACCGATGTATCACCCCCTCCACAATATCAACCAACACTGATTTCACTGTGTCCATAAACAGAGACGTCTTGGCCCAAGGAGCAAAATAAGCAGCAGTAGTACTGCAAGATTCGGGTGTCCAGAATGGTGGTGATGATGGTAGTCCAGGAGTTTGTTCCTGGCTGCAACTCACGGGGGGAGACTTGGTTTTTCTCAGATCCATAGCTAGTTTTCAAACTGTCGTCTTAGTGGGGTCCTTAGTTTTAGATGCTTTGCTGAGTGGAGGGAGGGACTTATTGCGTTGAGTGTGGAGAGTCATCTGTAGAATTGAGAGTTTTTTCACCAGTATAATGTCCCTCGCTGTTTGAGTCTTTTTTTTTTTTAAAGTTATTTTTCAACTATCATTTTTAACCAAGCAGCAAGAGGTCAAATTTAAGAATAAGTAATAGTTTTTCACCATTTTACGGGAAATAGTCAGAGCGCAATGTCACATCTTAAAGACAGCTTGAACTGGATAAATGGTTAGTCTTCAAACATACCGTACATTCTGCATGTTAGTTTATCTGGCCAATTGGTTTAGACCCTACTGCCCTAGACGCATGCTCTCAATAGGGAAGTCACGCTTTGGGAAGAGGTGTTTCATTTCACAGATCCACCTTGATTCTTGTTGTGCTGGCTGAAGGAAGAGGGACGGGGGAGGAAAATTCAGAGGATGAAGAAGCAGAAAAATAACTTGTTTTGTAAAACGGGCAGCACGTCAGTTTGAAGGAAAAGATGACACCGTGTTTATGCATGACATGCAAAATATCTTGAAGCCCTACAACCACAAAAAAAAAAAAAAAAAGGTACAAGTATATTGTGTTAAAAATATGGCAAAAAGTCGTAATATTGTATAATGTATGGTTTCATCAAAACAGTGTTAAAATCACAAACTTGCCTTTTAGAGTCGCAGTCTTTTACAAACATTCTGTTTTGTTAAGAGCTACCAAAAACATAGTAAACATCGCAATTATTCCCAAAACAAACTGGGAATGGGGACATCGATAACATATTTTAATGTTTAATTTTCTTCAGGGCTACCTTAGTGCACATTGATGAACACTTTAAAACAAAAATAATGCCTACAAGTGTAAATGAGCCGGATTTTAGCTCTGAGCTAATTTCCATCTGTAGCCCCGTCACATACAGCATATAAGAACATGACATTTATATATATACAGCAAAAATAAAATAGATGATATGCAGAAAGAGCATGAGCAGCATACAAGCATTTACCACATGGCAGTACAATGTAGCAGCTATGATATATAAAGTGCAAGATAAGATAAAAGCGCTACATAAAGTGCAAGAGGAGATACCCCTGTGTTAAAGTGCATTTATTTAGCGGTGATTACACGTCTGTTTGTTGCTCAACCATTCTTTAAGTTGACCTTTAAAACTATTGAGAGTGGGACAATCCCGTATCTCAGTTGGGGGGCTATTCCACAATGAGCTGCCTTTAATGGAGAGGACATTTTGTCCAAAGGTGGTCCGTCTGTGGTGGACTTCACAGTCTCCTCTGGTTTCTGACCTAGTGCTGCGTCCAGTGTGTTTTCTGTGGATGAATTCCCCCAAGGGGAGGGGGGCCAGCCCATGTAAATATTATTTTTTTAAAAACACATACTTTTAAAAGACATAAAAATGTCAAAAACTCAAGAAATTGTGATTTTCAAGGATGGTACAGTGGTGGTATGACTGTGCCTTTCTGTCAAACACCTGGATAGCTCTCTTGAACAGCTGTTCTATGGGTTTCAGGTGTGTGGCACAAGCAAACGACCAGTTTGTAAAACAGTATTCAATGTGGGATAGAATCATACAGTGGAGGTATGACTTTGCAGCATTGACAGTTAAGAAAAAGGTCTAATTTGTTTAAAATGTTGCAAGTTGAATTTAATGGTATTGGATACTTTCTGGATATGTTTCTTAAAAAGTCAAGTGCGAGTCCAATATGACACTCCCTGTTCAAGATACTTGCACTGGGAGACTAGTTCTATTTCTGCTCCATTTAAAAATACATTTGATCCTTCGATTTTGATTGATCGTTTACTGAACATCGTCGTTTGCATCAAAATGCATACTGTTTTTGTTATACTCATACTGTCAATACGTAGATTGTGTTATCTAGCTTTAGATAGAAGGTTTTTTCTTCCTCTTTGCATAATTTGCATCCACAATCCTTTGCCAGTAGGTGTTTCCACAGTCCTTGCGGTTTTCCGATTGTTCAACTAATTGGGAGCTACTGTAAGCTATTTGTATTTGCATTTTAGCACATTACTTCCTGCAGTGATTCAGAAAGTATTGTGTTTGGGCTTTTTATTGTGAAAGGGAGACCACTACTCAGAACCAGACATAATTTCATAGAGAAAGCGATTCTTATAGGGAGCCAATTTAAATGCTAATGTCGTCTTTATTTTACATCCATTACAAATTTGTGCAATCAATTACTTCATTATGATAAGTTGTCTACAGCCACTTTAAATGCAATCAATGTATATTTCTAAGTGCTTACAACTTAAAACATCTTTACGTACAAATGACTGTATATTGAATATATTTCTGTACCCAGTGTTGAACAGGACCCAAACCTTTGAGAGATGAAAAAGGACACATCTGCTTTAATCAACTGCCAAGTAGTCAAGTCTGCATTTGTGTCTGTTCATTTGTAAAACGTGGAATTCGGTTTCTTTTTAATGACCTAGGCGGATTTTGGCTTTTTTTCTCTTGCCAAGATACTTTTAGACACACTTTGAGGTATGCAAAACCTTAAAACTAGAACACTGATGGCTGGCTTACGCTGCAAACGTCATCACCTTTTAACAAGAGAGTAAGTATCAGCAGAAACAGAGAGAGAGATGGCAGGCACCTTTACAGACACTTTGTTTTAGAGAGAACCCATCCCCCCTCTGTCTAGTGATAAGATGGCAGGAAGGGGGGAGGAGGGGGCAGGGCCAGGCTCACACACACACACACACACACACACACACACACACACACACACACACACACACACACACACACACACACACACACACACACACACACACACACACACACACACACACGCACACACCAAAAGGCCTGACAGCCATAGGACGAGGTAAGGGTGACAGTAAGGGATTGTGTGACTAACTTTTGACGAGGAAGGTGCTTTCTTTGTTTTGATCAGCCCCAATCTGCATACTCTGTCTGAATACATTGAGAGTTAATTTTGACTCTAACAGTGTTCCACTGGAGTCATAGCTTTCTGAACTTATTTCTTAGCAGCAATTCGGTTTCTTTTAAATGGCCTAGGCGAATTTTGGCTTTTTTTTTTTTTTTCTCTTGCCAAGATACTTTTAGACACACTTTGAGGTATACAAAGCCTTAAAAATAGAACACTGATGGCTGGCATACGCTGCAAACTTCATCGCCTTTTAACAAGAGAGTGTCGTGGATATTTTAAACTCTTCAATACTGTAAAGATGTACAATGAGAGTAATCAATAATAAACTGGTGAAAGCAGGCAGCGTTGTCTTTCGTTGGTTCTTTATTTGAAGCGCTTCAAAGGTACATGTCTCACAGAGTATAGAGTAGTCTGCAGGAGTGCACACAGGGTATAATGTGTGTGTGTGTTTTATAGAGGACTGATGCTGTGCAGGAGGTAATAAAGTTAAGGACTTTGACAGAAAACTGTTATCTTACAATCCTCCCATAGGGAGGACCGCATTCTTCAGGTACGACCTTGGCGACCTTGGCGGGATGCTCCCTTGTGGTTCAACAGGTTGAGTTGCTCCAATACAATTTCTAAGCATAATATAATCATTTGGCTTTACCATATAAAGTAACATAAGAAATTGCCACTACATTCCCCCCCTTTTGATCATATTTGATCAATCAAGAAAATAAAACAAATGACAGGATAGACTGATATAACACATCAATGAATACATTCCATCGCTGGTTTAAGTAAACACATCATAAACATATCATGGAAAGTGGCTGTTTTTGTGGAGGACAGACTCCGTATGTAGAAAGCAAAAGAATACTGAAAAGAGGGAATGGCAATTTTACACACAATTTTACAGTTCAGTGTCTGACTCTTCAGTGTCGGAATCAGTGGGGGCTGAATCTGGGTTGGTCGTAACTTTGTCAATGGTTTGAGGTAGAGCGGTGTATTGTACGAATGCAGAGGAGATCATACTAGAAAAACATTTCTTCATGAGGGGAACTACACAGCATGTACAACAGAGGAGCAAAGCTATGATGGTGAGGAGTGGCGTGACTATTCTGGCCAGCCAACCTTCCCACCCTCCCGATGTGAGCCAGGACCACCAGTCCCAGCCTATAGGGTCGTAGTCCACGTCGTCAGCCTTCATGTCTGCCAGAAGTGCGTTAAGGTGTTTTATGGTGCAAGTCATGTTCTCTGATATGTCTGGAATGTATGTGCAACAAGAGTCTCCAATAACATGACATAGGCCCCCCCTTGAGGCAAACAGGATATCTAGAGCAAATTGATGTTGCATTAGCATATTTCTAGTTGCTACCATAAACGGATTCAGCGCCTGAAAACCTTGAGTAACTTCGAAAGTGAGGTTTTCCAATCGTGTGTGTATTTTGTCTATATTATGAGCGTTATTCACGGAGCCCCACCAGGGGAACGCCCCGCTGAAACCCTTCTCGCCGTGAGATGTCATTGAAGCCCTCTTAGCCCTATGGTGGTCGGGATGTCTGAATTCTGGATAGTGGTGTGTGGTATGCATCAATGAGTCGAGAACGGTGATTGCTGGAGTCAAATCCACTAAGGTGCACATGCCCGTCCAAAAGGGTGCTAAGACTTGATACAACTTGTTTCCGCACAGCCACACATAGTCTTGCGGAGCCCCTGCCCCAGCATCGGTAGGCCATGCTAGGAGAAGAGAGGTATGCGTGACATTAGGGAATGCTTGGGACGAATTGATTCTATCGGGAAATCCTTTTACTAGACAGTCTTTGAGATTGAATTTTTCAGCGCCGCATGTGTTTTTTATGATACGAGTACAACCCGTGGTTGTGCCAAGGTGTAAGCCTATGCGGTTTTTCCTTCTACTAATGCAGAGACTATGGGTAAGGTTTTCTAGACGGCTGGGGTGAACGCGTGCCACCGGGTCGTACAATTCGAAGGAGTTAGTCATCATCTCGGTGGAGTTTATTGCGCGCAGTGTGGCGTTCGCCATGTGCTCACATGGTGCTGGAAGAGAGGCGTTTGCAAAATACCATTTATTCAACCCTCTGGTAGACCCGGTCAGGGCCATAAAGGCACACAGCTGTTCTGTGTTGTTTAGAGGTCGTGGGCGAACAGGTAATGCCATTGATGAGTCCTGGGGGAAAAGGGTGCATGCATAACATGAACCGTTTTGCCCTGCGGCCTGCAGAAATGACCTTAGAGTTTGCCACCATACGTTACCGTCTAGTCTATTACTAGTTTTCCAAACGTCGTCTTTTAAGTCGTCAATGCTGTTACCTACGGAAGGGTCATGTTTCAGAACGGTTGATGTACCTATTGATGTTAGAAGTTGTGTTAGAGGTTTGGCTTTAGGGGTGTCGTTTTTGGGGGTGATGTCTATATAAAACGCGCCACATGGGTCTTTGCCAGATACATACGCGCAAACAACGTAATAGCCCCTGTCTGATATTTTGGCCTCCTGTAGTTGTAGTAGGACGGCGGGACTTGATGAGTTGACTTTAGAGATAGATAGTCTCCTTTTGATTTTTGTTTTGTCGGCCCATAAGGTATAACCCCAGTCCTTGCGTGAGGTGGTCCATAAAACCAAAGCCCATCCTCCGGAACAGTGGGTACTAGTGTAAGTGCCATCTATTACATAGCAGATGTAAACGTCTGCCCGCCCCAGCTTCATAGGGTCGGGGCAAGGGAAGTAGTTACACGGGTCTAACTGCACTGTGCTATCTTCCCCTTCTCCCAGAGTAATGTTACCAATCCCTGCTTTGATAAGCCCCTTTGACCATACGGTTCTCCCGGATTCCCCAACGTACCTTTTTGCTACTTTGACTTTGATTAGAGGGTTGTGTACTAACCATGGATACATGAAGTATAGGATTATGGCAAACACAAAACCCATAAGGAATATGCAAAGGATCCACTCTACTAGTGTCCAGACCCTCCAACAGTTTCTGCATTGCTCACAGTTGCGTTGTCGTCTTTCCAGGTGGGCGTTAGCCAATTCTTGTCCGAGGGGTTCCATCTTCAATCACTCGCCAGCGATCCGGCAAACAGTTTATGTTGGTGTCGTCGTCTGCTTCGTGGATGTGTCTAGTCTGACTGAGCCCGTGCCTTCATGACCATGTCAATTAAACCCCACACCATGACGGCACAGGCGAGGAACCAGAGGCATATGAAAAAGCACAGCTGGCCGTCGCCCATGAGTCTTGTGTGTGGTACTAGGGTGTATGTGCTGCGTGTGTGGTGCTGGTGGTGACTTGGCACGTCACTTGTCGTCGTCTGTTTCTACTGGACCGGCTAGACTGGGGCGGAGATGACAGCTTTGCAGTGGCTGGCGTGGACCCACGTGGCTCTCTCGGCGACCTTGACCGCTGTCTGGGTGACGAGAAGCACCTGGTAGGGACCTTGCCAACGGCTGGATCTCCAGCTCTTTCTCCGGAAGTCCTTGACCAGCACGAAGTCGCCTGGTTGGATACGGTGGAGTGGACCAGTAGCAGGGGTAGGTAGAGCTGCCGCTACCTGGCGTCTGATATCTGCTAAATTGGATGACAGGTTAACACAATATGACAACATAGCATCCTCACACAAAGTTGTGGAGGGGAGAGGACATCCTGGAGCCTTGATCCCAATCTGTGGAGGAGCTGCAAAAAGGATCTCAAACGGGCTGAGTTGACTCCGTGTTCGTTTCCGCATCCTCATGTACATCAGCACAATGGGCAGGGCTTGTGTCCAGGATAAACCTGTGTCTGCGCAGCATTTTGCTAGCTTGTTTTTGATTGTACCGTTCTCTCTTTCCACCGCACCACCACTCTGTGGATGGTAAGCACAATGCTTTCTGATGTCCATGCCAAGGTATTCTCCTATCTGTGCAATGGCCTCATTAGCAAAATGTGAACCATTGTCGCTAGAGATCTTGCTTGGTATCCCCCATCTAGGAATAATTTCCCTTAGTAAAGCTTTAGCCACAGCATTTGCTGTCTGTGCGTTTACCGGAAATGCTTCAACCCATTTGGACCACATGTCAACCATTACAAGACAGTGTTTCTTACCCTCGGATGGACTAAGTTCGATGAAATCCAGCATTAGGTGCTCAAATGGTCTAGTTGGGGGTGGGTGTGCACCTGTTCCTGTAACCTTTACCGGTCTACCAGAATTTTGCGTAATGCAAATTAAGCATGCTTCACAATGCTTTTGAGCTGTTACTGTGAATCCCCTTGTGAACCAATGTTGATTGATAGCCTCTAACATCCCCCCTTTTGACACATGATCCAACCCATGTGTCAATTTAGCAAAATGTGAGAAAAAATGCCTCGGGAGACATGGATTGGAATTTGGACCAACCCAAATGCTGGAGGTGGGGTCAAAGGTAGCACCAGCAGTTTTCCACTGTGCTTTTTCTGTTGGTGGAGCTAACTGCTGCATGGCAGTTAGTGACGACATATTGTCAGTGATGGAGGAAACAGGGATGTTAACAAACGAGTGTGCGTGTGGTGCGAGAGGAATCAGGGCGGCTGCCTTTGCAGCTGAGTCAGCAGCAGCATTTCCTAATGAAACGGGGTCGGTGTTGCTGGTGTGTGCAGCACATTTACATACTGCGACCTCAGACGGGAGCAGAATGGCGTCCAATAAGCCTGCAACTAGGACATGGTTAAGCACTGGCTTACCGTCAGATTTCAGGAATTGTCTACACTTCCAGATAGCCCCAAAATCGTGTACTACCCCGAAGGCATAACGTGAGTCAGTGTAGATAGTTACAGATTTGCCTTTTGCCAAAGTGCAGGCCTCAGTCAGTGCTATGAGCTCTGCTGCTTGTGCTGAGAGGTGGCATGGGAGCGGTCCGGAACAGAGGACAGCAGAATCTGAAACAACAGAGAAACCCACCCGATTAGTGCCCACAGGGTCGCGAGAGGCGGACCCATCAACATATAAAACAAGGTCAGGGTTGGTCAGGGGTACATCTTTTAAGTCAGGTCTGGGAGTATATACAATAAGAAGCTCGGCAACACAGTCGTGTTCGTCACCGTCTTCTGGGAGAGGCATAAGAGATGCTGGGTTCAGAGTGGTACAGCGTTTGACTTCAACATTAGGCATGTCTAGCAGGCATGTGTGATACCTAAGATAACGTGCAGCAGAGAGGTGTGATGTTCTCTGTTCACAGAGGATGAGAGAAACAGCATGTGGAACCAACAGTGTTAAAGGTGCATAACCTACAATGTCACGTGAGGAGTTGAGAGCTTTTTCAGCTGCAGCAACTGCACGGAGACGTTTAGGCAGGCCAGCAGCTACAGTGTCCAGCTTGGAGGAAAAATAGGCAACAGGCCTCTGTTTTCCCCCATGATCTTGAAGGAGAACTGAGGTCATACACCCATCGCGTTCATCTACTGCCTGTGTAAAAGGCTTGGTAGGATCAGGCAGACCTAGCGTCGGCGGGGATTGGAGAGCCAGCTTCATGTTAATGAAGGCTTCGTCGGCTTCCGGCGTCCATATAAGGCGATCCGCAGGTTTCAAACCGGTGACATGCGTGATTGTACGGAGTGGCTGTTCGAGCGGAGAATAGTTAGGAATGAATGACCTGCAGTATGAACACATACCCAAAAATGACATCATCTGTCGCTTAGTGACAGGTTTTGGCAGAGCAGCCAATGATGCAATACGCTTATCTGAAAGTGTTTTTCCCTCTCCTGAAATGATGTGACCCAGAAATGTAACTGTCTTTTGCACATACTGAAGTTTAGACAAACTGGCCTTGTGGCCCTCAGCTGCGAGGTGTTGTAACAAGGAGATGGTATCAGCTTCACACTGTTCTGCTGTGGGTGCGCAAATCATGAGGTCATCAACATATTGTATGAGAGCGGTGCCTTTGGAAACTTGTAGAGAGGCCAAACTTGTACACAATGCTTGGTTGTACACAGTGGGAGATTCGCAGTAGCCTTGACACAAACGTGTGAATGTGTATGGCTTACCCTCATATTCAAATGCGAACCAAAATTGACTGTCTTTGTGTACAGGGACACTGAAAAATGCATTTGAGAGGTCTACAACAGTGAAAAAGGCTGCAGAGGCTGGAACCTGAGAGAGAATGAGATAAGGATTTGGAACGAGCGGCGCACGTGCATATACGGCTTCATTTACAGCTCGTAAATCCTGCACAAATCTCCATTCGTCAGGAGGTTTGTCCCGGATCTTTTTAACAGGAAACACTGGAGTACGTACCGGAGAATCATTACATGGAACAATGACCCCTTGTTTAAGCAGAGAGGTAAAAACTGGCCGGATGCCATCAACAGCTTCACGCTTTAATGGGTACTGGGGTTGGTTTGGGCGGTAGGTAGACTTTGGGGTGATAACAATAGGTTCGGCAGAACGGATTAGACCAACATCATATTTGTGAGCTGCCCAGAGTGTCGGAGGCACATCTTTTAGCGCGGCAGGAAGCTCAGAAATATGAGAGTAACCTGAAAACACAGGCTCCCCTGGGCCTGGCACAGGGTTAACAGAATCATCCCCAATCAGAGCCAGAGTACGCAGCGCGTGTACATTACAGTTGACATCGTACTTAAACACATCATGTGACATAGAGTACATGATCTGAGGTGTGTGTGTGGCTGTCCAATCAGTAATAGATTCCCAATCTTTAACGAATGGACCCAAATCCCTCCACTTATCAGTGGGGCCCCTTGCTAGTGAAATGTGTGGGACCGCCCCTGGGATTTGATACAGCTGGTGTTGTGCGGGTGTGAGTGTGACAGAAATAGCGCTGCGCAGCGAGCTCCAATACATCGTTTTAAGCATGATTTCATCATTCACACATTCCAACAGAAACTGTTCATCATAGTATTTGCATTTATCATCAGAAACACTAGCAGTGCAATGCAAATGAGGAGCTTCCATAAACACAGCCAGTGAGGAGACACGCTGACGGGCCAAACGCAACAGTTTCTGAGAATCAGGAAATGTTGCCAACCATTGATACACATACAACAATTCTTCGTCAAATGCGAGTTTTTGGACCATCATAGGAGATGGTCGTCTGACCTTTAGACCCTCATTTGTAGAAATGAGATCAAGGCCAAACCGGAGGATCAGATCTCTGCCCAATAAGTTTATAGGGCAGACAGATGACAGAAGAAAACTGTGTTTTACTGATGTGGGAAATGGATGGCTGGCATCACCGTTATCTCTACACTGAATTGGTACAGAAAACTTCTCCTTTACAGTCGCACCAGCAGCTCCTATTGAGTGGATAAATCTACCACTAAATTTACAATTTGGCAAATCTGCCAGTTTTACCACAGAATGTGTAGCCCCAGAATCAACCAAAAATGTAACATCAACACCCATGATAGCCAGAGTTAGTGTGGGAAATTTCTTAAATGCTGTTTTAGTGTCATATTTCAAATATGTACCCTCTTTAACCACAGGCATGTTTTCAAATTTTTCTAATGTATCAATAGCTTGCATGATGTGTGTGTGTGTGGCACTTCCCTGTTTTGATGCTGCAGGCAGAGGTCCCGTCTCGCTCGACCGAATTCCCTCCTCTTCCTCCACCTCCTCCCGCAGACGATGTCAGTTTGAAGAATTGTCATTGTTTTGAGCAGATTGAGTGTCTTTCTTTTGGGTGTTCTTCGGACATTCAGCGATAAAGTGACCCATTTCACCGCAGTGGAAACAAGCACCATTATTGCCAGTGTAGTTGCCTCCTCGTCCTCTGCCTTTTCCTCTGAAACCTCCACGGCCTCGGATACCTCCCCTGCCTCTTTGGCCCCCCCTGCCACGGCCGTCTCCTTGGGGTTGGTGTAGATGGAGATGCCCGAACAGGTGGAACTGCCTCTGCTGGATCCCCACCCATGGCACCGGCGTCCAGATGGTTTGGGTCTCGATACGACGGGGGAGGTGGATGGGCCTGAGGGTGGAACGGAAATCCGTGGTCGAGGAGAGGGTCCCTCGTACCTGTAAGAGACGGATACAGAGAAGTGGATGTCTGGTGGAATGGCTTGTGTGACTTCGGACAACATTTATTTTCCCTTTTTTCTTCACTTTCATCATCCACCTTTATTTTCTTTATTGCCGAGGCCAACTGCCTCCTTTCACGGCATTCTGCTTCACCCTCCCAGTATTTTAACCACTTTCTGTGACTTTCTATGTTTTCCAACTCTTTTACTTTAATTGTACTCTTCTTTCTCATTCCATCTTCACACTCTTGTAATTTGTCCTTTAGGTCTTTGATTTTTAATTTACTCAAAGATCCTCCCTTCGGAAATCCGAACATTTCCGTCCATATATTTAATTTAGACAGACTGCTTTCACCATATTTTGCTCGCATGACATCTACAATTGGGCCCTCTGGAGGCTCTGCCCCCTTACTTTGCTTTGTCCCCATGGAGAAAGTCTTTAAGTGTTACCAAAACACCCCGTGTTACCAAAACACTATTTTTCACCCGTCGGTGATGTGATATTTGTTCCTCAGTACAAATCACACAAAAACTGATCGTAAAACCTTTTACGACGGATATACCAAATATCCTACGGATATACCAAATATCCTACTTTTGAGCAACCCGCTTAATAAATGTCATGGAGGTTAATTACGTTTTACTTTTAAACAATTAGAAATTGTACATCTCACCAGATATTTTAGAGGAATTGAGTTCGTTGGATCTCGTGAAGTCAATCAGTTTCACTCAGGCGCTGGTCCTCTCGTCCCGTAACACTTTCTGTCGAGGTAGAGGAGAATCCGAGGATCCCGGAGCGACCACCAGCGTCCCTGGGTGTCCCCGATGGAGCTTTCAGAGATCCCACTCTTCTGACACCAATTTGTCGTGGATATTTTAAACTCTTCAATACTGTAAAGATGTACAATGAGAGTAATCAATAATAAACTGGTGAAAGCAGGCAGCGTTGTCTTTCGTTGGTTCTTTATTTGAAGCGCTTCAAAGGTACATGTCTCACAGAGTATAGAGTAGTCTGCAGGAGTGCACACAGGGTATAATGTGTGTGTGTGTTTTATAGAGGACTGATGCTGTGCAGGAGGTAATAAAGTTAAGGACTTTGACAGAAAACTGTTATCTTACAATCCTCCCATAGGGAGGACCGCATTCTTCAGGTACGACCTTGGCGACCTTGGCGGGATGCTCCCTTGTGGTTCAACAGGTTGAGTTGCTCCAATACAATTTCTAAGCATAATATAATCATTTGGCTTTACCATATAAAGTAACATAAGAAATTGCCACTACAAGATTAAGTATATAAAACGTTATTTTGTATATTTTACACATCAGCAGAAACAGAGAGAGAGAGAGATGGAAGGAAGGGGTGAGGAAGTCTCCCCCAACTCTACAGACACAGGCCATAGAAAAGAGGAAAGTGTGACATTAGGAAGGCAAAAGGTGTTTTCTTTGTTCTGATCAGACCGAATCCGCATACTCTGTCTGAAATACCTGGAGAGTTACTTTTGTTAGAGCTTTCAGAGCTTTCTGAACTTATTTCTTAGCAGCACTGGGCATTTTTGTGTTGTATTGTATACAGTTGAAAAGTGCACAGATAAACAGTCAAGCATGGGCGGTAAAAATGTGTCTCCTCAGGCTCTCTAATACACACACAGTCATCTCTCAAACGAGGTGCCTGCCTGCTTTCCAGGACTTTTTACAGCCTCTGGCCGACTGCAGGGCCATGGGGTGTTAAGACAGGCACCTATAGCTCTGGAGTGAAGGTCTCCCCACACACACACACACACACACACACACACACACACACACACACACACACACACACACACACACACACACACACACACACACACACACACAAACACACACACACACACACACACTCTCACACACACACACACACACACACACACACACACACACACACACACACACACACACACACACACACACACACACACACACACACACACACACACACACACACACACACACCTCCTTGGGAGGACATCAGTGAAGGTCCCCACACCCACACAAACAAACACACACACACACACACACACACACACACACACACACACACACACTTGGGGGGCGGGCCCACCTGTCACTTTTTATGCATACTAATGTGATTGAAACATTTTTTATGATACACCATAAGGCGCAACAGTGGGGGCTTTTCACACCTGTGAATACACATCAACCCCCTCCTATCGACGGATCTCACACCTACTTGGGATATCACACCTATTTGAGATCTCACACCTCGAACAAAGGGGAGGTGGGACTTAGCTCATTAGCATAAGTAGGTAGAGGTGTGACCTTTCACAGCACCTGTCACTTTCTATGCATACTAATGAGACGAAAGCGGGATGAATCTTACTACTCACATGCAAAGGATGTAAACTCTGGCTTATCCCTGCGTGGTATTATAGTAATAGCAAACAGCAACGTTCAACTCCTTTAATGGTATATTGCAAGTGCAATAAGAAGCAACAGGGACGTTAATCTACGTCGGTAATATTAACTTTATTTAATAAAAGATTTACATCATACAGCCCATGTAGTATAATATTTTACAAATGATGAATTACAGCAAACATGTGCAATATATCCATTATTACAGCTCCGTGGGCTGGCAGTAAGGCGATATGGGTCCGTTCTTATTGTGCATCCATGGGTAAAGGTAAAACTCATTTAGTACTGAACACGTCAGATTACATGAACATGCCGGGCGGCGCGGTCCCGTGGGTTAGATGCGCATTCATAATGCAGAGGGAAATAACTCTCAGAATAACGTTATTAACACATTTGACAACTTGAGGAACGAATGTTTTTAATAAGGGCTATACAAGTGTTCATACTGGGTAGTTTGTTTAGTTTAAAAAAAATTATCCAACAATTTACAGACCATTCTTTCCCAATGTAAGTCAATGGGAAAAAGTGTTTCCGGGCCTGGCAACCAAACGGAAGTGTAGTATCGCCGTTTGGCCAGCACGAATATTTTCATCAGAGTCCGGCGCACTTCCTGGGGGCTTGATTGGACTGCGCTGCGTCCAGTGGACCTTTAACGAAACGTGCTATGTGGGAAACACCATAGCGTGCATTGCGGCTACAACATCCAAATC
The DNA here is from genome assembly GCF_949606895.1 of Notothenia rossii. Lineage (NCBI taxonomy): Eukaryota > Metazoa > Chordata > Actinopteri > Perciformes > Nototheniidae > Notothenia > Notothenia rossii. The sequence goes on along the minus strand of NC_136903.1, from coordinate 64,431,445 downwards.
ATCGAGCTTGAAACGTCTGTTTCCGGTGACTTTATTTTGAAAATCAGTTCCTGACGGACTGCTTAAAAGCCCAATATTATAGAATTAAACGAATAAATAAAAACAAGGATAATAGTGTGTTATTGTTGAGTAAATAACAGTGTGTTATTTAGAAAAGGATAACAAATTTGAAGGAAAAAAAGATTAAAAACAATACAGATTTCAGTATTTTGAGGCTCTGAGTCCCATTTCTTTTCCTCACGGACGGCAAAAAAGTCAGACATTATACGATTACAAATAAAATCAATAATCGTAGCTTGATATTGTCGAATAACATGTTTTTATGGACCACACAGCTTCCGGTCTTCTCCATGGTCTTCACAGGCAAGACCGTATCCATTTGCGTCTCATATGCACGCAAAACTCGGACTCAGAACTCAATGGGAATAGTTGGCGTATGATAGGCACGCAAAATCGGACTTTAGCGTATCTATTGCACGCATTTTCCAATGTTTAAAGTCGTGTGATTTGTACGCAGACTGAAGAGAGTGGGTTGAAATAACAGTGTGTGGTTTAGAAAAGAATACGAAATTAGAAGGAAAAAACGATGAAACAATACAGATTTCAGTATTCTGAGCCCCTACTCTCCCCATAACTGACAGCAACAAAAGTCCTACATTATTCAATTAAAATAAAGAAGTAAAAACAATAAGTGTGGCTTGATATTGAGTTAGAAAAAGGTTGATAAACGCTGTGAGAATGGATCTGCGGGTAGCATTCGCTCGCGATCTCAAGTCGTCTACAACATACGTTTAGGGAGCTATATAGAAGCCTATGGACATCCCGGAAAGTTGAAAATGTACGCTAAGGACCGGCCCCTTGCCTTGGAAAAAGCCGACACAGGGGACTTGACATAACGTCAAAATAGGCCAACCTGGGAGTGAGGATGTGTTGGCAAACCATGGGGGAGACTATATGCCAGGACAACATGGAGGAAAAGGCACAGACCAACTGCATGACATGCTATTCAATGTTTATTGAATTCCATTTATTTACAATGGATGTTCCTAAAACAACACATTTAACATCATCATGCTGCTGCTGCTAGCCCTTTGACTCCTTGTGCTGTCAGTTGACAATCATTGATAGGCACCTGTCGGTCTCCTGTCCTTTCTGAAAGTCATAAAGATTACATAAGTAATTTATACCTCATTCACACCAACGGTGTTTCAGGGCCGGTTCGGAGCTGGAGCTTGAAAAGCACCGGGTTTTCCTCTTCACACCGCAGCGGAGCAGCCTCTTAGCTCCGGAATCCGGTTCATTTCGAGCACCAAAAAATTGTCCGGCCAGAGCAAAAGCACCACATACGTCACGCTTACGTCGAGGCGGGGGCAGGGGCGGGATCAACTCCTGAACAACAACAAAAAGCCGGCGTTTTATCCAGTTTGTACACAACGATGGAGAAACTTAACAAGCAGCAATGGTCCACTGAAGAGACCAGCTACCTACTGGGAATCTGGTCTTCCGAAGAGGTATAGAGGAAGCTGGAGCACAATCGGCCATTGTTGTTGTTGTCGGTGTCAGCTGTGAGGGGTTTCTGCGCGGTTTGGCTTTATGAAGCAGGCACGCAAACGGTTACATCATGACGCAAACGATGACGCAATGACGCAGCACCAGTCGCACTCTGGGCAGTGTGAAAAGAGCCGGAGCTAAACCGAAGAACCGGTTCTGAACCTGAAAAGCTCTAGCACGTAGCTTGAACCGGAGTTGCGTTGGTGTGAATGAGGTATTAGATGATGGATTACTGAAACCACCATGAATTAAAGAAATGGTAGAAATGTATCTAATCAGAATTTTGAAACCTTCCTTCCCATCCCCTCCCTCTAAATATATCAATAAACATTAGGATGTGATGCTCCTGACTACGATACAGGTTTAAGAAGATAATATTTGTTTTAAAGAATTCAAAGCGATAAACAACCAAGGCAACGTTAGCCTAACATGTATATGTTAACAGGTAAGATAGCTGTTCACACTGTCTATTTTCTACTTTTTGTAATGCTATTTTATTTCTATTTAAGATGTTTACATTTTCGATTGTTTAATTCTAGTCTTTTAACTGTTTAATGTACAATGCCTTGTCTTTTGCTGCTGCAGCGTAAACATTTCCCCATTTGGTATCAATAAAGTACTTGTTTTTTTATCTTAATCTTCAAATACTAGCACATTTTACTTAAAAAAAACCAAAACATTGATGTAACTACATACACATATCAATGTTACATTACATTGCATTTAGCTGACGCTTTTATCCAAAGCGACTTACAATAAGTGCGTTCGACCAACAAAATACAAACTTGAAGAAAACAGAATCATATAAGTACATCAGGTTTCATAGAGCTAAAACATTTCAAGTGCTACTCAACTGGCTTTAGATAAGTATTTTATACATATTGCAAATCAAAACTTTTATTGAACACTAATTACCAAAAATTGCATTTCTATCCTGTTATTTATGCATTCAAATCGTGATTCAAATGGCCCGCCACGAACTTCCGGGAAAACTGTTGAGTCTCCCTGAACCACGTGACGAACAAGCATTTTGTACTTCCGAGGGCCCTTCTCACTTCGGTTGAATGGATTCCTTGCGTCCCTTACTTGCGTCGTTTCCCTACGACGCCCTCCCACCAGGGAAGCATGGAGAGATGCAAGGAAACCACGAGAAGCAGGGAAATGAGTTTTAAGAGCAATTGGACGTCCTTTCCTCCGGAGCGTCACGTGAAGCGACGTCCGTTTGTGATGACGCTGCACAGCTGATCGTCTGACAGCAGCCAGCTCTGTCCCCGTCCCACGCATTTACTGACACAAACATTTGTATCATCTGTTGTAGACCCAAATAAATAAAAATAAGAACTAATTCTCAAAAAAGATAAACGCCATTCTTAAAATGTATAAACAAACAATAGTTTGATTAATATTGATTAGAGTGCACAAAATAAATAAAAATAATTCAGAGAAGATAAAGAGGTATGTTATCTATCAAAACCCAGTTAGATTAACATTCATTGGATTGCACACTTTGTTTGTTTGTTTGGATATGTAGCAAATTAACATTTTAAATAGCACTTAATGACTGACTGAATGGAAATGACAATGAATAAAAATGTATAACGAAAATAGCGATCATGAAAATGTTTCCAAAAAATGAATAAAATGATTTTTGACCACTTTGTTGTTCAGATATATCACATATTTGTAACTAAATGATACATGAATTGAAACAAAACACGGTATAAACTGAGGAGTGACTCCCGTGAGGTTCATGTATTTTCTTCACTCCGCTGGGAAACTGCTCTCATGTCAAGAAGCATCAGATCAGTGCATGCGCTGCATCGTCCAATCAGTGAGCGATACACAGTAAGGGGCTGGGCGAGTGTCTGAGGATTTCATCGGAGGATGGTCTGATGGTTCCTCGATTATAGCTCCTCCATTATCGCTCCTTGCTCCTCAGGCAAAAATAAGGCCATTGGGACGCTAGATGGCGCAGACAAATCAACTTCCGGTGAGACAGAGGAGCGAGGAAATGAAGAATAAGAGAAATCGGGGTTGTTAAAATGGTGACCGAGGCTTCTGCTAAGTACTTCTCCCAGGAAATGAGGGATGGAGGAGGGATCAGAGCAGTGGCGGTTCTACGGGGTGGCATGGGGTGGCAGCTGCCACCTCAGAAAAATGCCTTGCCACCCTAGTTGACACCCCAGTTGGCAGCTTTGTTTTGAAAGAAAAGTTGTGGCTCATCGGACATTTATGAGAGAAAATCCCTAATGTCCGAGTGCAAGTGAATGCAGCACATGACGCAAGCCTTGTAACCCCTCCCCCGGCCCTGAAATGACTGATATGACAGGTGTAAGAGCACTCATGCAGAAAGCAGCACAAGAGGGACTCATTTTACACCAGATGGACGTTAAAACAGCCTATGTGCATGCACCCATTGATTGTGTAATCTATATGGAACAACCAGAAGGTTATGAAGAAAAGTCAATAACCGGGGAAAACCTAGTTTGTAAGTTGCAAAAGTCTCTCTATAGATAAGATATAAAAGATAAGATATAAGATATATCCATAATGGATTTAATCAGGTAGAAACTGGAATGCTATGTTACACACATGTCTGAGTGAGAACGGTTTCATACAGAATCCAGCTGATCATTGTGTGTATACAAGAGAGAAACATGATGAAAAGGTAATCATGATTGTATGGGTTGACGATAGCAGCAAGCAACAAAAATGTACTGGAAGGTGTAAAGATTATGCTTTCTGAAAGTTGAAACGTTTCCTGGGAATTGATTTTTACCAAACAGAAGGTGAAGTTAAAATGTCTCAAAATAAATATATAGGCAAAATCCTAGAGAGGTTTGAAATCAAGTTCAACATGTCAAACATTCAGGCGAGAGAGATGGGATGAGCTAAGGTAACCCAGCGCCATATCGATAGAAGAGTTACGACAGCGGAAGTCCGAAAACGGTTATCGTCACGTGGTTCATGTAGACGAGGATCATTCCCCGGAAGTTCATGGCGGGCAATGTGAATGCATTGATAACAGGAGATAGAACTACGATATTTGGTAATTATTAGTGAATAAAGGTTTTGATTTGCAATATCTATACAACAAATCGATATGTGTATGTATTTACATCAATATGTTTTTTAAAAAAAAATAGAATTTGCTAATATTAAGTGATAATATTAGGTTTAGTTTGAACAACTAGTTTACATGTTAGGCTAACAGTGCCTTGGTTAAAGAGCCTGTTGCTGTTTATTTATAGCTTTGAATTCTTTAAAACCAATATTATCTTCTTAAACTTGTATGGTAGTCAGGAGCATCACTTTGTAATGTTTATTGATATATTTAGAGGGAGGGGATCTAAAGGAATGCTTCAAAATTCAGATTAGATTCATTTCTACCATTTTCTTAAATTCATGGTAGTTTCAGTAATCCCATGGTAATTGAGGACACAAGTTATCTAAATGACTAATGTCATCTTTATGGCTTTCAAAAAGGACAGGAGACCGACAGGTGACTTTCAAAGGACTAGCAGCAGCAGCAGCAGCAGCATGATGATGATGATGTTAAATGTGTTGTTTTAGGAACATCCATTGCAAATACATGGAATTCAATAAACATTGAATAGCATATCATGCAGTTTGTCTGTGCCTTTTCCTCCGTGTTGTCCTGGTTTGCTGTGCTGCCTCCTAGTCGCCACCATGGTTTGCTGTGCTGCCTGGGGATGCTCAAATCGCTCCGAGAAAGGAGTACGAATGTACGGCTTCCCCACTGACACAGAGCGGAGGAAAAAATGGCTGGTTCAAGTCAGCAGGAGCAATTTCGTGACCAACAGCAAAAAAATATGTGAGGTTATTATAAAAAAACACTGCATTTGCACTTTTTCACAAAACGAAAACCACACCATTGGGAAAGCTTAATGTTTTGTTTAATACAAAAAAACAGGGAAAGGCTTGAAAAACACAGAGTTTAGACTCAGGGTGCAGGGTGAGGGTCTCAGTGCAGATATTCAGGCTCCATTGAATCCCCCTCTGGTCCATGTGCTGAAAGAGGGAGTAACAGACAGGAGAAAGGGTTATACACACCTATATAGCACACCTATTGGATGGGAAATTGCCTTGGGGAGATAAGGTGTGGTCTTTGTTCCCAACTGAAGTTATGGAACTTTATTATTTGTGAGTTTAACAAAGTATGACACATGGCATCAGTAACATGTGATATACATTTCTATAAAGTTGTCTAACATTCTTGGTGATATTTTATATACAGTATGTAATGAGTATAACATGTCCAGTAAGTAAAAGTGTTTCCTAATACTGTGTATTCAACCACTATGGTATAGTGTATGGTACTATGGTATGGTATCCTGGCTTAATCTGTTATCTGTAAACGTTCCCTAAATCTACTAATTTAGGGATAATCCACTGACATCCTTTAACCTCTTAAGGACGAGGGTCCCCCCAGTGGACCCCCCCCCCCCCACCGTTTTTTTACGAGACTATGTCTCAGGGCTTCTTAACTTTTATGAAACTATTAATGTTTCATACCCTTTTAACGATAAGAAACTCAGCTAACTAACAATATTAACCATTTTTAGCTAAAAGAAACACAAGAGTAATACCAAGCCTTTGAATTAGCATGGAGCGAAAAAATGCTAACTAATGCTAACGGACTTTTGCAAAGCACTCACGATAGCAATGCGCTTATTACTTATCGTCACTGCACAAACAAGATATCCGATTAAAGCTGAGACTCCACAGTAATGTCATCACTGTAGGACCCAGAATTGCGGAGCTATCAGCCAGAAAAGAGAAAGTAAACAACATCCGGTTTCAAAAATATTACAATAATTACGTCTTACCTTTTTTGATTTGTGATCAAAAGTTGTGTTCACCGGAATAAAAACGCCGCTCAAGGTTAATCCAATGTCTATTTGTCACGTAGAATTTTTTACTGATAATCCACCATCATATTTATGGCAATATACTGGGTATAAAGTTTTGCCGTCCAGGCTTGTACTTTCAGATGTGCTTTGTTTGCTTCTCTATTATATAGTTCTATGGTAATGTTTACTTGGATTTGGGAACTGCCCCTCGATTCTATTGGATATGTTGGTTAAGAAAAAGGTGTAAATCACCCAAATCGACCAATGGGTTCCAGAGATATGGTCCTGCGTAAGGTATGAAGAATGCCAGCCGGCGTAAGCACTTTACGCAGCAGACTTTACTTATTGTTTACTACGTAAGGAAGCAGGAATTGCAGGACCCAGAGCGCACGGAGCACAGAGCGGACAGCAGATAACGGAATTGCAGTTTTATTGCTTATAGATTATCAGAACATTTCAAAGGGGACACAGCCACATTGGATATTAACCTATGGATTAACTACATCATCGTTGTTATCGTTTTAATGCCATTGAAGACCAGTTTAGACCAGAGAAAGACAAAGGTAAACCACGTTAGCATAGCTACCTAGCGCCACTTCTTTTGATTTACGTTTTTGTTGATAACGTTGCAAGTGTGTATCTTTCAGTGTTGAGGTGGGCACCGTTAGATTCTGTGTCTTTACGATCATAAACGATGTGTTGGATGTGCAACTGGGATAAGTAATAAGGGAGCTAGAAGTGATTTCCGGTGCATAATAGGTTAGCATTTTTCGCTCGGGGCTAATCCAGAGGCTCACTGTTAGCATTGTGGGGCCTAAGAGGATAACAGAGTAGGTTTTTTAAATGTTTAATTTTTTCACAACTGTTGTATTTGGATGGAATGAATACCTATACTGATAATTCAAAGTAATACAATTATTTTTACAGTGAAAAAGGTCAAATGGAACCGATGGTTCCCAAATTATCCAGAGGTGAGTCCGCCTGGACTTTATTTTTCTAAACCTCTCTAAAAAGGTCAAATTTAACTTGTTTTGCATCAATCTTGATACAGGGTACTTATTATATGTTATAGTTTGGATTCCTAAAGCTTTTACTCTACTAACCCATCATTCAAGGGTGGTTTTGACCAGGGGCGGACTGGCCATCGGGACGTTCGGGACGAATCCCGATGGGCCGGTACTGAAGTGGGCCGGTCGGACGATGTGGTCCGGCCAGTAACCGGCAGGGCTCGACATTATAAATGGCCCGCTGGCCCGGAAGCACTATTTAGACACCCCGGGCCAGCATAACGTACTTTCCACTTGCCCGCTCGGGCCTCTAAAAATATTGCTTTAAAATAATTTTCCTGTGGTATTGGTATTTTGACTAGCAATTTAGTTAAATTGTTTCGTTTATCAACGCTACAACATAGAGTTCCGTGAATCGGTTGTCGTTGTTGGGTGAAAAGCAAACAGCTGTTTGCTGCGGAGCGCGGCGCGAGCAGGCTCCCGTGAGCGGGAGCGCGCTCCTTCACTACAGACTATCGCGCCACCTAACCATTCGCCAAAATGTTTTTAATACCAGCGGTAACCGGCCAAGCGCCGGGCAAAAAACAATCTTCTAATAAAAGAAAGTTACCGGAGGAGTTAAAGGAGAGTGACAGGGAGCAAGAGAAGAAGAGGGAGAGAAAGTTTCAGCCAGCTTGATCGATGGAGTTGGCTTCTAGTGGTGCAGTGACGCGTCCTAAAACCCTTTTATAATCTATCGATTAGATTTATGATTTGAACATTATAAAAGTAGGGTAGACTTGTGGAGATTATCCGGCTGAACAAAACGTGCATTTATCAAACAGGTTTGTTTTCCACAGACCTTATTTCCAGTTATTTTCCAAAACCCTTTTGAGAAATCCCATTGCTTTTTGTCGAGGGAACCAGCAGCTTACTTCCTGGTTTAGGACGCGTCACTGGCTGCACCTCTCAATATGATGCCGATATAAACAAGGTCTTCTGTCGGCTCTGTACATCAATGCCGACCTATGCTGACAAGTAAGTGAAGAGTAGACAATATAAAGGTATTGGCGAAATGTCCCAGCAGTTTAGGATAATGAAGGTTCTAATCAAATCAATTACATAGCCATTACATGTCTAACTCCTAATGACAGGAAGGCAGAAAGTGCATTATACAAATAATAATACTCATAATAATAGCAGACATTTTTTAACAATGACCACAATATCATTATTTTCATAAACCAAATATGAAAAATTGAGGAATATGAGGAAGAACTGATGATTCAAATGTTGTAGTACAAGTAGTAATGTAGTTTGTGCATACATTACTATTGCAACAAATGTGTTAATTTTCTTCATTATTAGTCGATTTCTTTTTGGACGAATGCTCCGGGCCAGTGGTATTTTACCCTTAATGTCTACCTCTGCGGTAAGTCACTAGCACCGCGGTGGGCCGGCGGTACCGAAGTGGGCCGGTCGAGAGTCCCGGACTGATTTGTAGTCCCAGTCCGCCCCTGGTTTTCACGATGAGTAATGTTTTTTTTTTAGGCGGATATTATAATTTACATGTTTTTACTATGTTCCATCTGAATTTACTTTAAAATAAAAACATCTAGATTGATTCTGACATTTCTACATCAAACTCACAGATGTAACCTTGCTTTGAGAGAAAATATTATAAATTTACCCCTTTTAGAAGTGAAGATATAGTCTTTGCTGTGTTCGTGGCATTTTGGAGCCTGAAACCTGAAAAACAGGCTCAGTGCTTAAGAGGTTAATACACATGTTAATTTGAATCAGATGTACTGATAATATCCGCAATATAAATCTTTAAACTTCTTCTTACCTTTAAAAGTCCGTCACGAACGGTCTATTATGCTGCAACTCTACAGCTCTGCTAGCCTTGGCACTAACTTCCGGGGAACGATTGAGAGGCTCCACGATCCGCCATTGCTGTAAAAAAGTGGTCCATTGGAGTGAACGGAGATGACGTAACTCTCAGTCTATATGGCGCTGAGGTAACCCATAGGTATCAAAGCTCTTCTGCAACCTACAGGTTAATGTACAGTCACTGAAAAATAAAACTATATGACCTTGGGCCTCATTTATAAAGGAATATACGCTCAAAAAATGGCGTACGCGCAATGTTTGCGATTTATAAAATACGAACTTGACGGGAAAACGTGCGGTCCTCCACGCAAACTCTAACCCATGCGTACGCACTAAGCACAAAAACGGGAGAGACGAGAAACTGCGACACCGTTGGCAGAAGGAAGAATGGAGAGAAATATGTGGAAATAATACTATAAATAAAATGTTACCTCTCATTTATCATATATGAAGAATTAATTTTTCAAACATTGATCAAAGCCAATCTTTAAATGATTAAACAAACGCCTGTTTGCGACTCCTCAGTACACCCAAAAACATAACTTGGAGAAATAAATAAATACGGACAGTGCATGACATTAAGGATTTTGGGAGATGGCCCAATTTACAGATGGCCCTGAGCCCAATCGAGATTGCCCTGAAAAATTTGATCGGACGAAATGCCACGAAGGGTTTGGGGGGCCTCCCCCTAGAGCATTTCGATTTTTGCAGGTCTTAGATCTATGCTGTCTGGTGCATTCTCTAAACTGAATTATAAGATGAACCAGCACAATTATTATATTGTACAATTTCAATTTTATTCTTCATTTCACTTGTTTGTTTGTTCTTGTTTGTGTTTGCTCTCTTGCATGCCCTGCATAGCTATAAGAAATTGCATGCCCTGCATAGTTATAAAAAAATCCTTAAGTTGTTGGTCAGTAAAAAAGTAGAAAACATTACATTCAGTTGTAACTGCCAAAACAAACATTATTTACACTATTATGGCCCCTGTTAAAACATTTTGTAATGTTATCTACTGTAAGTTGGTCGAACGAATGCCTCCTCATCCGGAAGCTGACCGAGCAGACCCGAGCAGCAGTCGAGAGGAGCCGAGCGCATCCGCGAAGCATACAAAATGGCGACGTCAGAGTTCCCGGGTTATGGCTAGAAAGGATCCGTCTTGTGTAAATATGACGTCACGTTCTCGTTGTAACTCTCGTTGGAGCGGCTCGGAAACACATCTACAGCAGTAACATGTAACATACACATTAATGCAGCAGGATAATAGTGAAACACTGAAAGGGAACATTTTATTGCACCAGGAGCTATCTTGGGACTTTTACTGCGACAACGTTGACTTGCCTGTGAATAAAAAATAAACCATAGTGTTGGTAATCTACAGTGTTTTCATTCTTCTTTGAACAGCAAGACCGCTAACACCCTATTTCAACAATCACACTCCCTGTCATTGACATAATTAATAGATAGTTTAGCTTCTCACCATCACGTGGCCCACTGATGTTAATGATTGTAACTGAAAGGCTGCCTGCCAAACGTAAACATTCAGCATTATTGCAAACTCTCGCGAGAGTTTTACACTAGACGGATCCTTTCTAGCCATCACCGAGTTCCCGGGTTATGGCTAGAAAGGATCCGTCTAGTGTAAATATGACGTCACATTCTCGTTGTAACTCTCGTTGTAATCGGAGCGGCTCGGAAACACATCTACAGCAGTAACATGATGCAACATACACATTAATGCAGCAGCAATATTAATAGAGAAACATCAGACATAATAGTGAAACACTGAAAGGGAACATTTTATTGCACCAGGAGCTATCTTGGGACTTTTACCGCGACAACGTTGACTTGCCTGTGAATAAAAAATAAACCATAGTGTTGGTGATCTACAGTGTTGTCATTCTTCTTTGAACACCAACAAGACCGCTAACACCCTATTTCAACAATCACACTCCCTGTCATTGACATAATTAATAGATAGTTTAGCTTCTCACCATCATTTGCTGTGGCCAACTGATGTTAACGACGTAAACATTCAGCCACGTGACATTCAGCCAAACTCTCACGATAGTTTTACACTAGACGGATCCTTTCTAGCCATAACCGAGTTCCCGTTGGCCGGCAAAATCTAAATCTCTTCGGTCACAATAATTTCCCTTTAGCACAATACCGCTTCAGTTGCGCCACTTATGTGACAGACAAGAAGAGTATGTGACAGACAAGAATAGTCAATTCTAATGTCTAACGCTTAATGTGGAGAAAGAGATGTCCTGTATGGGTTGATTGTGCGTTGATCTGTTGGTAATGCCTCTGGGTTCCGGTGGGCATGTAAACAAATGCATAATGCTGCGCTATACTTTGTGGCCTCACCCAGTTGCATAGCGACACTTATTGTTTAGGTGTCTTTTAATAAGCAGGTAGTCCTATCATTAGCTAGAACTAGCTAGATCTGATCAATATGGACATAAACGCGAGTGAAGTCTAATCTGACGGGAGAGAGAGGTCAGCTGCTGCTGATGAGTCGACACGCAGTTCTGCATGATCACATGCAGCGGTGAGCGGACAAAACACACACCTCAGGTTAGAATATCACACGTAGCTATTTTAATTACCTCTCAAACTACCGTAACTAGTTATAGATATGTTTAGTTTTACTGTCGGGTCACTCATTACTGGATCCGCGAGCTGCATGATACTGGCATAATAGATTGCCCGATCGGGCAACCAGCAGGTGAGGCTTCATGGCCCGAGCTAAATACTAGATGGCCCCGGGCCATCGGGCAGCCCTTAATGTCGAGCCCTGACGGATATGTTATTTAAAACCAATATGTTGTACTAATGTTAGGAAATGTTTTCTCACAAATGATGCGGTAAGCAGGAGGACAGAATTACGTCTAAACTGACGCCGTTTTGCATTTCTATAGGTTGTATAGATAAGAGCATGGTTTTATATACTATCATGTTTAATCATGTTTTACTGCATCCACCAAACAATATCATTTATCTCGACCTCCCCAAAATAACCAAAATCTGACACGTTGTGGGATGTCTTTTTTAGCTGTTCTGTCGTCATTTCCTGTGATCTTCTCCATAAAGTCAGTCAAAATGAATGAATGAATGGGCGTTTCTTTTCACTATTTATAGGCAAATATGGGCGTTACGTGAAGCCCGCAAAAGCTGCACCGCATTTCAAGTCGATTGTGATTTATAAAGGGAAACCGCCGTAGGAAGTGCTGTACACACTTTCCTCACCGGTACGCAATGTTTGGTGAATCGGAAAATGTCGAACATTTCTGTACCTATTTTTTGGATTTCTACTACGTAAGCAACCTTCCCACGTGAATCCTACGCACGGCGTTATAAATGAGACCCCAGGGCCTGATCCAGGATTTCCTAAATACCAAGGTCCAAACATGCTAGGGGGGTTTGGGGGATACCCCCCGAGATTTTGGGGATTTTCATGATCTAGTTAGGTGCTTTTTAAGTCCTGTGGGGGGTCACAAATTGGATAATATATTGATTTCAAATCATGTCAGTGGATGCAGCATAAATTATTTTTGAAAGTGTTCATTTTTACTATTAATGATCTGGACATGCAGAAGAGGCTAAAATGATGACACAACATTGTCAACATTCATTTTCCATGTCTCTCTCCTTTCCATAACCTGCAGCCTCTCTTCCATCTTCTTTAGTCTCTCTGTCTTCTTCCTGTTCATTACTCTCTCTGTCCTCTACTCTTTCTCTGTGTTCAATCTCTCCCTCGTTGTTCACTTTTTGCTCCTCCTCACTTGTCGCTCCTGCAAGTGAATTAAAAGCAATTCAGCCATTTAGTTAATTTCACTTGTTTGTTTGCATTATTTTTTTATTTAAATCTGTTTTATTTGATTCTCAAAAGAGAACAAAGATGTAAGCAAATGGTGTTTTATACAATTGTATGTTATTTCGACATCATAACTGCAATATATGTACAGTATGTTGTTTTAAAATTATGCCTATTGTAAATGAAGACTATTGTTATAGATAAATAGATAGATAAATAGATGGGGTTATTAAGCCTACATTCTTTTGTGTGATTGTACCTAAAGTTCCTCCCTGACTTCCATCACTTTCTCTCTCTCTCTTTCTCTCTGCCTGTCCTGTCTCTTTCTTACCAAAGCTGAGCTTCAACTGACATAGTATTTTCATTATATCTGAGTCAGTGTAAAAAGAAAACAATACAATGTTCAGTGTTTCCCCTATATACAAATAGTGGCGGCGCAGCGCCGCTGCTGAAATATGAGCGCCGCTGCTAGGGGGCGCCAGCCAGGTACCCAAAAAAAAACAATTTTTCATTTTTGATTGTTTGTTATGTGGATTTGTAGTATTTGCGTTACTGGCATAGCCGACACAGGCGGTCGCCTAGGACGCCAGATCTGGGGGGCGCTGCGCTGGTAGCTCTGGGAGGGAAAAAACATTTTTGAACGTTGGCGCTCATCCAAATGTTCGGCCTTGATGTAACAACATTCATAATTAAGTAAATGTAACACCCTTTTCACCCTGGTTACACGTTTAATTTGCCCTGTACGGTGGGCGCTAGGTTAACTAGGTAAAATAAGATATGAATGAACAACAAAATTAAAATAAGCTACATTTATTTGTTATTGGCTATGGTAGGTTATTGGTTATGTTCACATACTTATTTGATTATTAAAATGTAAACTGATCTTTTTCATATGGGCGTTTTTATAGTTGTACCCCCTAGATCAGGTTTCTAGTAATTCTGTGCTCAAAGTGCACCAGATTGAAACATTTGACTGTAAAATGTTCAAAACAAAATCTTCCCGGGGGGGCATACCCCCGGACCCCCCTAGAGGATGTGACGTCCACCCCCCAATTCAAACATGTTCATACAATACTGAATACATTTGAAGCCATTTTGACGTCTATTAGCTATGTCAATAAGTTTGTGTTTTTGCAGTGTATTTGTCTTTTGTAGAGATTTTTCATTTATACTTTACACATAAAATGTCGCTTAAAATCTCACCAAGGGCAGCAAATTGTCTAGAACCGGCCCTGGTACTAGGCCTCAAGAGCCTTTCTTGTGCTGACACATAGAAACAAATTGGCGGGGCGCACTTCGCACGCGCACACACTAAAAAATTCCACGCGCTCCGCGCTCACATTATGCTGGGCCCACGTGCCTTAGCACCGCTGCTATGACTCCATCCTAGGGGAAACACTGCGCTCCTGTGTTTTACGAGCGACTTATCAAGTCTTGGCAAACGGCATAAAACACGATTAAACATGTATTAAACATATATAAAACCATGCTCGTATCTACAACCTATAGAAATGCAAAACGGCGTCAGTTTAGGCGTAATTCTTTCCTCCTGCTTACCGCATCATTTATGAGAAAACATTACATAACATTAACACAACATATTCAAGGTGGTTTTAAATAACATATCCGTATTTATTTATTTCTCCAAGTTATGTTGTGTGCACTGAGTCTCAAACAGGCGTTTGTTAAATCATTTTAAGATTGGCTTTAATCAATGTTTGAAAATGAATTATTCATATAAATGAGAGGTAACATTTTATTTATGGTATTATTTACACATATTTCTCAACATTCTTCCTTCTGCCAACGGTGTCGCATTTTCTCGTCTCTCCCGTGTTTGTGCGTACGCATGGGTTAGAGTTTGCGTGGAGGACCGCACGTTTTACCGTCAATTTAGTATTTTATAAATCGCAAACATTGCGTAGAAAATGCCAAACGCCATTTTTTTAGCGTATATATAAATGAGGCCCCTGGGCGCTGAAAAGGCGCCCTTTGAGCATCAGATCTGACGACGCTGATTGGCTGAAATTATGTTTCGGGGGCATAGTTTACAGATGGCAACAGTCAGCTTGTTGGCTGCTGCTGCTCTGGCTGAGGGCTCCTTTCTACCGCCCGGACGAGAAAGGGTAATGATCATAGACTGTATATATAAAGGTAATGATACACCAGTAACTTTAGACATCGTAAAACAATTTTAAACCAGATTTTATTGTAGATTATACATTTTACTGATACCAACTATATAATATTTACCTTGTTCATTAAAAATAAAAATAAAAGAAATATCTTTTTTTAAATATATCTTTTTATTTATTTTACATTTTTAATGACAATCAAACATGTGGGAGGAGTGGGGCGGCGCCCCTAGCGCCCCTATGGGCCGGCCGCCACTGCTTCTGACATTGGATGAATGTAATTAACTTTAGCTCTCTGGCTTATTCACGCAATTTAAACCAAAGTATAGCCTATAGCTGCAATATAAGTTAGTGTGCATGTTGTCGGACGTCCACTGACTAACGTAGAGCGTTCACACAGGATCTGCTGGTCATATGATGTCCTGATGAACAGAAACACAAGCAGCCCACTTGACTCAGATCTCTAGATACTTCATCACTCCTTCGCTGCTCCGATACAAGTCCGGGCTGCGGGGTTATGGCTAGAAAGGATCCGTCTTGTGTAAATATGACGTCACGTTCTCGTTGTAACTCTCGTTGGAGCGGCTCGGAAACACATCTACAGCAGTACACGATGCAACATACACATTAATGCAGCAGGATAATAGTAAAACACTGAAAGGGAACATTGTATTGCACCAGGAGCTATCTTGGGACTTTTACTGCGACAACGTTGTCTTGCCTGTGAATAAAAAATAAACCATAGTGTTGGTGATCTACAGTGTTGTCATTCTTCTTTTAACAGCAAGACCTCTAACACCCTATTTCAACAATCACACTCCCTGTAATTGACATAATTAATAGATAGTTTAGCTTCTCACCATCCTTTGCTGTGGCCCACTGATGTTAACGATTGTAACTGAAAGGCTGCCTGCCAAACGTAAACATTCAGCATTATTGCAAACTCTCGCGAGAGTTTTACACTAGACGGATCCTTTCTAGCCATAACCGAGCAAGTCGGACAAAATGACTAACCATCATGCAACGCACTAGCAAGACGTTGATCGAAATTGCGCAGGTCTGCGCAGGTCTCGCTTGTCTCAAACAAGCCTAGAGAAATGAGAAAGGGCCCGGGCTGCGGTGGTTTGTTGATAGATGTCGTCTTCTTCTGTTTGCTTTAATCGAGGCTACGTAGTTATGCAGCGCCCCCATCGTCAGTAAATGGAAGTACTGGAAGTATATTACCGAGGTCCGGACCTCGGTGACCTCAATGGTGGATACGGCCATGTATATGACCCAGAAACTGGAAATTAGGGCTGCGCTTACATCTTCAGAGACCTGTCTCAACATCCTGGATCAAGCTGTTTCACTTGATGGCTGGACTTTGTACTGCTCCACCTATTTTCTCAGGCTGAGACTCCTTAACTCATTCTTCACACTCAAAAACTTTTCTGCCCTTTTTTTTATTTTTCTAATTTGGACAACAACTGCATTCAGTGGCCTAACTCTTTGAAACATACTGTCAATATTATTTTCTGTATTATCTTCTGTTATTACCTTGTTGTCATGTATTACATTAACAATCCATGGGCACTTAAAGGATTAAGGGATGAAAACAACAGGGGAAGGTATAGTGAATCACTTTATTTGGTAAAAAAGCCGTCCGCAGATTAATCATCATGTTCTTAAGATTCTGACCCTCACATAAGAAAAACCCTGCTTGCAAGGTAGGTACAAATATGGCAAACACAACAAAATAGAGAAAATACTATATTTTTAAATAAAGAACTTCTGGCTGAATAGTTCGACCTATACCTGTCACTGACAATGTATTTTGCCCCATGCGTAAAATAAAATATTAACTTGGATCAGAAATTATTTTGTTCCCCCTTATTACTCATAAGTTATACACTACCCTGCTTTTAGCAAAATGCTAATTAAAAATATATGAATATTGCTTTTTTGACCCTCCCTATTACTTTTTGCACAGTCCCTTGTGTTTCCTTACACAACAGTCTGATGACGTCTCAAATCATGACTATTTATTTAAAAATGAATCCGTAATATTGCTTCTGTTACAATATGTAGATGTAGCTTATTGGCTGCAGCATTTTAGATAAAGTGATTCATTCACACAAGTGTTTTGATTTTGAAAGTCAATGAACGACAAGATTCCTCTGTTCCTGTCTCCAGCCTTTCAGAATGTAGAGGCTACATAAATTAAACAGATGATCTCTCCCCCCTCTCTGCCTCCCTCTCTCCCCCTTACATCTCACGGTGTGTCTGAAGGGGACGTGGATGCAGCGCAGTTTCCATCCTCCGTCTGTATCCTCTGCAGCGACCAGAAGCGTGTCCAGCTACTTTTCAATTTGCGATTTTGTTCATTAATCGCCTTCATTGCGCTGTTTTTTTTTTCCTTCTCATTTTTAATCATGATTAGAGTGCCGTGTAAGAAGCAGATTGCAGACCAACAGCGACAAGGTGAGGTACATTTTTATTGGAAACCTTTTTTTTCTTTTTTTGTAAAATGATGTTTTACAATTACAAAAAATGAAGTCTTATATTACATTTGTGCTGTTTGTCTGGAATGGCTTTATGTAATATAATGAAGTAATAATAAAAGTACAAATAAATCATTCTGTGTACAGCATTCAATAACCCGTCCTGCTACACATTCAAAGTGTGTTTTGCTTTATGAATAATGCATTTTCTGCACCATCAGGTAATCAATAATACACTTTAAGTTTGCCTCCTATTCCTGCTGATCCCCATCAAAGAAAGAACAATCAGTCCATTCATCTTTTAGTAAATGGACAGAAAATTAATTGAGTACTAAATTAATAATCACCATGCATTTTATAGACTTAACAATTTATCAGGAATGCAATGGGCTTTATTAATTGATAATCAAAAGGATTGTAAGTGGCTGCCCTTGTGAAATGTATTTAAATATTAAAGATTTTTTTAAAGATAAAGGGTTAAAGATTCAAGTCTTTTGAAGTCTTTAGTTATAATTAGGTCTCAAGTTCTGGGAATATGTGAACGATTGGGTGATTTATGAAACAAGCAGAGAAAGAAATGTTAAACGGAAGTTTGACCACAATAACAATCCTCACAGAGCTACACATCAAATGATATCCTATTGGCTGTTGACGTTTTTCTGTTTTCCTATTTTTCTTTTTATATTAAAGCGGGCCCCCAGTGTTGAACCAACCCAGACATCGGCGCTGGATGTGTTGACATCACCTTGTTGTTCCTTACATTTTCCTCTCCAAAATGGAGCAAACTTTGCAAAGCTGCTCTTTAAACATATCCAAGCTGGTCCACAACACCAGCGTGCCACTAAATGCCACTGGGAATTACACCAGCGACCAAGTCACCGAAGTCAACCTCGTAGACATCCTGGGTCCAAAACGGTCCCCCTTTTTCCTCCCTGTGAGCAGTGTTTACCTTCTCATCTTCCTCGTCGGCTTGTCTGGGAATCTTCTCACATGTGCAGTGATAGCAAAGCACAAGAAGATGCGAAACCCCACCAACCTCTACTTGTTGAGCCTGGCTTTGTCGGACCTTCTTGTTCTACTGTTCGGGATGCCTCTGGAGATATACGACCTGTGGCAGAACTACCCCTTTCCCTTTGGCGAGGGCGGCTGTTACTTCAAAACCTTCCTCTTCGAGGCGGTCTGCTTCGCTTCAATCCTCAACGTCACAGCTTTGAGCGTGGAGAGGTATATAGCTGTGGTGCACCCGCTCAAAACACGGTACCTCTCGACTAACAAGCACGCAAAGCGGGTCATCACCATCGTGTGGGTGGTATCCATGATCTGTGCCATCCCCAACACCTCCCTGCACGGACTCTTCTACCTGAAAGGGAGGATGGAGGAGTCAGCCATATGCACAGTGCTGAAGCCCCTGTGGATCTATAACATGGTCATGCAGATTACCACTGTGTGCTTCTATTTCGTGCCCATGATAGTGATCAGCGTGCTGTACCTGGTGATGGGCCTTCATTTGTGCAGAGAACGAAGGCAGCCAAGCGAGAACCTGGGGAGGAACTGTAGCAGCAACATTCGGAGGAAGATGAGCGTGAACGGGCGCAGGAGACAGATCAACAAGATGCTCTGTGAGTTATTTTCACTCTTTAGGAAAACATGTACATGTATTACTGTCAAAGACTGCTACAAATTGACAGCATATCCCCTAATCTGTTGTATCAATGCCAAGACATGTTCCCAAAGAGAAAGGGACGTGAGGAAAGCACAGAGCTAACAATGCCAAGGATTGTCAATTCTTTGTATGGATCATTTGTATTGGGAGTCAATAAAGCTGTGGGGCTGAATAAGGATTCATGTAGCTTACACTGTTAGCACAGTTCTTACAGTAAACAGTCCATTTACCTCACTTTAAATAGATTTTTAATTTTCTGTACAAGGAGTTTCATTCTAAATGTATATATTCATCATAAAACCACATGTAACAAAAATAAAAAGGTGGTGTTGAATACCACTGAGAGTCATGACAACATGGAACCTGCAAAGGTCAGAGCTATAATGGGTTTTCCACATTGTCAGGAAGCCCATTTTCACAGCCATATTCGCATCATAAACATCGAAATCTGACGGCCTCTTGTACTTTGATTAAGTTAACACAAATGTCAGACAAGTACAAGCGTCAACCTCAAGGTTAGAAGCCAATGCTAGTGACTTGTCCGACCGGCCCACATCGTCCGACCGGCCCACTTCAGTACCGGCCCATCGGGATTCGTCCCGAATATCCCGATGGCCAGTCCGCCACTCGTCACTATACAATCAATGTGTTTAAACCCACATAACTATATTATTTATTCTCTGAAGATACAGTGTTTCAAAAAATACCAAATATGTCAGGCTTAATTTTTATGACTTATAAATCATTTGGGACATTTCGTCCTTGATTTGATTACTTTACTTGGTATGAGCATCATGTAGTTACAAGGATGAGCTGGAACAAGACGGTACAGAATATAAATGTGAAACCGTCAAGGACAATAAATCATTATCTCAACTTTTCAGATTTACTTAGAGAAAAAGTGAAATTACTATCTGTTAACCTGCTAAGCCCTGAGCCTGTTTTTCAGGTCTCAGGCTCGAAAATGACATTCCCAGAACAAGGGTAAAGTAGAAAAAACTCACAAACTCTGTTTTGGAAAAGAGAACAAAAAAAAGCGTGAGATATTTGCCACTCTCACATTTATAAATATCTCTCACTGTGTGGAAAGCCACCAAGCTTTCAATACAGTCAGTCAGTTATCTTGATGCCATATGGCCATTAACAGCCAAACAGCCTGCTGCACCTCCTTCAGTGAGAGCACTCTGAGAGGATTAGCCATGGATTATTAAAAGAGAAATGTAAAAAAGTGCTTTAAGAACTACCTCTGCTGCTCAGAGTGACACATTCAGATCATGATTACCATCAAGTTTGAACACCTGTGTAGTTTCACCTGTAGTTTTAGGCAATATCCAAGAAAGTTAATGAGATTGTTTTGTTATCCCATTTCATCAGTTGAAAGTAGATGATAAGATCGTCTATGTTTTTTTTAATCGGTAACAAGAAAAAGCGTTTAACCGGCAACAACAAAACAATATTTTTAAACAGCCTCACTCTCTCTGGTTTTCTCCTGTAGCGATCGTGGTGGCGGTGTTTGGAGTCTGCTGGGCGCCATTCCACATCGAGAGACTCCTCTGGAGTTCCATCAGCCAGTGGACCGATTTGATGCACAACATTTATCAGTACGTCCACATCCTCTCGGGCGTCTTCTTTTATCTCAGCTCTGCAGTCAACCCCATCATCTACAGTCTGCTGTCCACACGGTTCAGGGAGTGTTTCCGAGAACTCGTTTGCTCCCAGACGGAGGAAAACAGCTCTGTCAGAGACTCGCCACCATTCCCTAAGATCTTACTGGAACCCTCTGTCTCAAGTGCCAGAGCCCAGGTTGAGGATAAGGACTCCAACGCTTTCATTCCTTTGCTGTCTCCTAACATGAAACTGAGCATGGACACTACAATCCTCAAAAATGCATGTAGAGAGAAGACCTGTAAAACCTCTGTGTTCTAATTGAGGCTTTATTTAAATGAGCTAACAAGCAGTAGACAAGCTATTGTTTGACATGTTTGGAAAATGATTATCCTCTTCCTGTAAGTTAAATAAGAGGATTGATAACACTACCATATGTTTAATGTATCTTTGTTGTGGCTCGACAGTTATGTTATGTTAAGTTATGTTTTTTAGTCTAGTCTTGTGTTTTTGATCTTGTCACTTCCTGTTTTTATTTTTTAAAGTAATCATGCCCTCTCATTCCAGATCCCACACTTCCTGCCTTTGTGTGTTTCCCGCCTTTGAGACTGCTTGGCCCTGCCCTGATAGTTTTCACCTGTGCTCACCCCCCTCACCATATAGCCCTTGTGTTTTTTTGTCCCTTGTCAGTTCGTTATGTTCCATGCCATGAGAACCTGGGCCCTTTGACTCCTGAACTTTATATTGAGAAAGTATCTTTGTCAAGTGAGTTTTGATTTTTGGAAAACCTTTTTTCACATTGGATGTGTTTGTTAGAGAAAATTAAAAAATGTCCACGTGAAGTGTGACTACTTTCTGTTTTTGGACAACTGTCTCCAAGTCCTGCATTTGGGTCCTGTGTCCTGTGCCTCAGTTCACGACAATCTTATAACAAAAGATATGTAAAATATTTGTCACACATATCACTCCTTTAACTCAATACTGTAGCTACTAGCATTTAACTTTACAAGACTAGCTAGCAAAACTAGCGTACTTAGTTTCACTCCTAAAGTCACCTTACTGAAGCTAAAGTTGCCTTTCTTAAAGTTTTCCCGTGTTAAAGTTGTGGTGTAAGGGTACCAAACAAGATGATTTACATTTTAGATGTGCTCTTAAACAAAGAGACATACTACGTTAATAATTCAGATTTGAAGGGCGCTGAAAGTTATTTCTTTCTTTTTACTTTTGGACAGAGCCAAGCTAGCAGTGTTTCGTCTTTATGCTAAGCTAAACCAAGCTAATTTCAGAAGGTATTGATCTTGGCAAGTGAGAGTATTTTTCCCAAATGTAAAACTGCTAATTTAAACTACTTACGCCGCTCAAGAGCTTGTATGTGAACTTTGATTTTGTTGGTTTGTGACAATGGATAATATTGTTCAATAGTGCCTGCATATTTCACCTGCTGTCTTATTCTTTAACTCATGTAAGCCTTAGAATGGAATTTGAAAGTGGGACAGTCAAATCCTCTCCAAACTAAACAATGTTGTATTGTTTTTTTTGTTGTTATTTGTAAATTAACGTGTTGCTGGGCTTCACAAAGAGTTAGTATACTTATCTGTGTTCCAGTGAAACTTGTTAACAAAGAATGAAATACTTTACTGCAAGCTTTTCCTGATCTTGTTTTGTTTTTTGCATTGTGTTCATGAATAGATTTTTCAGCTCTTGTTCAGTGATTGCAAAGTATAAGAACTGATTATGGCTATTGTGCAATGGCTGACTTACAGTAAGAAAAATAAATGTTGAAAGCAAAAATGTTTTTTACCTATTTGTTATCAATTATATTTTGTTACTAGATTGACAATACTGAAACATGAATGCAGCATTTTATTCGTCATCATGGTTGCATTGTGAAGGTTGCTTTTCTGAAAGCTTAAAAGCCTTATATTACATCCAAAATAACAAGTCTTAACAATAGCAGCAGATCATCTCAAAGTATCCTTTGCATGTTGGGGCAGTTTTGTTTCAGTATGACTTACAATACTGCATGACCCATGACTTCATTTTAACTCTTACAATGCATCAGAGATCATCTGTGGCCCGTGACAACATTGCATTACATAGCTGAATTGCTGTTTCAATATTTCCACCCACAGCCGGATGAAATGGAAATAGTAGGTTAATTTCTCAGCATTCCCCTAATTTCGCTCGTTGCACCTGGTGCTCCAAGCCTAAGCAACATTTTCATATTCCATTTCCATCCGACACACAATCTAATATAAAAGGTTAAACATCAGCCTTTGCTTTATGATTGTTATTTTTGCACACTTGGATACACCTGCAGCAGAGCAGTGTATTATTCATACTGGAGTTAGAGGTTGGGACTTCGGACAAATTAGAGTCCATTTCTAAGGGTTAAACAGCAAGAAGTCACACAAGCAGCAAAAGCCTCTCTGTCCCTAGTCACCTCTCATTGGGGAACCAAAATAATTTTCATGAATAATTCATTCAATTCAATAATTTAATAGGCAGCACTCTACCTGTGGCAACATCCACATTTAAATAACGTGATGCATTTTCATAAATACGATGTAGCTGCCACAAGCAGAGTTCATAGTAACAAAGAAATGAAATATTTGTTCCCCTTACCAATATTGTGAATATGTATGTGCTTGGTGTTAGGGTTTTTAGAAATAGCAATCATAGTTCAATAATTGAAAAGGATGTCTATGTTGATATTCATATACATGACCAGAACAGGAGTTTGTTGAGAACCAGAGTTCTGCTTTTCTCTTTCATTGAAATTCAAGGACAGAAAAGACCAAGACAATGTTACAGTGGTTTGAAAGAAGGCAGGAAAAACAAATGCATATATCACAATAAAGTGAATGTTCAGTTGGGATCCATAATGAAGGACAGTCATATACATAATTTCTCAGGGAAAGCATATATTTCCCTTGCAAGACATTATTCATTATGCCATCACTCTCTGTGCTCTTTGTTTATCAAGAGCACAATCCTATCTTTGTCCACACAATTGATACCAACTTTTCCATTTAGTCTTTTAGTATTCACACCTCTTTTTGTTTACAACACCTGACATGTCCCAAGGACATACCAGTTGTCTTTAGGTCGAAGCATCGCTGCAGTTCAGCTCGAGAAAGTTGGTCTGCGGGCTATTCTTACCACATTGTACGTGTTAAGTCCTGGTGCATCGAAGCCGGGGGACAAACCACGCTTGTCAAATATGTAGAAGTTAAAAAGCTGGCCATCTTGGGCTTCCAGGGACACTGAGGCTGTGCCTACTTGCAAAACACAAGGGTACTCTTTTTCAAAAACAACTCTGAACACCCGGTCCACCAGGTAGTTCAGCTTTATTGTCCTGTACTTCTCTGGGATCAGCTCTTCAATTTGAGGCCCAAACTGTTGCATGATCAGAACGCCGTCTGGCCCGACTTTGATCTCATAGAAGGTGATGTTGCTGTAGGTGAAAAAGCCGATGTAAGGTTCTGGTTTTGGCGGAGGATTAAGGGCCTTTGTAGCATCCCTAAAGGCTCTTTCTATAGCTGGTATGATGTAGGAGTAGGCCTTAGTGACCAGGTCCTGCTTCTCAGACCGGCTACCAGCCATTAACACCACCAGACCGAGCTTCAGTTTTGACACCAGGGAGAAGGTGGCAGAGTACCCGTCCAGATCGCCATCTTTACGAACCATCTCGTAGCCCATGAACTCATTCACCTCCCATGGCGTCCCAGTACGGTTGGCAAAGTAGTCCTTTTCGCACCTGAAGAGGGGGGTCAGCATGATCTTCAATGAGTCTGGCTCTAGCATCTTGCGGTGATATGCGCCCAGCAGCATCATAGCGAGCTTGGCCATGTCTGCAGCAGTGGAAAACATCTGACCTGAGGGCCGGTACCAGCCCAGGTCGTAGAGTGGCGCCGGCTTCCCGTTGGAGTACACTCCCACGGCCACCTGGCTCTGGAGCCCTGGGGTGATGTCGAAGCCAGTGTCCTCCATCCCCAGCCGATCCAGGATGTTGTCTGTGATCCAGCGCTGGTAGTCCACGGCAGCCACTCGCTCGGCCATCACATGAGCCAACAGTGAGAAGGCGAGGTTGCTGTAATGACATCTGTAAAGAAGCAAAAGAATGAAAGAAAAAGCTGGTTATTGATGGAGGAACTAAGAGTAACAAACTATTTGGTAAGTATCTTGATTAAATAATTAATTGTTTTCTTTTGTTTGTAATTCTGCTTATTAGCATTAATGAGATGGTTGATACATGAAACATGAAGCTGCATACAGCAGCTGCTTAGCTTATTTTAGAGTAAAGCTCTGTCTTTTAACATCTGCCTATTAGCGGTTCTAAAACTCAATAATACTGAAATGTAAAAATGTGAATGTAAAAAGGTTGACGATTTATGGCTGAAAACACTTCCAGATTGGTTGTGAATCATCAGGAGGTTGTCAGGTTGAAACCGAAAATTAGCTTCAAACTAACTCGTTTTTTTTTTTACATCAAATTGGACCAAAACGCAGGACAAAACAGGCAAAAGGAAATTGAAAATGTAGCTTCTTCTTTTCGAGTGGACCACAGTTTCAGAAGATCTGGGACCATGAGAAGCTGAGCTGGGCTATAAACTCTTAAGGGGTGTGGCTTTATAGGCAAGTAGAGCCAGGTAGGGCAGGATAACTTTTTTTTGAGGTTCTTCAAGGTCTAGACATTCAGCTCCCCTGTTGTTTAAACCTCTGGCGACCTCAGGAACTTAGGAATACAGTGGCATGGTGGATATCAACGTTAAAAGAACAGAGCCATTGAACCAGTTGGGAGATGTTTTTTGGCAACCCGAGCAAAGGCATGTTCAGATATCGACACAAACCATGATATGAGTGGCTGCTTCCCTTAGCTGCAGTCTCGTAAAAGCAAAAACATCCAGTGGAACATCAGACCAATCTTTTCCTAAGTTCCTGACATCCTGGCATCTATGCTTGCTTCACTCTACAGTAGGTTTTACTGCTTATTCATCTCTTCTAAATTATGTATTTTCCATATCTAGATTTTCTTCCATTAGAATGCATTCTGAGAACCGTATATTAGCCAGTCCTATCACAATCCTGTCCCTGATAAGCTTGCTATGCATCATCAGTGCTGAGCTAATGCATACTGGTGTGTTGACTGGTGAAAAATAAATCCACAGTCTCAAATGCTTTTTGCTTCCGAACGTGCAGGTTTGTAAGCAATGCACATTTCATTACAAAAAAAGCCAGGGTATTGTTACTGGTCTGCATCACTGAGTTTCAAGCTTCACTAAACATTATCAGCTTTGTCTCCAATACAATACATCACTGAATTCACCTCATTCTTTTTGGAGCTGGCTGTAACGCTGCTTGATAAGTAGAAACTATTGAATCTCTGTATCCATTTAGCCCACTTGTGCAACACAGAAAAATAAAAGGGCTCCTTTGGCTCAATGTGTAACATTGCGTTGAATACTGCAACAGTAAACAAAGTGTTCAACTCAATCCAGTCTTAACAAAAAGCCTGAGGTTTTCAGTCTTGACAGAGCTAGACTGATACAAATAAAAGAAGGAAAAAACCCACCAGCAAGATAAGGCAGTCACTGTTTTCTGGCTACAAAATGACCACCATGTCAATCCACAGCATGTTGACATTTACACATAGAGAGACACAATATGTTTTCTTGTTAATTAGTTAACTCTGGAAATATTGGTGAGTGCGTTTTCAAAAATTCTGACAGTGCCTGCTAGCGGTATACCCCTGATTCCAGTCTTTATGCTAAGCTATGCTAATGTTTATGTTTACCATTCAGACTTTGACTGATGCATCAGTTTTCTTATCTAACTGTTGACAAGAAAGTTGTTCTAGCAAATTTCACAAAATGTGAATGTGCCCTAAACAAACACAATTAGATGACGGATAAAATCACGATGTGATAAAATCACAATGTGCGCATAACATTAACTTCAGCCAGCAGGTGGTTAGCTTAGACTAGCATAAAGACTGGAATTAGGAGAAACCACCAGCTGGCACTGTCAGAATTTCTCAAAATGCACTCACCAACGTCTCCAAAGTGAACTGCTGGCTGTAAGTTAATGTTTACTCCACAGACATTGAGAGTTGTATCGGTCTTGTCATCTAATTATTGACAAGAGAGTGGTTAAGCATATTTCACAAAATGTCAAACTTGTACCATAAACAAGCAGAGATTACACAATATGTTGCTGTCAACACAATGAATGTCTCTGCCCGGTCAAACACATGCACTTTTCATACAATTCATTATCCCAGTCTGCACAATTAAAATGTACATATTGATATATTGAAATCAACAAAGCGTAACAAATCAACAAAGCCTAACAAATCTTACTTAGTGCCTGGGTCTGCGACGAGGACATCATCTTGAAGCAGATTAATTGCAGTTTGTGTTTTTCCTTTCCAAAGCAGGCTTGTGGCCCGGAGTCTCCTGGGTAAGCCTGGATCAGCCCGTGACAGAAAATATAACAAATAAATTATGTTTTCTTCTTCTATCTATCCTTCTCAAAGACAACACATTTGATTTGTTCTGATGGTTATGGTCATGATGACTTTACCGTTACGTGACAAATTCAGTCCTCAGAACGTTATTATGTTCAGGCTTGCTACCTGGATGATACACGGACACAGGTTGGGATACATAAAGATGATTCTTTTTCCTTAGCCTCTAGATGAACAGACAGATGGGTTGGAAAGTTGGAGAGATGATGACATGCAGCAATGTGCCACTGTTCGTATTCGTCAGTCACAGCCGCTACAAATGGGACTATGCCAATATTGAAAGATTTATAATTGTCTTGTCCTTGGAGTTTCTTTCATATTTTATTCATATTCATTTCAGAAATTGAAAGCCTCTTCAAATAAGCAAGTGCCTGTTTGTGAATGGCAACAGAAACTCTATTGCCGAGTCAATATATGGATAACTGCTGAAAGACTCCAGCAATAAAAGTACCTAAACAGCTCAGAAACCTAATGCTTGATTTCACATATCCGTTGCAATCTCTCAATACAAACTAAAAGAGTGTTTCATGAGTGAGTATTAACATATGTCAAGAATGTATACTATTATTATCATAGTTAGTTATAAGCAATTATTTTCTCAAATAGTTGATTGATTGCAAACTATTTGATATACTATATGAAATGTTTGGCATAATGTGCTTAAATATGACCTTAACAATGATTAGAAAAGTTGCATGATCATTTTCTGTTGATTGACTGAATTATATAAATTATTTGACTGATAGTTTTAGCTCTAAAATCAATAAACAAAAGCAAAATCTTTGATCCTTTGAAATAAGAAGCTGCAACCTGTATGTTAACATTTAACAAGCTAAAAAAACAAAAATATACCACAAGCCTCTTCTTCGTATTTGTCTTTTATTTAAATGTATTTTTTTTATACAACTGTTAACTTTCATAAGTCAGCTCCTGAAGGTTTAGATGTGTCCAAAGTTAAACTAACTAAGACCTAAGGGACATACTACAGTATATACAATATGTGCATGCATCTCAATGCCTTGTGTTATATCACAGAGGCTGGCTCTCTAACCCTTTGTATTTACCTGAGAGCTGGCTGGCCATCCTGCGCAGAGTGACTGAAGAGGAGCGGATCTGAACCTCCCCACTGTCAAGAAATATCAGACCGTCTGTCACGTACTTCAGCTCCGAGTCCCGCGACTTCCCTAGGGGGTTTTTGATGGTAAAGTTCTCCACGTATTTCTCCAGAGGGTCATCCAGGGAGCCAATCTTCCCGTCCTCCCACAGTTTGTACAGCATCAAGGTCGGGAAGATTTTAGACAGGCTTGCAATTCTGAAAAAGAGATAAAGGAGTATAACGTGATTCTCTTTTTTTATCTGACAGAAAATATTTCTTTATACTTCGCACACAGCTTTTGTTTGCAAAAAAATTGGTAACACTTTATATTAAGGTACACAAATGAACAATCAACTAGTTGTTAATTATGCATATTAGCAGTATATTGGCTACTTATTAGTCATTGTAAAACACTTATTATTGCCTTATTCTACATGACCATATTCTACAAGTAATAGGCCATTAGTTGAGAGTTTTTCCTCAATAACCCTCTAATTAGTGCTTATTTATTGGAAGTAAGGAAGTTGTTGTACATGAGTTTTGGTCTTAATATGCACTGCTCAATATGGGCCTAATAAGGCAGTAGTATAAGAAAAGTAATTCTGCCATAATAACACAACAAATATGATCTATTCTTATGTAACAAGACATGAAACTATAAGTGTTAATTGTGTCTAAATAACTCAAAATTAGGTACTTATATCTAAGAACACCTATTTTAAAGTGAAGTCTTGTTCATGACCAATAAGCTAGTAGTTTGACTCTAATTAGGTATTTCTACATAAAAGAAAAACATTACTTAGTGAAAACCACCCTTGAATGATGGGATGGTAGACTACAAGCTTTAGGAATCCAAACTATAACATATAATAAGTGCTCTGTATCAAGATTGAAGCAAAACAAGTGACATTTTACCTTTTTAGAGAGATTTAGAAGGAACAAAAAACACTTCTGGGGTCATTTGGGTGCATTTTCCATATCTATGGTCGATTCTTATGGTTGACACCTCTTTTTAACCGTTAGAGCCAATAGAATCGAGGGGAAGTTCCTAAAATCCATCTAAACATTACCCATTGGTGAATGAGTGATGCGTAGCCAGAATGCCCAAAACCGGAAGCTCCGTTATTGACATAAATATGAAGATGGATTATCAGTAATCATTTCTAAGTGACACAGACACATTGGATTAGCCTATGGATTAACCTTGAGCAGCCTTTTTATCGTTTTAATGCCATTGAACACAACTTTTGATCAGAACAACAGGTAAGAATTTCTCCAGTGTTTCCTCCGTGAAGCTACGTGTTGTGATGTCTGTTTTCGCTTCTCCTGTCGCGAGTTCTGATCGCTCAGTGATGATACTTATATGTCTGGAATCTGTGGAATCTCATCTTGCTAATCGATATCTTGTTTGTGCAGATTTGATTAGTCTAATAAGTAATAATAACGGTATTTTACCTTGAGTTCTGTGCTAATCGCAGTAGCATTTTTTCGCTCAGGGCTAATTCAGAGCCTTTGTTATTACCCTTTTTTTTCGTTTAGCTAAAAATTGTTAATATTGTCTGAAAGCTGAGTTTCTTCCCGTTAAGTGAGTATGACACATTCATAGTTTATTAAATGTTAAGAAGCCCTCAGACGCTGTTTCTTGCAAGACGTTGCATTTTGCCCCCGTCCGCGTTAAGTACCGTAACATTTAACTTAAAGTGGACCTATCACGCTATATTTGAATAATATAGTGTAGGACCATACCTATATAAGG
This sequence comes from Notothenia rossii, assembly GCF_949606895.1. Taxonomy (NCBI): domain Eukaryota; kingdom Metazoa; phylum Chordata; class Actinopteri; order Perciformes; family Nototheniidae; genus Notothenia; species Notothenia rossii. The sequence goes on along the minus strand of NC_136903.1, from coordinate 64,401,057 downwards.
CATATTTATACTTTTTATTTTTCAAAATACCAAACAGATCATGCATTTTAGCCATTCCTCATTTCGCTCAATTTAACACTGTCTTTGCATGGGCTGATTCTGTGAGAACAGCACCATCTACAGGCCTGGCATAGGTACTACAGCGTCTCCAGCGCTTTCGAACGGCAATGTCCGTGGCTGTCTCTTCCTGCTTGGTGGAGTTGGCCCAATAGCCGTAGCGCCACTTCTGTGATGTCACAGAAGTTTTCAAATCTGGATCAGTCTGTATCAGATCCGTTGCAGCCCCTTTTTAAGAGATTTGGGTATGGAGGAAAATAGAGAGGGTTGTGTTTTCTGACACTTGGTGAGTTCCCTGGAACATCAGGGACATATATTCATGTATAAAAGACGTACAAAAGTGCATTTTACATGATAGGTCACCTTTAAAGAGGACCTGTCATGCTATATTTGAAACATATATTGTAGGGCCATACCTATACAAAACATGTCTGTTAGTTTTTTTTTCAAAATACCAAATAGTTCACCCATTGTAGCCATCCCTCATACTGCTCAAACCCCTCTTTTGAAGCCCTGTTAGAGAAATGCGGATCTTGGGTGGAAAAGAAGAGGAGGCGGAGCTAATGCCTGATCAGAATTCTACCGGAGATAAAGTTAAATTCTGCTGTGATAAAACGCCATCCTGTTTAAACCACATCAAGGATTATTTCTGAAATAGTATGAAGCTCAAATGCTTTTGGTCTTGCAGGTTTATCACAAGGTGAGTTCTTTTTTTATTTCCTGCTTTTTAAACACATGATCTGACGTCAAATCGGCAGCGGAGCCACAGAAAATTGCTATCAGAAACAATGCCTGACGTGTTTTGGACGTATTCTCGTCTTTGTTTACATTAGCAAGCCTCGCTAACACTCAGAGCTAACCTGTACTGTAGACTCTAGAGCACATGTGTTTAAAAAGCAGGAAATAAAAAAAGGAACTCACCTTGTGATAAACCCGCAAGAGAAAAAGCATTTGAGCTCTATACTATTTCAGAAATAATCTTTGATGTGGTTTAGAACAGGATAATTTAACTTTATCTCCGGTAGAATTCTGATTAGGCATTAGCTCCGCCTCCTCTTTTTTATTTTTTCAATCTAAGGACCCAAAATCCGCGTTTCTCTAACAGGGCTGTAAAAGAGGGGTGTGAGTAGTATGAAGCATGGCTACAATGGGTGAACTGTTCGGTATTTTAAGCAAAAAACTTCACAGACATGTTTTGTATAGGTATGGCCCTACAATATATTTTTCCAATATAGCATAGTACAGTATTTGAGTAAATGTACTTAGTTACATTCCATTACTGTGTATGACTAACTGTTACCATTTTATTTAACATATAGAAAGGGCTTTCGATTATTCGTGCTCGATTTTTACTGTATTTTTGTGTGGCTGCTCATAGAGTGCCACAGTGACGCGTCCTAAATAAGTGTGATATTAAATAGTAAATCAAGAGCATAATCCGCGATTATTTGACTGCAATGAACCAAAAAAACGTGGTACTTCAAAAAATACCTTGTTAAGTCAGATGGAGAAAATCTTTATTCTACATTTTTCTTTTAAATCTTGTACATTGTTAGACTTGGCTCTCGTTAAAGGAAACTATCACTTTTCCACAGATCTTCTTCCACTGAATATTTTCCTCTGGCAGGCAGGTCAATAAATTATCCCTTAAAGTAATCCATGTTGAAATATTTACAATCAGTGCCTTCGATCTGTGCCTGCAAAGATTCCTCCAATCTGAGAGACAGGCTGGCTCATTCTGACACTAGAAACCTCCAAACATTGTGTCCTGGTTTTCTTATAAATATAATGATCGAACACCGAGTACTTCACTTGGGAGAATACACTTTAAAAGTAAATTATAAATGGCAGCAGCAAACATGTTGTGCTTAAATGTCCCTGTTAAAGTCATTCAGAGTTCGGCAGCGACCTTTTTTCCCTATAGAGGGTTTTTCATGTCGCTTTTCTTTTCTAGCACACTCTGAACATTAAACTAAGCCTCTTCAGCGTAATCATCAGACGTCCAGGGGTAACATGATCCCTGTGATGCTCCGACATCAATTTCACATCAGTCAGGTCAGCTACTGTGCAGATATACACTGACTGAATAATATTTATATCCAGAGCTTATGTGCCCATTACAGTGAATTAATGTGATGTAATAATGCTCATCCTATAATAAACACACCGCCTCCTCTGCAGCACAGGAAGAAGATGTTTCAGAATCAACTACAGAGTACATTAAAAGGAAAAATAAAAAAGGTAGCTACTGAGGACATCAAAGTCAAATGGAGATGTGGGTTTTTAGTGACTTTGAGGAGTTAACACTGAACACCAGATTTGATTCCTGGCAGCAGGAGTCATTCTCGATAATTAAGCGGAATCACTTGAAGATTTTAGGGGTGTTCTACAGGAAGGGTCCTAGTGTCACAGTATATGAGTGTTTGTGGATGATAATTGTCTGCCATTGCTAATATCCCAAAGTATCTCTACACACTCCCCCTGGATGTGCTAAGGGGCGGGACATCTCTAATTGCGCATTTCCACTGCAGGGCCTCGCACGGCTTAGTACTGTATAGTTAGGCCTTGGTAGGCCAGGCTCACTTTATGCTGCGTTTCCATTACAGTTTAGTAGCTGCGGCAGTAACTATAGTAACACAGTGTAGGCGGAGCCGTGACGTCATCTTCAATGAGAACCACAGAAAACCAACATCAGCCGTTAGCTGTTAGCACTCAGAGCTCACAGCTCCTCATATCTGTTCAGAAACTAGACAAAAGTTAAACAAGTACAAACCCCAGACTGTCTGTGTCATGATGAATACAGTCGCTGGTTTATTTATTTCTGTAAAGGCTGAGTGTGGACGGTCGGAGCATATACTGCATTAGCTTAGCCGATATCCATTCAACACGCATTTAAAAATGAAAAAAAGTTTTTAATAACCGGTATCAGTATGTTGTTACTTCGGCATCATTTTAAAACTTGTATTACAATTAAATCAAAGTAAAATATGTTCATTTTGTTGTAGTTTTATTACCCCTTGCCAGCGATTCTCTCACTAGTTTAGCACATTCAGCCCGGTTGTTTGCGCGGAAAGAACCTGGATTTTAGAGGGCCAGAAAACTGTGAAACTGTCACGATCTGTCTGTGTTTTGTTTTGTCTTCTCTTTTTCTGTCTTTGGTTTCCTGTTTTATTTTGATAAGTGTTCACCCCCTGTCTTCAGTCATGCGTCTCCCCCCCCCCCGACCCATTCCCCACTGCCTGGAAATGGCCCTGTTACCTCTCCCACCTCTACTCAGCCCCTGGCCATCAGCTCACAGACACTTCTCACATCAACCCCCGGTTCTTCTCCACCCGCTGACGTCACCTTGTCCCTCACAACCTACCAGGTGAGGAGGGAGCTGCAGAAGTGTAAGGCGAGGAAGGCGGCGGGTCCAGATGGCATCAGCTCGAGGCTCCTCTAATCCTGTGCAGATGAGCTGTGTGGGATTGTGGAGCTTCTGTTCAACCTGAGCCTGAAGCAAGGGAGGGTACCACAACTGTGGAAGACGTCCTGTGCGGTACCTGTGCCAAAGACCCCTCACCCCAAGGAATTAAACAGCTACCAGCCGGTGGTGCTGACATCACAGCTGATGAAGACCCTGGAGAAGCAGTTCGCCTACCAGCCTGCCATCGGGGTGGATGACGCCGTCATCTACCTGCTGCAGAGGTCCCTCTCCCACCTGGAGAACCTGGAGAATGCTGGGGGCACTGTGAGGATCATGTTCTTTGATTTCTCCAGTGCGTTCAACACCATCCAGCCCCCGCTCCTGGGAGACAAGCTGCAGCTCTCGTGGGTGGATCACCACCTCACCTCCTGGATCCTGGACTACCTCACCAACCGCCCACAGTACGTGAGGACCAGGGAGTGTCAATCAGACACCATCATCAGCATTACGGGGGCCCCCCAGGGGACGGTGCTGGCACAGTTTCTCTTCGCCCTCCACACTGCAGACTTCACCCACAACACCGCAACCTGTCACCTGCAGAAGTTCTCTGACAACTCCGCCATCGTTGGCCTCATCACCAACGAGGACGACAGGGAGTATAGGGAGCTGACGCAGGACTTCACCCTCTGGTGCCAGAGGAACCACCTTCAGCTGAATGCAGCGAAGACCAAGGAGCTGGTGGTGGATTTCAGATGGCGCCAACACTCCCCCCCGACACCAGTAAACATCCAGGGAGCAGAAATTGAGATTGTGAAATCTTACAAATACCGGGGTGTTCATCTGAACAATAAACTGGACTGGACCGATAATTATGCTGCCCTGTACAATAAGGGACAGAGCAGACTTTTTCTGCTGAGGAGACTGAGGTCTTTCGGGGTGCAGGGGGCACTCCTTCAGACCTTCTTTGATCTGTTGTGGCATCAGCCATTTTCTATGGTGTGGCCTGCTGGGGCAGCAGCATCTCGGCTGCTGATGGGAAGAGACTGAACAGACTGGTAAGGAAGGCCAGCTCTGTCCTGGGGAGTCCTCTGGACACTGTGGAGGTGGTGGGAGACAGGAGAATGGCAGCCAAGCTGTCCTCCCTGCTGGACAATATGGCCCACCCCCTCCAGGACACCCTGTCCTCACTGTGCAGCACCTTCAGCGACAGGCTGCTGCACCCCACCTGTCACACGGAGAGATACCGCAGGTCCTTCCTTCCTGCAGCGGTCAGACTTTACAACCAGCACTGCCCCTAGTAGACCCTCCTACACACACACACCACAACAGACTATAACACCCCTTGCTGCTAAATACAAACTAACTTGGTGCAATATGTGCTATATGTGCAATATATATATGCCATTAATAACTGTGTAATTTATACCTGGCCACTAAATCAATCAATATATATATATGCCATTAATAACTGTGTAATTTATACCTGGCTGCTAAACCCTTGTTACTGTTACAAGGTATCTATCTTGTATTTTGTAGATTGTGTAACTTGCTGCTGTTAAATACCGTCAAACTATGTCCAATATGTGCTTTATGTGCAATATATACTTTATATAAATATGCCATCTGTAATAACTGTAATATATACCGGGCTGCTAAATCCTAAGAACTGCTACAGGATTTGATTTGTAGATTTGATTTGTTTTTTATCTGTATTTTTGAAAATTAGGTAACTTTTTTAGTTTTTATCTTTTTTCTTTTAGCATATTGTTTATTATATTATAACTTAGTACATTTTTAGCATATTGTTGTGTTGTTTGTTTATTATAACTTAGTACCTTTTTTTTAACACATTTAAGATATGCAACACTAAGCTGTCTGTGGCTCTTTCCTGCTGTAACGCTGCAAATTTCCCCTCTGTGGGACTAATACAGGTATTCCGATTCTGATTCTGATTCTTGCCTGTTGCTTTCTGTCTGTGTTCCCTCCTGTCTGATTACCCGATTGTGTTCACCTTGTCCCCCCTGTGTTTTCTCCTCCCTCCTCACCTGTCTCTTGTTTCGTTGATTAGTCTTGTGTGTATTTAAATTCTGTTTTTGCTGTCTGTCATTGTTAGTTCCTTGTTCGTCTGTGACTGTGTTCACGGGGTAGTGTTCTGTTTGTCACCGTGTTCACCTTGAAATAAAGGTATTTTCTGTGTAATCTGCATTTGGGTCCTGCCTGCTTCACTCACCCTAACAGAAGGAACCAACCAAGGATGGGCCCAGCAGATCCATTTGAGGTGAATTTACTTAATCTTACCTTTTCATTGACTTGCTGCTATGGTAGGTGGAGGGGAGCGTCCAGTGTTCAGCAGAAAGAGGCTGCTCTGGCAGAGGCGCACCAGGTGACAACAGAGGAGCCATGTTTAGTGAAGTTCTTACCTGACTGGATTTTGGACTTCCTCTCGACATGTGATTCCCGGCCTGCTAGCCCCAGGCATGCTAGCCCCCTGCCTCCCAATTCCCTACCTGTCACCATACGTCTCGTTTTGTTCTGTCTGGAGTCAGCCCCTGCTTCTTCTCCTTTTCCTGCTCCTGTCCAGGATCCGTTCTCGGGTACTCGTCTGGCTTTTGGAGGGCCACGGAGCCTCCAAAAGGATCCTAAGAGAAGGAGTCGCAAGTCCAGGCTAGCAACCCGAACCCCAGAAGCCAACTTTGGGCTCCAGTACAGGCCCCAGCAGCCATGGTTCTGGCTCCAGTAGCGGCCCACACAGCCATGGTTCCTGCTCCAGTACCGGCCCACACAGCCATGGTTCCGGCTCCAGAACCGGCCCACACAGCCATGGTTCCAGCTCCAGTTCTGGCCCCAGCAGCCATGGTTCCAGCCCCTGTTCTGGCCCCAGCAGTCATGGTTCCGGCCCCATTTCTGGCACCAGCAGCCATGGTCCCAGCAGCCATGGTTCCGGCCCCAGTTCTGGGCCCAGTAGCCATGGTGCCAACCCTGTCACCTGTGCCGTTGGGGGTCCCGCCAACGACCCTTCTGCCGGGGTTCCTGCCAACTCCATGTCCTGTTCCGTCGTGGGTCCCACTGACACCAGCCCAGATTCCGTCCAGGGTCTCGTCTACTTCTGACCCGCCAGGGGTCCCACCTGCTCCTGCCCGTCCTCGAGCCCGGCCCCCTGAGTGTCGCGGCCTTCGCCCTCGAGCCCGGCACCCTGACTTTCCCGGCCGCGGTCCTCGCCCTCGGGCCCGGCCCCCTGGCTCTTACAGCCGCTGCCTTCGCCCTCATGCCCGGCCCCCTGAGTTCGCCCGCTGTGGCCTTCGCCCCTTTTTGAACTCTGCCTTGCCCCCGGGCCGTATGCCCGAGACCCCCACCATGGACTCTGCCTTGCCCCCGGGCCGTCCGCCCGAGACCCCCACCATGGACTCTGCCTTGTCCCCAGGCCGTCCGCCCGAGTCCCCCTTCTCGGCTTCTGACTTGCCCCCGGGCCGTCCGCCTGAGACCCCCACCACGAACTCTGCATTGCCCCCGGGCCGTCCGCCCGTGTCCCCCTTATCGGCTCCTGCTGTTCCCCCGGGCCGTCTGCCCGAGTCCCCCTTCTCGGCTTCTGCTGTTCCCCCGGGCCGTCCGCCCGTCTGTCTTTGGTTTCCTGTTTTATTTTGATAAGTGTTCAACCCCTGTCTTGCCTGTTTTTTCTGTCTGTGTTCCATCCTGTCTGATTACCTGATTGTGTTCACCTTGTCCCCCCTGTGTTTTCTCCTCCCTCCTCACCTGTCTCTTGTTTCGTTGATTAGTCTTGTGTGTATTTAAGTTCTGTTTTTGCTGTCTGTCATTGTTGGTTCCTTGTTTGTCTTTGACTGTGTTCACAGGGTAGTGTTCTGTTTGTCACCGTGTTCACCTTGAAATAAAGGTATGTCTGTGTAATCTGCATTTGGGTCCTGCCTGCTTCACTCACCCTAACAGAAACAGTACCCGTTAGCCGGAACTACCCCTAGTGGAAACGCAACAAAAAACGGGCCGGGTTTGGCACGGCACACTTAAACCGTGCCACGCGCTGCAGTGGAAATGCGCCATAAGTGGCTGACTGCTCACAACTGAGCCGGCCAGCTAACCACTCTGGTTTCAGACAGAGGGTGAAAAGAGGTGCAGCACAGGCAGTATGAGAAAAATGAAGACCTTTTTGAACATTAAAGCATGTAAACATGTTACAATAGAGGCACAAATTACAAATATGAAGCTAAAAATGTGTATTTTATAACCTTTTAAAGTTTTCATCGTGTACCCACCTGTAAATTGTGTACTCATTTGGGGCACCTGAGAGAGGGTCACTGCTATTCCTTTTTCCAAAGTTACCAGTCCACAAAACAGTGTCGTTTAAGATTACGATGGCTGACAGTGAGGGAAGGCTGACGGGATTGACGGTCTGTCGAAGCAAAGCATCCACCTGGAAGAGACATAGCATTCTGTAAAGGTATCCAGTTAAGATATATTTTTTGTTAGCTACTTATTAAATTATTTCAAAAGGAAGAAAGGCTAGTTGTTTCCTCCTGCTTCCATTCTTAATGCTAAGCTAACTGGCTGCTGGTTCAAATACAGACACAAGAGTGGTATTCAGTTTTTCATTTTTACACATTATTTATGATGTGTAAATTATTTTAACGATTATTTAAACGCACAATGCGTGTCAAATCAAATCAAGTTTAATTACTGCTACAAAGGGCGTCGGAAATCTCAATTCAGTAATCACCGAAAACAATTAGACCTTCAGAATAAAATTAGCCTCACAAAGTGAGACATTTTAAAATGTTGAACTAAATGCTAGAATCTACTGTATAACATGGAAGCTTTCAAATGTAATTGTCAACCTACAGCTGTATTTACCACTAATATAGGTATTGGACTTTAGTGTGGCATTGATCACTTTTCTCTCCTTCATATGAAACAATAATACCAAATGAATTTGTCACCACCATCATCAATGGTTCTGTCATTATGTACACTTATATCTAACCTTTCCTGGATATCTAACAACAGTTATTGCCACTGTTCGATAAATGTTCACAAACTTCTCTGCTGGCACAAGCCTTGACGTTTCCTCCTGTTTAATGCTCAGACAGCTGGATGATGCTCCATAATAAATTAAACTATCCCCAGACATGTTGTGAATCACAGTGAATTTAATAACCAAATGTACTTCAATAACTTAAGAAAAGACTCCTAATTAAAGTATCTGCTGTGAAAAGATCCTAATAATTTGATTAAAAGTTCTCTGTAAAGTAAGTGTGACATTTCTTTAAGTTACATTATCCAGTAAGAGTGGTACAAGTTACATCCTATTGTGTTTGCACATTGTGTTTGGCAGGACAGTTGTGGTGGAAATAAGTGAGTAGGCTACAGCTATTCAAATATCAAGAATGTACGTTCGTAAAGAACGTATCTCAAATACGTGTATTTTCTACATATCTTTGCCATTTATTGTCTTGCTTATGATAATGATAATAGTCATTTATAAATATCATTTTAGAGCACACATTTGAAATCGGTAGGCGAGGCTGTAATTTCGCCAGCTGTTACTCTCATGAGCGAGGCAGAAAATAGTTTTATCATGCCAAAAAGCTGCTGTGTCGTTTATTGTACCTCAAACATTAAAACAAATCCAGAGTTACGTGTTTCTATACTTCCTCTAAGAACAAAGGACAGTAAAAGAAGATCTCTGTGGCTTGATCAAATGACAGCGTTGATTTCCCCAAAAGTGGGCGGGTCTGTAAAGTGACGTAGATTTTACACTCATATATAAATTCTAACGTAAATTACATGCCAGTGTTTTATCTTTTTATTGATTTGTTTTTATTTTAAATCGTATAATTTCGGACTTTTTTTGCTGTCTGTGAGGAAAAGAAATGGAGCCTCAAAATACTGAAATCTGTATTTTTTAAAATATTTTTTTCCTTCTAATTTGTTATTCTTTTCTAAATAACACCCTGTTATTTACTCAACAATAACACACAATAATCCTTTTTTTTATTTATTAGTTCAATTATATAATCTTGGGCTTTTTAGCATGCTTTTTAGCCGTAAATAAAGTCACCGGAAACAGACGTAGGCCTATTAGGGACATTTCGAGCGATACAGACCACAAAGCCACAAAACGGCGCCATATAGAGGCCCATCACAGTATCATATGAAATATATCTATGATCAGAGGTGGAAGAAGTATTTAGATATTTTACTTGAGTAAAAGTAGCCATACATTAATGTCAAAATACTCCATTACAAGTAAAAGTACAGAAGTATTAGCAGCAACATGTCAAAGTAAGTATAAAAAGTGAACATGTACTAATAGTTTTCGTATTTAATGTTTCTTGTTTAATTTGAAATGTTTTATTTATTTAATTAAAAGCTCGCTTTTGTTTATTTTTAGTTTGGGTCTTGATTTTCTTACCCTGTGACAGTACTAACCGATAAAGAACACAAGGGGTGACACGAATAAAACACGACTCATCGAGACAAGACACAGCTGGAGAGTGCAGGCAGAAACACAAGGGCAGCAGGTGAACACAACCAGACAATCACAAAGGCTTGGAACTAAAATACAGGAAGTAAAACTAGACAGGACACAAAGAGGAAATACATTTCAAAATAAAACAGGAAACATTATACAAAAACTGAGATATTTACTTTCCACCACTGTTCAAATATCAGCTATAGTTGCTTGGTTCTCAAAGTAATAAACAAATAACACGACAACCACGTTTTAAGGTACTACAATTCTATCCATGGGTCAACGTATAGCCCAGTTGGTCGGGCTGGGGGCCCTGGGGCTTAGTCCACGTGCAAAGGGATGGAAACCTGCCTGGGCCCATTTCCCTCCGTCTCCCCCTTTCAATGCTTTCACTTAAAAAGGCAAACAAAAAGAACAGTCCATTGACAACTGACACTTGTGTTACTCCTCACAATAAACCAGTATGGGCTTAGGGTCCTCTGTCTGATGGTTTTAGGTGACTTACTTCCCTCAGAGAGCGAGTCACGTCCAAAAGATCAGATGATCTCATAAAAAAAAAAAGATCTGGTATCCAAAGGGTTAAAAGTATAAAATTCTTCGCAAAAAAGCCAAGATGAGGTAATAAATGAATGTGTAGCAGCGCTGGATTTATCTTGGGAACCCTTTTCTTATACTTTGTTCTGTGCGCTTTTGTTATCAGCAACATGAAACCCCAAAGCAATTACTTTGATGTCGCACTATGCCAAACATTATTCCTTTAATGAACACATCATATAAATGATGTTGCTATTCTGGAAAACCAGCACTTTTTGTCGGTTTGTGAAACCTGCAGGTGAAACATAATTCATTCTTTAAAACGTATTCAAGATTAGATTTAAAGGCTGAAGTAAGCATATCTTATATCAAATTCATAAACTTGATCTGTATTTGCAGTTTGTCTGAAACTGTTTGGTTGCAGAGATTTGACTGACTTTTAATCATTCCTCACAGCATATCTTTAATCTCCTTCTGTCAACTGCAGCAGCATTTGGTGTGAAGGATTACGGAGGTCAGCCTGTACATTTCCCCAGACTTGAGTGGGCATGACAGAAATCCAACATCAGTTATAGTTCTGAGCATGACGAACAACTCCTCTCACCTTTTCCAGAGCCTCCTTCAGGCTAGGGATAGGATGCTCCAGCTGGAGAGGCTCGGGGAAGCGAGGACACATCATCTCTGACTCGGCATTGCGACCCCTCCCTTCATCTAGGCGGTGGGTGGGAAATGAGAAAATGAAAAGGGAGAAAGAAAGAGCGAATGAATAACAGCGGGACAGGCTTTTGTATTTCCCACTTGAAATTTGATATAATAATGTATCAGCTGAACAAAGGCCAACACATGCATTAGGCTTTGACTGGCCAGTGGGTGAGTTCATTATTCTCCCCGCCGCTTCCTGATGAACCCCGTTGATCTTTCACCATACAATTTGACAGGATTTATTGTATATAACCTGCAGATTTTAAAAGATGCTGCCAGATCCCAGAGTGAATTCTGGATGAATGTATAATATTTAAATATGTTTCATTGTTACTTAAGGCCACCATTTGCATTCTCAGTCTAAAGCACATATGAAATTGTTATTTGGAATAAAAAAGATCCCTTGGCGGTACGTCAGAAAATCTTAACCTCATGTTACCTTAATAATCATACACAGTCATATGGAGATTATAAAACTGGACTTTACTTTAGAGAAGTGTTTTTGCTCTGAATTAATTGTATTAAAGAGTCTGATCAGGCGCTTAATTAAATTAAATGAACTAAAGCAACGTGACACATTCTGGTGCTGTGTTGACTAATTATGGACTAAAGGGACTACAATCAAAACCTTTTAAATATAACTGAAACCTACATTTTAAAGAGGACATATTTTGCTAACTTTTAGGTTCATGGATGTATTTTATGTTTACAAGCTTTAATGTTCAAAAAGGTATTCATATGTTCTCATACTGCCTGTGCTGCAGCACCTCTTTTCACCCTCTGTCCGAAACCAGAGCCGAGTCGGCTCTGATTGGTTAGCTGGTCGGCTCTGTTGTGATTGGTCAACCACTTTGAGATGTCCCGCGCCTTATTCCTTATCATACAGGAAAGGGTAAAACCCCTTCAACTGTGTGATAATATAATGTAGGAGATTGCTTGATGTCCTAATTACAAAGTGTGTATCTACATAATTATGAGAGAATAATCTGTTGATTTTCAATGAACTAACTAAGGTTGTGGTTTGTTGCCAGATTAGTTAAGATTTAGCAAATCTGCAAATTACGATTTAGCGTTACATTTTATAATCAGGATATTGTGTTAAGTTATTGAGCGTCATAGGTTCAATGTTTCACAGACTTTCTTCTACCAGAATAAGAAATCATGAAATGGAAACTCATTTTAAATAATCTTTTGCTTTTCAGAATAATGCCGCACCTCAACAGATAATTTGATGTTTAAAGATGAGTTAAGATAACAATTTCGCAGCTTTAAGAAATTCCTCTCACACATCCTGTAACTAACTACAGTGCCTCACCTGGCAGAAGTTTTGGCATCTGATATTGCCAGAAGAAGCATCCTGTCATCACCAGGGAGAGCACGATGAAGAAGGCCAAACCCAGATCGCTCCATTTCACCTTCATCTTGCTTGTTTTAGTGAGTCCTTCAAATTTAACAGAAGCAGGAGCAGGGACAGGGACAGGGTCGGGGTCAGGGTCAGCAGGAGGAGGAGAGGGAGGCTGGAATGCAGAGGGACGGGAACACAAACACACAACAACACATGAGAGAATGTCAGAAGAACAAATGCAGATTATACACGATAAATGTTCCCTAAATTCTCCTCAATGCTATGAGTTAGTTTAGTTTAGTTGATTCATTATGTCCTTAACGCCTAGTTCCCTTTGAACAAGTGATCCCTGTAGCACTTAGCGGTACTTACCACCTGATGCTTCAAAGGCCAGAGCAGGAAGTACTGGATTACCAGGGACACAGAGATCTTCTTTATCACAAAATTACCATCCTCAACATCTACTCATAGTAAATTCTTCCATGTAAGTGTGTCGCATTCCCCAAAGGCAGTAAATGGTGTCCCACTGAAGTTTTCCTGAGCAGGAGAAAGGCACAGACATGAACTCCCATCTCTGATTTCTCACTGACTGTGCTGTAATCCTGGGCCGTCGGCACTCCCGTTCCTCACAATTAAATTTCCTCTGCTGCAGCCACAGGCTGTTGACATCATAATCCCCAGATTTACTCAACCAAAGCGGCGGGGGGAAGTCTTAATCCCTAATCCCTGTGAATCAATTCACTTCACTCCAGCCTTAGCCCTGTGGAGCCGGCCACCGAGGCACACGAGCCGACAAAGATGGCACCCGCTCAGTCAACACAGGTCCAAATGGGGTGACACGGTGCGCCTTTTAGCGTCTGAATGAGATGAAAACTCAACGAGGTCACTTGGGTGCAGCAAATTTGGATCAACTGGGAGAGGGAATGACAGACACTTTGTGATGTTGATGGTGATTTAGAAAATGACAGAGGATGTGTTGTAGTGCTGTCAACAATTTATTTGGCCTACAGAGTGCACAAAAAGACAAGAGAGTCCAAGAGCGTGTGGTTTGGTGACATTTTACATTTAGATACACAGTCAGAGCAAGAACAGTATTCTGCTCACTAGCAAACAATGTATATGTTTACTTTAGAAAATGCGAGAAAGGTCTTTTACTATGCAAAAAGGAAGAGTTGAAGGAACATAAACACTGTGTTTGTGGTCCTCAGAGCTGCAAATATTCTTTGACTACCAATTCATGAGTAAGCCATATAATGTCAGTGTAAATTAGTGGCAGCCAATAGTGAAATCACACAAAGCATGACAGTCTTAAAATTCAGATTTAAGGTGAGAAAAGAAGTGGAAAGGCTTAAGGTGAATGAACTAGGTACATGAGCAGGAACACTTTAAAAGGATAAATATTGAAGTGAGGTGAATTTAACTTAATTCATTGAATTCACTTGACTAAGTCCTGTTTTGTGGATATAAGATCAAAATAAATATTTTTTTTCGCCACAAAAAGACAGAGCAGGAGGGAATCTGGTCATTTAATCCATAAATGTTCTTTCAATTAAATGACGCCATGACTATCAGGATTTAAAATGATATTACAGTAAAGTTATTGAATATAATATTTATACTTCTATTTACTTCTAGTGGGAAGCTTAAATATAATAAATTAAACCCTCCCTAGAAAATCTTGGCAATAGATAGCATTTATATCCATCAAAAGGTACATCCTGATCGTTCTTTCAATTTGCTTAATCACAAGATATTAATGGTCCGTCCAAAGCTCGGGAATGTATTTTGATGATTACAGTATGGATATCATGTTGCGATGTGGGGAAATCAAGTGTGAATGCAATCTGCGGCTGATCCTGATTGCATAACCAGTGATAGCTGGAGAGCATTTCAGCTGGCACACACACCCACACACACTCATCCTCCCCGCAGTTTAATGTGTTTTCAGTTGAATACATTGTACATCCTGCTTGTGTGTGTCTGTGTGGGTTCGACTTTGGCTTGTGTGTGTGTGTGTGTGTGTGTGTGTGTGTGTGTGTGTGTGTGTGTGTGTGTGTGTGTGTGTGTGTGTGTGTGTGTGTGTGTGTGTGTGTGTGTGTGTGTGTGTGTGTGTGTGTGTGTGTGTGTGTGTGTGTGTGTGTGTGTGTGTGTGTGTGTGTGTGTGTGTGTGAGAAAGGTAGTGGGCTTTTACCTGGTCTGGAACCCCATCCTCTGAGGTCTCTCTCAGGACTTTACTCCCCGCCTTACCCATGGTTTTGCTGCACAAACTGTTAACATAAAAAAAAGAGGGTTATAGCTTGCCATGGTTTATGCACAGAACTTGCATTCTTAGCTGTGGTTCGAGACTCTAAGATAGCAGTTAGTGTCATAAAATGTTGTGCAACGGATAACATGTGATGGGATTACGTAATATGGACACACTAGGTTACTGTATTCCCATACAGTTACTTGAACAAAAGACGTAATCAGATTACTGTTACCTTTCCTAAAATTGAGGATATTAAAACTGTAAAACATGCAGATTTTATTTCTTGTTTCTTTCCTGTTCTGTATAGGCTAATACTTTAAGAGTGAATCAATGCGCGTACTGCCTGAGTTTGCTTTATGGTTTTTACTTTCTTTGGTTCATTTGTTATTTGTTTTATTCAGTAGGGGAACCTATATGTTCATCATATAGTATGTGTGAATTGAACAGTATTTATAAAACCAAAACAGAGCATTTTCTGTCAGCTCAGATTTGATTTCTGCTTTTTAAACTGTTCTATGTGCTCATATGCTTCATTGTTGGTGTATAGGCTACTGCCTGAATATACTGAAAGGTAAGTTTTCCTATAAATAAAATCTCTGAATAGAAGACACAATTCTGATACTTAATATCTTCAGTTCTTCTTTTCTTAGGTCACATTGTTCCGTTGTCTTCCGTAATACACGCAAGATAAATATTTACAGGTAACGAGTAATTGTACTGGAATACATTTGTAAAGAAACCCTCCCTGCCCTGGCAGTCTGTGCTGCTGCTCTCAGAGGATCCACAGATATCAAAGGTGACAGCAGTAGGAGCTGACAGGATGATTGTGTGACACTTTTCATATTGCTGGAGCACACTGCTTTGATAATAAGATGACAAAATGACTGAAAACATTGCAAGACTCATTGTGAACTCAAAACAACTAAACACTGTATTGGGGTACCAAGCTTTGTAATACTTATCCCTAAAATTAATATTACTTTTATGCTACAAAAGACAGTAAGAATATGCAGTGTTGTAAAATACATTTACTCAAGTAATGTAATTAAATACAATTTAGAGGTACGTTTACATCATTTTATTGTTTTCCTTTCTTGCTACTTCATACTTCTACTCCACTAAAGGGCAAAATATTTTTACTCCACTACATATATTTGATTACTTTAGTTACCTTGACATGTAAGGTTAATAGAAACATAATGTAGTCTACAAATAATAGATAGTCTAAAAAAATGTCCTTAACCTAACCATGTACCAACTTCAGTTAAAAATATTGTTAGCCTGTGGCAGAAGCTGACACGTGTAGCTACTGTAAAGATGCATATAGGAAAAACCAACTTAACTTTTTTAAAACATCATACCAACTTTGATAGGAGGAAACATTGATTATGTGTGGCTGGTTTTAATCTTAATTAAAAAATTAGAACACACTTGTTAACATAAATCTTCCTAAGCTTAATTTTCTTTTTTTCAAAAGATAACGGGATAGTTTTTTCTTGTTTCCTCTAAAATGCCTATTTGTTGTTCCCAAGTCTTGTATTTTTTACACTCAGACTACAATGAAGTAAAAGTCTATATATTTTTAGTACCTGATTCATACAATTCTATTCATTATAAAGTGCCAGCAACTATACAGTAAATAACTTTGACAAGCAGCACACCACTATAGATTAGCTTGATGATGTATTTTTACATAAAGGAACACATGAATTGTGTTTTCAGGCTAAAACGATCTATCACAGCATGTTTTCATTAAGCAGCTCTCTTTCTGCCTGTCAGCCCTTAAAGCACCTTAAAACATTAGAGTATTAAAAAAATGTCAGCAAACGGAACTTGTATTGAAAACTTTGCTCAAGCTTTACACTGCATGCACATTTAGCTAAGTTTAACCAAGTATCTCATTGTATAAACTATGCAGTTATGATGTTTAATATATTCGAAGGAGTCTCTGAGTCATTTGAATCATTTACCAAGGTCTCTACTGCTTTTCCTTTAAATATAAAGCCCTTTTCTACCACATGAAGTTGCTTCTGCTGCCTTTGAGAAACTCAACATGTCTAAATGTGGAGTGAATTCTATAATTCACCATTGTTTTCATTGACATCAAAAAAAAATCTACCGTCATCATTTCTTACCTGACATTCAACGATTTTCTGTCGTTGAATGGCAAGTTGAAGGCCTGCTCATTCAAGGACTCAGAATAACACTTTTCTAAGAACTTCAGCTGTTGATGAATGAACCATTGTGTAAGGCAGCAATTATCTTGCTGACGTGATTTCTGGTATTCACACCTGTATACCAACTGCGTAGGGGTAGTTCACATTATGGATAATTCATCTTTACTTATAATTCTACTGCAAAGACAGATTGAGAAAAAGCTGTAGTGTGCCCTACATTTCAAGTCCTCCCAACCAATTAAGACAACATCAAATATTCAGAACTGAGCTAAAATATGACCTGGCATGCTGGTACTTTTTCAGCCCGCATCGTGTGCCAGCGCTTATGAGCCGATTCTCTGAAAGCAGCTTCTGAAGTGCTGATCAGACTCCTTTACAGTAATGCCATTCGTTTTTGGAAGTGAAGATGCATTTCTATGATGTATCGCAGCGTGTCACACATAAAGTCAGCAGTAATGACAGGTTCTGAGACATTAAATAAGTTAATGTATAGTCCAAGAGTTTGCAGGTCATGAGTCATACAAATTATTAGTTTGCCCCGCCTGAAAGACCATAGCTTTTGGAAAAAGGTGAGATTCTTGGAAACAGATAAAGGGTCTATACAGGCATGCCAGCAGCTCAGTGAGGATGCAGCTTAGACTATATGCACCGCACTGCCGTCACTTAATGGCTGACATCAGCACATCACAAGTGTCTATGTACAGTAGAGATCCATGATGTCATTAATAATAAACATGCTGTTTTTTATCCGTTCAAATGTATTTACTAAATAATATCAGCCATTTTATTGAATGCATTAACTGTACTGTCTTTGCAATTAAGATGCAACATATTAAATAGATCATATACATTATGCATAAAGTGTAACATTATGTTGTACTGATGTAAGTAAAATGTGTTAATTGCTTTACACTATCTTCTTCATTGGCCTTGCTACCATCATTCTGTCAGACATCTTTAAAATATAATTTCATAGATAAATCTAGCATAATAATGACAGGTGGCGTTCCTAATCCTGTCACAAGGTAACTTTTTATATTGAGACAACACAGCATTACATTTTTGCATGCTGCGGACAGAGATTATATTTCCTTGATAAATACTTTTGATATTTGTTACCCTAGATGTTTTTTTTAACTAAAGGTTTATAGAAGATTTGCATAGTGCATAACAGCACAACCTTCAAACTATACTTCCTGCAGTTCAAATTCTGACTTATGTGTTCTCAGTGCTGCTAAACACAACTAAAGTGTTTAATCTTGTTATCAGATGTAGATAAGATGAGACTATAATCAAGCGCGTGTCGACTGATAAGCTTTAACACAAGGGTTGTGATTAGCCATAGCCCTTAATGTCTTCCAGTTTGACAAAAGAAAAGGAAATTAAAAGTAACTTTATCACTCAATTATGCCTTGTCAACATAAAATTTGATTTTCTGCAAAAAATAAGCAATGTAGTGATGTATAAGAGCAACAAGTATTTATTATTATATCAGTATACTGTTCTGTTTTCAGACTGGGTCAAAATGATTTCCTAAATATGAACCCTATTTGATCTTACTTTGTCAAAAAAACTAATAAACCGACTTGTGAAGATGCTAACAGCCCTCCATATTCAATATGATATCCAGCCTTGTGTTCATGTATAAGACAGGCATATCATTCGTGGATGCGCCACATCACAAGCGTCTAGCATCGAGGCTGTGGAAAAACATGTTACATAACCTGCAATGAATCGAGCGTCTGTTTTTCTAGGCCATGAAACATCCAAAAGTATATGGATTAATTCCACGTACACTTACCTCAGGTTCTGAATCTACTGACAGCGTCTCCCTCCTCTTTTATCCAAACAGAAAGACAATAATATTCCACTTTTGTCCCGTCTGGGTTTGGGAGCTTGCAGCAGGATCCTGACAGATGTTAGTGTCATGGTTATGTCTAAATCCTGCTAGTATCTAACCCAGCTTGCTGGATTAACTTTCAGCCAATGGCCACATCTGCCATGCCTCAAAAATGGGTGCCCTCTTATGTGTGCAGAGTGTGTTTGGTGTCTATGTGTGTGTGTGTTTCCATTCTATTTTTCTTTTTTTTGCATTTGCATGGCTTTGGCTTTAATAGGACATGTTCACTCAACAAAGCAAAACGCTTACCGGTGCTTATTGCTGAACTGAATACAGTTTTGACCAATGATGGGTGTTTTTCACTGTATAGGGTAAATCTGTGAGATTTTCAACCTTTTTGGGGCTCAATTGAGTTACAGACGTATCACCTATAGTTCATGAATCTCTTTCTAAAAGCAGTATATTGTTTTCTTTTAACCTTTTAACCTAGAAGCATCATTTATTGACTCGTGTTTTGGGAGCTTTTATTCTCCGAACCCTCAAAATATTCTTTCGACCGACGCAGAATCAAAATCTCTCTCCCTCGACTGAGTTTCGGATGAGGTCCGGCCTTATTATCTGCAATGTACCCATTCAATGTTAAATGGGAACACGGCACACAGCCACTTGTTGGTCAAATGCATTTAAGTAGAAACTGATGAACACAGATAAGGGTTCAGACAGGTGTGTTGTCTGTGACACACCATTTTGTTCCATTCTTGTATAAAAGGAGCAAACATTTGGATTTCTTCCGCTTTAAAATAATGAATTTCCTTTGGGAACATATGCCAGAGATGGTGAGTCAACAATATACGAAGGCGGCTCATTTCAATGCGTATGGCTGATTGCATAGAGTTGCCGGCTTATTGCAAGCTGCTGCGCTCACCAGGGCTTGTGTTATGCACAAGATCCCTGATGATATGAGAAGGTCTGCTGAATTTAATGTTCACTATAACATGAGCGTTACACAATCCCCTTGCCACACTAATACCTTATCTGGCTGAAAGGTATGTCGTTACACAGGGATCAGATCAGAGGTTTTGCAAAGGACTTAGGACTTAAGGATGTAAAGCGGAATATAATTAATTATATCAAATATGCTGAAACGTGTGAAAAAGCGTGTGAGAAATGCAGACGGAAATATTAATATGAAGTGAAAAATGTGACTTTCTCTCTATTTATTCATTGTACATGGCGTTTATATCATATATAATTCAAAGTGTCAGACAGCATGTAAAACTGTGCTATCAATCCATTTCCCTTGCCACCTTCTTCTTAGCAAAAACATCCCATCCACCTCTGATCTCTCCATTTAATTAATTCTATGTTCGTTATATGCTGCATGTATGGTATTATTGCCAACCACTCGTTCCATCATTACAGTAACTGACATCAGTAATCCTTATACTTTAGCATTAAAAGACTTAAGCTTCTGGAAATGGAAAACACAATCTTTTGTTTTCTATCAACAATCAGACACAGTGGTCATGTGCATTAATAAAATGTGCTACACTTCATCTGACCTCTGCAGTGGTACACATGCAAATACATCATGTAGGCAAATCAGGTTCCTGCTGATTTGTGTAAACTCTTGATAAAATGGTGCTTTATATAATTCTTACTTGATAAAACATATATTTTCTAGCAAATGTTACACATATACAAATAAAAAAAAGTAATTCCGGTTTATTTTCCACTTCTACACATGTACACCTCCTCACCTAATACCTTTTTGTATAAGGAGCAGTGCAGCTATTATACAAAGCCAAGTAAGCAGAGTGGTGGTCTGGTGCCTTGCTCAAGGGCACATTGGCAGTGCTCAGGAGGCGTGGCACCTCTCAAAGTACCAGTGGACGCTCCAATTCTGGGACTTGAACCTGCATCTCTTCCAAGCCAGTTCCTACAGACTGAGCTACAGTGGAGGAAATAAGTATTTGATCCCCTGCAGATTTTGTAAGTTTGCCCACTTTCAAAGAAATGAACAGACTATAATTGTAATGGTAGGTTTATTTTAACAGTGAGGGTGAGGATATCAAAAAGAAAATCCAGAAATGTACATTATATAAAAGATAACAATTGATTTGCATTTAACTGTGGGAAATAAGTATTTGATCCCCTTTGCAAAACATGTCTTATACTTGGTGGAGAAACCCTTGTTGGACACACAGAGGTCAGACGCTTCTTGTAGTTGGTCCCCAGGTCTGTGCACATCTCAGGAAGGATTTTGGTCCACTCCTCCCGAAGCTTCAGCTCGCTCCACAGATGTTCTGTGGGATTAAGGTCCAGAGACCGGCTAGGCCCCTCCATCACCTAAATGTGCTTCTTTAGCCACTCCTGTGTTGCCTTGGCCGTATGTTCAGGGTCATTGTCCTGCTGGAAGACCCCTCCATGACCCATTTTCAGTGTCCTGGCTGAAGGAAGGAGTCCAAGATTTTCACGGTACATGGCCCCGTACATCCTTTCCTCGGTGCAGGAAGTCGTCCTGTCCCCTTAGCAGAGAAACACCCCCAAAGCATAATGTTTCCACCTCCATGTTTGACGGTGTGGATGGTGTTCTGGAGGTTATAGTCAGCATCTCTCTTCCTCCAAACATAGCATGTCAAGTTGATCCCAAAGATCTTGAGTTTGGTCTCATCTGACCACATCATCTTCTCCCAAGCCTTCTCTGAATCATTCAGATGTTCATTGGCCAATTTCAGACGGGTCGTTCATGTTCTTCTTGAGCAGGGGGCCTTGCGGTCGCTGCAGGATTTGATCCATTATGCAGGTGTAGTGTGTTCCCAATAGTTGTCTTGGTGACTGTGGTCCCAGCTGCCTTCAGATCATTAACAAGTTCCTCCTGTGTCGTTCTTTGCTGATGCCTCACCTTTCTCATGATCATCCATCAGAGATCTTAGACAGCTCTTTAGTCTCGCCCATGGTGGAGAGGTTGGAATCTGATTGATTGATTGATTGATTCTGTGGACAGGTGTCTTTTATACAGGTATCGAGTTGATATATTAGCAGTACTTTCTTAAAGGAAATTGACTTATGTAACCGGTCTGTGGGAGCCAGAATTCTTGTTGGCTGCAAGGGGATAAAATACTTTCCCGCAGTTAAATTCAAATCAGTTTTCAATTTCTATATTTTCCTTTTAATATTATTACTCTCACTCTTAAAATAAACCTACCATTAAAATTATAAACTGTTAATTTCTTTGCAAGTGTGTACACTTTCAAAATCTGCAGGGGATTAAATAATTATTGCCTCCACTGTACCTAATCTCTTCCTTAATTGAACGTCATTCTTAAATGGTATGTACCTTATAGGCCTTGGGATTCATATGTAAAAGCAATGACATTTATTTGGTTGTTACATAATTTTGTCAGACATTTTGTTGGATCTGTGACCAGGCAAATAATGACACAAAACTTTCAAACCCCTTTTAAATTCTTATTACAATATTATCTGTCAGTTTCTATTAGCTGCTTTTGTTGTGTTTAAGCCACTCATTACGTTCAGCGTATACAACTTAAATACACCTACACATTTAGCCATTTTCAGATTTTCTCAACTCATATTCTACAATTCAACTACTGTTCTGCATTTTCACATTTTGACTCTTATTCCTGTGGACTCTTACATTCTGTAGGGATAAATATTTCCTATTAATTATAGGATGTTGTACTTCCAATGTTGAGCATAACTCAACATTGTCGATGACAATGATTACATTTCTGTTATTTTCTAAGAAGAAAAATAATATTTAGGTTATCTACTTGTTTTTAACATTGGATCTGTGTTTAGCTCACTGCTTGCATACCTGTGCACTTACAGAGGAGTGCAGAATAATTCTGTTGACAACAATTTGCTTTACAGGTTATAGCGGTCTCTAGTGGATAGTGCGGAAACTACGACTGACTGTGTGCTATCCTAAGAAATTATATTTACATTTCTAATTATAATAACATTTAACGGGTGGTGGGTGAACCAGCTTCAATGATGCAGATACTTTTTTTAAGTAAAAAAAGAAACATGGAAAGCAGTCTGGTCTGATATTTCTAGATTTCTTTTTAAATGTTCTATTCTAAAAGGTTTGAAAGGATGACTGAGTTGAGGAAGCTTTCATGGCCCGGTCCCTCTGATAACTTTGATGAACTTCAAAGCAAATGTCAGACCCGGTGAGGAGGAATCTGTTTGAATTTGCTCATTATTTCCACTCACTGATTGGTTTCGGTTCCGTTTGTGCTTGGCTTTCAATTCCTCATCTTTGTAAGTGCAATAGACAGATTAAAGGTTCTATATTATGTGAATACATTCAAATGTTAACCTTGGGGAGGGGAAATGTATATAATTTCTAAGGCATATTTCCAATTCCTTTTTTATAAATACAGGCATAGAATTAGACCTTATTCACACATGTGATGTAACTCTTTAATCAAAAGTTTGTATCCAGCAATATTTAACCAGATTTTTTCCTTACGTTTTTATATTTTCTGTTTTCAATTAAGATTTCTACATACAAGGAACATTTTGTTTTAATAAAGGGTTGAAAGAAACAAGTACAATTAATTTAAAATTATATTTTCTATTCTATTCATCCATGCATCTTGCTTAGTTAAAGAGCAATATACTAATTAAGTCAGTATTAAATATACAGCTAGTCAACACAATGTTAGCTTGACTAAAGACTAGACACAATGAGAAATGGCCAACATTCAGAGGTGCTTGGAGGATCTTTAGTATGTTTAAAGAAGTTTTTGTGTTTAAAGTGAACTATTCCTTTTAGCACATTATTTGTTATCTTTCCTTGTTTAAGCATTTTGTGTCTTTAAGTTGGCAATTTGAATGCATTTCAACCATATGCTTCTATTACAATAAAATAAAATAAATGAGTTGACATTTGAATTTAGAGGCAGATAGATCTGTACATCATCGGCGTAACAATGGAAGGGGATGTTGTGTTTAGTGATAATTGAACCTAGGGGCAGTATGTACGGTAAAAAGAGGATGGGGCCCAGGATAGAGCCTTGGGGAACACCACAGGTAAGAGGGGCTTTAGCAGAGGAGAAGGTACCTCGCTGCACTGAGAAGCTACGGTCTGTCAGGTAGGACCTGAAACATGCAAGGGCAGAGCCTGCGATGCCTGCAGACTGTTCGAGCCGCGACAACAGGATGCTATGGTCCACAGTGTCGAAGGCAGCTGTCAGGTCTAACAGCACCAGGACAGCTGGGCTACCTGAGTCGGCGGCTAGGAGCAGATCATTAAAAACTCTTAAAAGGGCTGTTTCAGTGCTGTGAATGGGTTTGAAGCCAGACTGAAACTTTTCATGAATGCCATGCGCGGTTAAGTAAGACTGCAGCTGGGCGTAGACTACTCGCTCCAGGACTTTAGATAAAAAAGGTAGCTGGGAGATGGGCCTAAAATTGCGAGAATGGAGGGGTCGAGATTTTTCTTTTTAAGTAGTGGCTGGACCATGGCATGTTTGAAGGCAGCTGGGACACATCTTGAGCTAAGAGAGGTGATTATTAGTAATAAAATGCTTGCTCCAACTGATTTGAAAACATCTCTGAGAAGGCGAGAGGGAATGCTGTCTGAGGTGCAGTTTATCGGCCTCAGGTGCTTGACTCAACAAGTCCTCCAACTCATACGACCAAATGGGCCAATTGTTCAGGCCCTTATTATGTCCATATATGTCGTCAAGCGCTTAATACGTCCTATAATTACGTTTTAAAGTTTTCGCCCTCTAGTGCTCCCGTTGAATGCAAACGTTACAGATGGTTGTTTATTCACAAATAACCCTCTCTGTAAAATCCTAAATTGTAGGATAGTTTGGCCATTAAAACGCTTTTTGATTAGATTTCTAGCGAGAAATTTATATTGTACTTTTAGAATCCACGTCCAGTCGATATGTAGGATCTATAGTTTGATAGATATTACGAAGATGATTTGAGGTATGCGGCAGCCTCCATGTAAAGTTACGGTTTGAAAACAGTATTTCCGGTCTCAACGTTTTCATAATAAAACCAATGATCAAATGATTTAACAGTGATATCTGCAGTACTCATCAACTAAAAAACATCAGTTTATCCTTGTTAATTATACGACAGTTATTGGTTTAAATTGTGTACAATGCTTTTGTGTTTTTCCCATAGGTTTTTCTCTTTCGATTCTGAGAGACACCTTTCTTTTTTCAGAGGTTTTGATAGGCAAAAACATTGATTGTTTTAGCCGCAATGCATTTCGGGATATGGTGTTTATATGATATGAAATCGGAAAAACATTTTTTTTAAATAAAATAATACTTTATTCAGAGTGTTTTTGCTTTTCTCTTTGGAAGTCATCACATAACGGCATTGTAATACACGGTTCGGCTGCATTAAATATTACATATCTGCCGTATATATTTATTTATAGAGCCCTGATCAGAAGAGCTTTTGACAAGTAAGAAATGCCGCCAAAACCCAATACGTGACGTGAATCATTAATATATTAGCAATTAAAGAACATCTTCCATTTCTTTTCACACAATACGTCTCCTTGCCGTATCAACACTAATTTGGCTGACTTTTATATTTGATCCAATTGGCAGATAGGCTATATTTACACCATAACAGTGCACAGCTGATAGAAAGGGATTTTTTTGTAGTTTTTAAAGATATTATTTACTACCTTTCCAACTCCTCATGCAGTTGACTGTTAAAGGTCTATACAGGTTCATGGTACAATGCATAAGCTTCAAATCTTGAGACTGCAACTGTATTTTCCTTTACCGTTCTGTTTTAATTTCACAATAAAGTTAATGGTCATATTATGTTTGATATTATTAGGCTTTATTAACTACAGCACTCTTTTTTTTAACCTAGTGGTTAAAGCACGTTATTGAATGTTGTTGTTGAATACGTTTCATTTGATTAAAACATTTCAATATTAAGAGTAGCCTACATACAAAATTGGGGGAAAGTAGAAGGCATGATACAAATATAGAATATAAAATATCAAGAAGATACTGTACTGATCTCTACAATAAAACAGTTTAGTGCAGGACGTCCAAAGATATTAACAGGAGGATGTGCAAAACAGACAAACTAATAAGGCTTTATTTAAACATTAAAGAATACTTTAATTTAAGGTCTTCTTTTGAATAAGAAAAAAACGTTGGGGCTATCCACAGATAAATATGAAGTCTGACAAAGTAGGACTTAACGTCCAATATATTGCATAGTTTATTTTGGCACTTGACAATCACCTTCCCTGAATTTGACTCAGGTGTAACTAAAGTCTGATTTAAGGGTTGTTTATATTTCAAAACATTAATCAGAATCTGCAAAGTAACTAAAATAAATGTAGTGGAGTAAAAATACCAGGTTAACCTCTGAATTGTAGTGGAGTAGAACAAAGTAGTATGCTGCTGTAACAAAAACATTTCCCAACTTGGGATCAATAAAGTATATCTTATCTTATCTTAAGATGATCAATGGCTACTTCTGACCTTAGGTGTCATGTGGGCATTTATTAATTCACCCATTTATTAATTATATGTTTTAAATTTGATAACACCAATGTGTTTCGTATCCCCTAAAACTCCAGGGTGTACACAGTTTAATACTGGCAACTCCAATGGGGAAACTCCATTTCCAGTTTTGGAAAGTCTGCTGTGGTTCCATTCCATTTCATAGAGCTGTGTCGCTCAGCGTAACCTTGTCGCACTGCCACTCCAACATCCAATCACAGGGCTTGATGACTAATCACAGGGTTTGTAAAGCAAGACGGATGTTGTAGTCCCAAACGATATCTGGGGTTTCTGGGTAGTGTAGTGTCTTCGGAAACTGTAGTGTCTTAACTCCGAAAAAACTATTTGTTTCTCTGAATCGAAGGTTAAAAACACAAAAGCATTGTACACAATTTAAACCAATCAATATTGTGTAATTAACAAGGATAAACTGATGTTTTTTAGTGGATGAGTAATGCAGATATCACTGTGTAATGATTTGACAGTAAGGGGAATATATCCGGTTTTATTATGAAAACTTCGAGACCGGAAAAACTGTTTTCACCCACGCTAACTTTACATGGAAGCTGCATACACGTTATGGCGAGACCTCAAATCATCTTCGTAATATCTATCAAACTATAGATCCTACACATCGACTGGACGTGGATTCTAAGAGTACAATATACACTTCTCGCCAGAAATCAAATCAAAAAGCATTTTAATGGCCAAACTATTCCACAATTCAGGATTTTCCAGAGGGTTATTTGTGAATAAACGTCCCTCCGGAGCGTTTGCAATGAACGGGCCGGGAGTGTTGTTCTGCACAGACATTTTAGTGAACCGGACTTCCTGTTTCCGCCGGTCTTCGCTTCCCGGGCATGAAGTTGTTTACATGTGTTTTCAGATGCTAAATAAAAGTCTAGATTGTACCTTCGATACCCCGTCCGACTCCCGTCTCTCGGCACTACATTGGTGACCCCGACATAAGTCTCGTTGAAGGATCCGAGACTGGCAAGTCACCCCGTTTTTTTCGAACTGCCGGAGTTTTGGGAGACATCTGCGGCTACATGGTTCGCTCAGGCGGAGGCTCAGTTCACCCTCCGCGGAGTTATTGACGACGCAGCACGCTATTTTCACGTCGTTTCGGCACTGGGGAGTTCCACTGCGACCCGGACGGTGGGCTTTATTACATCTCCTCCTGCCCAGGATAAATATGCAGCATTCAAGGCTTTCCTGCCAAAGTCTTTCGAGCTGTCACGGTCGGAATGGGCCCAACGCCTGCTCTCTATTCATAGCCTGGGGGACAACAAGCCATCTGACCACATTGAGATTATGCTTAGCCTGCTGGGTACGGAAGAACCACATTTTTTGTTCATAGAACTGTTTCTTCGGCACATGCCGCCGCATGTACAGACAGCGCTCGCTAATACGGCTATTACTGAGCCCCGCGCTTTGGCCGAAGAAGCCGACCGGTTCTTCCTGGCAACACAGCGTTTTGCCCCGGAGGACACCCCTATTCGCACCTATGGCACAAAGACAGTGGACCTGTGCTTCGAGGGTCAGCGGTTTAAGTGGGATTTCGTCACGGCTGACATCTCCTTCGCCCTCCTCGGCGCAGAATTCCTGTGCGCTCACAGACTGCTGGTGGACGTCAAGAACAGCCGCCTGGTGGACGTGCTGACGTTTGCCTCGTTCACGTGTACCCGCGGCGAGGCCTCATTCAGCAGGCTCTCCAGCTCACTCTCACAGGGCGACAAGTTCCAGCACCTTCTCAGTGAGTTTTCCGACTTGACGCAGCCCACCTTTTCCGCTGCCACTACCAAACATGGGGTAGAGCACCACATTGACACTGAAGGCCCCCCTGTCTACGCTAGGGCCCGGCGGCTCAACCCTGACATGCTGGCAGTCGCCAAGTTGGAGTTCGTCAACACGGAGCGTCTGGGCATCATCTGCCGCGCAGACAGCCCTTGGGCTTCGCCGCTTCACATGGCCCCTAAATCAGCCGGTGGCTGGCGACCGTGTGGTGACTACCGCCGCCTTAACGACGCCACTACGCCAGACCGCTACCCGTCCTTCCCATCCAGGACTTCTCTGCACACCTGACGGGCAAGCTGGTTTTCTCCAAGGTGGATCTGGTGCGAAGCCGCCATGTTGGCTCACCCGTCACACAGGGCCCCCATCGCTATCACCACCGACGCGTCAGACTACGCAGTGCATGAACAATGGGTCGACGGCGCCTGGCAACCGCTCGCCTTTTTCAGCCGCCAGTTGTGAGAACTCCTTGGTCTCTATTTGGCGGTTCGCCACTTCCGTTTCCCGCTGGAAGGCCGGGAGTTTGCAGCGTTCGTGGATCACAAGCCACTGACCTTCTGCATGTCCAAGGTGGCTGAGCCGTGGTCCGCCCGACAGCAACTCCAGCTTTCGTACATCTCCGAGTACACCACGGACATACGACACATCGGTGGCAAGGCTAACGTGGTCGCGGACTGCCTCTCCAGAGCAGTCATCGGAACTTTGCAGCTGGGCCTCGATTACCTCCGCATGGGCGCTGACCAGGCTTCTGACCACGGGGTCCAGACCCTCAAGGCCTCGGTCACGGGATTACGCCCGGAGGAGGTCACGGTCGGTGACTCTGGCGCAAAGCTGTGATGTGACGTCTCCACGGGCCAGCCTCGACCGCTGGTCCCTGCTGACTGTGAAGTTGTTGTCGCAGAAGTTCGTGTGGCAGGGGCTTAAGAAGGACGTGAGGTCCTGGGTCGACTCGTGCGTCCACCGCCATACTAGGGCCCCTTTTGAACTTTTTGCGGTTCCTGAGAGGAGGTTTGACCATGTCAATGTCGACCTTGTGGGTCCGCTTCCCCCCTCTCACGGTTTCACCTACCTGTTTACGATGGTGGACAGGACGACCCGCTGGCCCGAGGCCATTCCCCTCACCTCAACCCCAACTTCCGACGTCGCCCGCGCTTTCATCGGCACGTGGGTGGCACGCTTTGGGACCCCGTCTGACCTCTCCTCTGACCGCGGTTCTCAGTTCACCTCGGAGCAGTGGAACACTGTTGCTGTGGGTTTGGGGGTCAAGCTGCACCACACCACCGCATATCACCCCCAGGCTTGTGTGAGCGGTTTCACCGGTCCATGAAGGCGTCACTGCGTGCCGGCTTGACAGACGGCAACTGGGTGGATAAGCTCCCGTGGGATATGCTCGGCCTCAGGTGTGCCCCCAAAGAAGACCTGCAGTCCTCGTCGGCGGAGCTCGTCTATGGCCAGACGCTAAGGGTCCCCGGGGAATTCATTCCCACCGCCACTGTGCCCTGGTCTGCAGCTGGAGACCGCCGGGACATTCGTGCCTGTCCCCACGTCGCAGCACAGCAACCCAGCTTTCAGGGTGTCCCCCGGATTACAGTCGGCGGATTTCGTTTTTATTCGCCACAAAGCCCACCACGGTCTCCTGCGGCCCCCTTACGACGGTCCGTTCAGGGTCATACGTCACGGGGACAAGAGCCTGGTGGTGGACGTTGATGGCAGGCCTGAGACTGTGTCCGTTGATCGGGTTAAGCCTGCTCAGGTGGACGTTTCCAGGCCGTTGGAGTTGGCTCTGCCCCCACGTCGGGGCCGCCCTCCCATGGCCCACCCCCCGCCCCCTGTGGGGAAGCCCTCGCCCTCGTTGGTGCCCCTGCCCTCGCCTGCGGCCCCGCCCTCCTTGACCCCTGTGGTCCGTACGCGCCGGGGTCGGGTGGTACTTCCTCCCAGGCACGAGGATTTTGACTATGGGTGAATACTGGGGGGGCTTGTGTGGTGATTGACATTATTCACCCACGGATCTATGGGTTGGGGTATTGTTCTGCACGGACATTTTAGTGAACCGGACTTCCTGTTTCCGCCGGTCTTCGCTTCCCGGGCATGAAGTTGTTTACATGTGTTTTCAGATGCTAAATAAAAGTCTAGCTTGTACCTTCGATACCCCGCCTCCGACTCCCGTCTCTCGGCACTACAGTATGTAGGATACACTGAAAAAACTAAAACTTTGACTTTAATTACATGTAGTATGTCAACAAATTCCACATAACTGTTATAGGTTAGTTGAAAGCAATGATGTACATTTTAAGGTTCATCTTAATATTATAGCTTTCAGCTAACCTAATACAGTTATGCGGAATTTGTTGACATACTACATGTAATTAAAGTCACCTTTTACTCCTTTTTTATGCTTATTTTGTGTGTTTATCTTGAGCAAGTCAGGCCAAGGTTATCATCAGATCACTGTGTCAAGTAAGATGAACCTCAGATGGACAGCTGACATGTTTTGACACACGCACAGGTTGTTAATTTTAACTAGGGATGACATTAAAAATCCGTCCAGTGCAATAATGGTGAACCAACAAAGCCAGGGCAACAGCAGCCTTTAGAAAAGATACTCCACACACAGTGGTCTATATGCATTTGAACATTAAGCGAAAGCCAACTCACAGAAGACATTTCCTCTTGTCCCAGCAAAACTGTAAATATTGAAACCAAAATGGCCAAACTCCTTTAGCTGTTTCCGTTTCAGGGTCTGGGTGTTGGGCCTGAGTCGATGTGTCATTATAAAGCATTTATTCTAAAACCACTTCATCAATAAACCCCTGATATGTGACTACCACTAGATGGCAGTTGTGCTCCACTCAGGGTTTTAAATCAGTTGTAGGGGCATAAGATGAGGCACAGCTCACATGTGAAGAGTTGTGAGTTACTAAATACTTGGACTGGCTTACATCGCCATGCTTTTGGTAAACAGAAGACAACATAAACTGTGATAGAAAGCTTGTGTGATGAATTATCATGAGGCTGTTTTATAAATACACTGCTAATCTATTGCCATGTGTTTTCCAGCAGAGAGGAAAACACTATTAAAGTAAACAACTCTGGTGGCTTGTGTTGCATCTTGGTTTCCCAACCAATTTTATTTTTGTGTGTTTCTAAATTTGATATTTGTGTGCCAAGTCTCTTTGCAGTGTTTCCTACAGTTGCCACCAACACAAAACCCACAAGACTTTCCATCCCTGATATAAAATTGCAATCAAGTCAGTTCCCTGGGGGGAAAATGGGGTGCAGAGTTAGTTTGTGAAGTTCTGTGGATGGTAACAATCTGTTGTGCTGGCTGCCAGCATGTCAAGCCAGGAGCATTAGAGAGGGAAAAGTGGGAAATTAACCTGTGCCTATTGCCAGAATGCTCACGTGACTGTAACACATGGGAGCAATGGTTAGCATGAGGAAGCTTCCAGCACTGACAAGCGACACTCAATAACAGCGTCACACAGACATCCTCAATGTGTTTCTGCTGGACTTTTTGGAAACTACAATCCACGTAGCACACTTCAGTTACAATAAAATGAGAACCAATTATAGTGAGTTTCAGGGCTGTTATTAGGAAAGGGGAACATTTTTGCTAAAAAACTAAAAACACATGTTGAAAAGAGCAAGGACTTCTTCTCCAAACAACAATTTAATCACTGTCAGACACAGAAATCCACTACAGAGGAGCCAGAGTTACCGAACCAATTTTCTTAATAGCAGTACCGTAATTGGAAAAAAATGCAATGCAGTTTTGGGAATCTTTCTTTTTTCGTCAACTAGAAAAAACGAAATGCTATCTTGCCCTTAAAGGTCACCTATTATGCAAAATCCACTTTTTCATGTCTTTTATACATAAACATGTGTCCCCTCTGTGTAAAGAGATTCTGAAAGTTTCAGGAAAAAAATATCCATTTATATAAAAGCCTGTCTGAAAATGAGCTCATCAGATTTTTGCCACTTTACGATGTCATATTTTTTTTGGCTTGTGTAACCATTAGCCAATAACCAACTAAGTTAACCCCCCCCACCCCCCCCCCCCCCCCCCTCAGGTGAAGAAATTCCCCAGCTGAATGTCATAAAGCTAATCAGAGGAGGGAAACACACACAGCATATACACAACACAATCTTTTTCATTGAGTCTGATAGCTTTCTAGTTAAGCATCACATATTGTTAAAGAGTTTCTCACCCAGACACTCCCCCCGGCCTGAAACGCCTCTATTGGACTCCTTTACTTTTCAGCGAAGTGTGGGTCTTCCGAAGGCTGCAGCCAAATTGGTACACAGCTAGAATCATAGCAGTGTAAGAGTATCTGTCAGAGCATTTCTGGCTGTAAGAGGTTTCATTTTATGTCTTCTCCACTGAACATTCTGTTGTTTAGAAACAGAGCTCCAGCAGATTGAAAACTGTCCCTCCTTGTCTGTGAGGAGACGCTCTCAAGTTATCTTTAGATTTAGAGAGGACAATAAAGTGCTTGTTGCCTGGCGGGGGCCCGATTTGCAGAGGTAGACAAAGTACTCAGATCTCTCATGTAAATACATTTAGTCATATCACAATGTACAAACACTGTCACAGGAATCAAAATAACACATTATTAACAACAGACCATTTCAGAACAATAGGCCTTTATTATGCGATTGGATTATTCCTAATATAGCATCACCTCAATGTTGCATCTTTATTTTTACTTATTATACTGCTGGGTAGCTTTTGAATTGTATCAATATATCAATAAAGTTGAACTTAACCTATACTGTACTAATACATGGTAAATTATTTGTTGATTATAATTTGTATTACTTATCTGAATCTTGAATGTAGGCGAGTAAAAGGCACAGTTTTTGCCCCGATTTGTTGTTTAAAGTAGCAAGAAATGTAAATGCTCAACTAAAGTACATGTTTCTCAAAATAATATATTGCATAATTACAGTACACTCAGCTTCTGTCCACCATTGTAGACTCCTGGTTTTGCAGTGAGCACAACCAATCAATGTACATGTTCCATGTTGTTCTCAGGGAAACAAACAAGTGAGGACTAGATTCAAATGAAACTGTCACTTTAAAATAAACCAGCCAATGAAACACTCACACATAATGGAAAAGATTATCAATATTTAAAATATTTGTTGTGTCCGCCAAATTTCTAGGGTGTATGAAAAAACCTTAGTTTAGCATGTTAGCATGATAGCTAGCTCCTTCATTAGGCTACTCCCTGTTTAATATACACTGTATTTATTACAAGATTGTGCGAGCTCTATTCAAAACATACACTTAAAAAAGGGTGGAGGATATGTGTGGAGCAATAAAGTGTGTTTACATACAGCCTTGTATAAAGTGTACTTGTTCTCTGAATCGACATGTACTTGACTAAGGAGGCCCTGACCCTGACGTTGTGTAATAATGCTTTATCTCACCAGCAGTAGTGCCGAATAATGAGTAACACTTAGTCCATCATTAGACCTTTAGAAACCACTCGATGTCAGCCCCTCAAATCACATACTAATGAACATGTGTAGGGCCAATAGCTGTGGAGAATGAGTCACGGCTCTGCCTCGCGTGTGTGCCTGTAAAGGTTCACGCCTGTGGTGTCCAGTGTGGGGCCACAGACAAGCCGAGCCCACAGCAAACATGGCACAAACAAGCAGCCCCTTTTTGTTCTCCTCCACGGAGCCCGTTGATGATTGTGTGAATCCTCCTCTTTCATTGGTTTTCGCCTGGCCTCTGACCTATTTTCACTCTAGAGCACAGAGAAGGGCATCTGGAGGCTGCGTTCCCACTAAGAACAACTCAAACATTGCCCTCTATGTAGGTCAGCGAATTGCCCTCAGTGTCAGTCGTGCAAACCATAAGCAGATCGAGAATGCGTGCGTGTGTTTGTGTGGTTCGGTATGAGACTACAGCTAACTAATTGGAGGGTTGATCTGCATTTCACGGGACGTCACTGGCACTGGGGGAAAATTCCATCTGTTGCCAATTCTTCTGCATGCTTCATGCTTGTTTAACCTTTCGTATGGTTTATATAATTATTTGCTTTTGATATGCATTACATGATGTTCATGCTAATAAATGTTTTGTGTACTATTTTACGCTCCTTACAGCCCTCCTGGCTATACTTCAGGAGCGTCTGGAAAATAAGCAAGTAGAAGTTTTTTGTTCTATTTTAAATCAGGAAAAACATAAAGTTTCATTTGGTTGAAGTTGCATTATGTTTGGCCACTAGGAGGCAGACAGTGTTTCATAGAATTCCTGTTTCTCATTTCTCCACAGCAAAAGTTCTATCCCATGTTGTCACTTGGTTTAGCTCTGGTTTGGTCTTTCATGTGCTCTGGGAAATAATTATCTTGTCTTTTTTCTTCACCAGTAGTATTTTGTTGTGTAACCGTGTGTCTTATTTATTGCTTCCTTCTTAAAAAAAAAAATCTTTGCCTGTGATTTTTTTCTGACCCTTCAAAAAGGTATTCAACCGATTCAATCTGTAATCTTATTTAAATCAACAAAATAATCTATATTTTGTATATATCCTATATTTATAGTTTATTTCGTAGTAGTTGGAGTTTATTGGTGTTTTCTAATTGATTTAGTATATTTAGTATTGTGTATGTTATACTCTATCTCTATCATTCCATTGTTTGTATTTATTATATAAGACAATTTGTTTAAATTACATTTTTAATTCATGTGCAATGTCTTTTTTACATGATTTAATAAAATCACAAATTAGGATCAATGCATTATATCTAATCTATTCTAATGGAAATCATCCAGTTAAATAAACATATTTAGTTTTTTATATCGCAATCATTTTGCAACCCCCAGGTTGGAAACCACTGGTCTAAACTCTGATACGTTCTGGTAAGACACACATATACCAAGTCCTTTACAGGAATGTATTTTGAAAATAAAAGGCCCCAACCCGCATTGATCTGCAGGCATACAGTATGCCCTTTTCACAAGAGATCCTATGACATTTCACATGAGGAAAAGCACAGGTGTAAATAATAAAACGAACAATGGCTGAATTCCATTTAGCTCCTTTTGATTTCTTGGCTCCTGGTGCACGCTTGCTCTATCTCACAGGAACATTTGAATACAACAGAACCATCGTTATTGGTAACACCTGTGCTTTTCCACTGTGGCAAATCCAGTTAGGGTCTGCTGTGGAAAAAGATCCTGTAAAGAACACATTTTTTACATTACAGGAAATCATGTAAGTAAGAGTGTTTTCATGAGTAGCAGAAAATAGTGTTCATCAAAATATGATCTGTACTTCTCTGTAACGCTGTACATACAGGGGACTAATTGGAGCTTCAAGGTAATTCACTGCATCTCTGTGCCTGTCCCATCCCAATCTCACACCCTGCAGTTTCACACTTACCAGATCCAGTCGATTGTCATTTACAGAGCTTAAAATACAGCGGGACGCCCATTGATCAGCCTCTACCAAGAGTGGAGAACAACGGATGTCTCTCATTATTTTTCAATGCACAGTAGATGTATTGGTTTTGTGTAGTTTGACACAGATTTAGCGGGCAGCAGTGCCTCGAGGGGCTGGCGCATTGATGCTTCCATGCTTCAACTAACATCACAGAGTTCATGGGACCGAACTCTACTTGACCCCTGCGTGACACTCCTGATGCAGCCAGCCATGGCTTATGGTAAGGCTCCGAGTTGGAAAAGCACAAGCACTCCAGCGTCCAATGTTGGCTGTCAGCACATCCACCACACACACCCTCACACACCAACACACACACAGCTTGGCTTGAACTCAGCCATTCTGTGAGACAAATCAGTAACAAATCTTAAAATCTTACATCACGCAGTAATGAAAGGGATGTAAGTGTAAATAATTTGAATTGATCTCGTTTTATCAAATATTGCATTGAGATGCCATTTGTAAAACATTTACATTTTTTTTTTAACAGGCCTTTGAAACAATCTGACAAGACGTATATTGTGTGTGCAGTACCAGGAGATCTACTATCTTAATTTTCTTTTTCTCCAACACAAAATAATGAATACAGTTTTTTATTTCTGTTATGCCAACATTTGGGTCATCCTCCAACATCTTTTATCAAATTAAAACATATAGAACAATAATCCTTCGAGTAATACATTTGATACATTTAACACATTTTCATAACATTTATATATAACACATATTATTATCTGTGGCATTTTACATGTATTAAAAGACCCAAAATGAACATTTGAAGGAAACTTCTACATTACTATAAGCAATTTTTCATATTTAAAATTTGAAAAGTCTGTCCCAAGTTATTTGATATAGTTTCCACTGTTCTTCTTACATACAAATACATATTTCCTTTGCATTCCAGTACCATTTTTAAAGTACTTCCCTGTCAACAGCAGCTTTAAAAACTAAAGTAGCAATATTGTATTTGTGCTAACATAGTGTCTTTGTTCCTTGACATTTCTCTCACCACAGTCTCGAATATTAAGGTTTAAACATCTGTGTCTATGTGGTCCCATCAGGAAGCACCTGAGACTGCAAAGTGACAGGTAAGTGCAAGAAGACCTGAGTTCTCTCACTCTGTCCTCACCTCTCCTTTCCTGCAGCACACCAGAGAGTCGTCTCGTCTCCTGCAGCACACCAGAGAGCCACAGATGTCAAAGTCCCTGGTGGTATCAGGAATGGCAGTGTGTTGACAGGGATCGATTTTCCTGTCAGCAGCTTCGCGGCATCGTCCTGGTGGAGTAAAAATATATCATTCGACTGAGGAGCCACTTAGTGAAGAGAGAGGTCTCTAATCTCAGAAATCCCATGGTAACACGGGGCTTGTTCCGAAGGGTTTGTGTCGATTTTAACAAGTAAACACTAGCTTATCAGAGAGTGAAGTAAAACAGTTTACATGACGCAATGTTTTTGTATAAAACAACTACTATTGTAATTGTATTTTGCAGTTTATATTGTAAAATAAATGATAATAGTCATTTCTTATTCATGACACCTTTTTCTTAAAACTAAAATAGGATTTTAATTTAAAATAGGCAAAAAGGTTGAAAGATTACAAACAAAAGTAAAACACATACGTAAGTCATCATTATATCTTTTTTTGTTTGATTTTAAGGGAAAAAACACTTAAGATTTTAACCAAAATTGAAAACACGATAAAGTTGACCATTTGCATTTCCTTCATGAATATGATATTAAATTAACCAAAATCTATTTGAAATACAACACTATGGTTTACTCTGTGCAGCTTACGTTAGAGCTAATAAACAACATGTAATCCTTTAATTCCTTTCACTTTCCCTCTTGTAATTTTGGTTACATAAATACACCACCCTCTAAATTCTTGAGATACCGCGCGTCGCTCTTATTAGGGGCCCCCTGACACGGGGACAAATGCAGAAGTTGACAGGCCTGCCGTGCTTAGTTACTGTTGCTATGATTGGACAATTGCTGTCCAGGGTTTATCAAACGGTTACTTACATTTTGATTAAGTGCTAATTTAAGGGGATATTTACATTGAACTGGTGGAATGTGAATCAAAACCTTTGAATTTTGCCAAGCTGTTTCGATAAAGTCAACATTACTCCGCTTATAATGCATTGCAGATAAATGTTAAAAAGCTACCTCAAAATGGAATCTATATTCCTTATTATATAATTGACAATGATAACATCATAATTATTGTGTTACTCACAGCTGAATAACAATTCTGTTTGGTGACACACATCCCTATTCTCAACAAGGCGTGACCATGTTTCTTCGCTGCGTCCTGGGAGCTCCCTTACTCTCAATAATACATGAGTTCACTCGGTTTGTGTGCGTTTGTTCGTTGGTTTGAGTGAGTATTTTGGTGTGCTATTGGTAACGGATGATGCTGTAGGTCTTTGTTGCACGTGATCGTGGTGTCAACTTTCCAAAGTTTTTCACTTTTTACTTGAGTCAAAATAATACGTTTTGGCAGCAGATGTTACATAAAGTCATGCAGAAATAACTAATGTTGTGTTGTTTGTATTTACGTTAATGAAAGTCAGTCTCATTCTGTTGGAGTGACCCTACATACTAACTGCCTTTTACTGTTACGAAGTTAATCTAAGGAGTTTGTATTTTCAACATTCTTCATGTAGTATATTTTTAATTGCCTATAACAGAAATGAAGGGGTAAAAGTTACCATTAATTTAATTAAATTATTTTTAATCACGTATTATATTTTTAATTGACAATTAATTGCATACACATGCTGCAAATTTCTTTGTATACAAATTGAATTTATTCTTGGTTTGGATTTAACACTTAACACAAAAATGTTTAAAGTAAGTTCCTTCATTAAAATAATTTCCTTGAGTACAATATTTTAGAACTATTTCCATTCCTGCAGAAATGTTTGGGGTCCCTTGAATAGCTACAGTATTCAGGATTGGTAAAGTTATGCTAATGTTAAAGCACAAAAAGATAATTAAGACTTCCTGCTTATATTTAACAACACGAAAACACAATATGGCTTAAAACTGTCTAAATGTATTATAATTGTGAGTACTTGCATGTCAGGGAGAGTGTGTCTGTTCAAATGAAGCCTCCTCTCTTTTCAATGCTCACCAATAACTGTCTGAGCAGGAAACCACAGGTACAAATAGTAACACTGATAATGAGCATATGATCGTTTATGATATATTAGCTAAACCTGCTCTTTGTCTTTATTGCTTTCTCTGTTTGGTATTGCTGTGGAAAACATAATCCAACCGGCTTGTTAACAGTGACACAGCATTCATTTCATAAATAGATTGGAAGAATCTATTATTAAACTTTGTTCTGGTGTGCTAGTATGCTAGCTAGCTACAGTAGCTAGCAATGCTGTCTGGTGGAAGCATGGCTATGAGATACTTCATGAATTGGATAACAAGACTTGGTCATATCTGCTGGTCATTCATTTAAATAAAATGTTATCCTAGCACATACATTAATACTTCAATAACTCACAGACATAAATATATATATTATTGTTTTTTAATGGGAAATTCTGTAAAGCTATAATAACATGTATGTTATGTAGGGGCTTTTGTCGATTTTGCTTGTTGTTGTGTTATTGAAAGACTAGAATTGCACTATTTTGATTTCTCTTTGAGCTTGCAGTTTCAGCATGCTGATCATTTTTAAACCCATGTTCGAAAAAATATGTTAATGGTAATTGATGTCACATGTAAGTAAATTGTAGATGCTTGTGTCCCTTACACTATTGGGGCATTGCAGAAATGAACCCAGTGGAAGGGCAGCGTTTTTTGAAGGAAGTGGCTGTATCCGTTAAGCACCGCTGAAAGAAAGTTGATGTACAGCATTAACTGCTCATTGGTCTGCCCTTTTGCCTCTCTGCCCCTCCTCCTTCTTACCGGATCACTGTCTGTATCCGGGACAGCATCCTGAGTGGAGCGCGCTCTCATGTTCCAGATATTAAATTACTCATGAAATATTTGCTTGGCCTCCAGGGTCTGCTGCAGCTTGCTCCGAAACCTCCACTTAGCCCCTGAAACGTCTCGGAGTGCAGGCTTGTGTCACCTCTACAAGTAAGGTCAATTTTTCCAATTTAGAAACAGGGCATTACAGACTATTTCACATTGCATTAGCCTCAGAGTTCCGCTCTTGTCACCTTTTCCTCATCTGTTCTTTGCGTACCTCTCTTCCTTGCATTCAAGCCCTCAGACTGCTTTCCTTAGACAAGCAGTCTGAGAGGTAGAACATTGCAGGATTCACTAAAAAGAAAAGCAATGTCTGATCACTCACGCTCTGTGCACTTGACTGTGCCAGAAAGTTCCATCAAGCTCGGTGAACCTTGAAGACATTTTAAAGATACAGCTACAGAGTTCAGAAGGTCAACGTGACAGATACAACTAACCAGACTGACATGTTATTATTGAACCTGATGGCTACTGGTTAAAAGTGTTTGTTTTCCCAAATTTCTTTCTTTTTGGTGTCTATATACGCCGGGATCCGGAGTCATGGATGATCCTGATGTCCTGTGTCATGGATTGCGAGTCCTGGATCTTGAGTCGTGGCTGTGGTCCTGGATCATAAGTCCTGGATGGATATACTCATGGATTCATCTTCCTATTATACACACATGCATTTCCAAACATTTGGACTACCTATGTTGCAAATGTATTATCTTTTCAATTTACACACGGCATCTATTGCACGTCTGTCCGTCC
The DNA here is from genome assembly GCF_949606895.1 of Notothenia rossii. NCBI lineage: Eukaryota > Metazoa > Chordata > Actinopteri > Perciformes > Nototheniidae > Notothenia > Notothenia rossii. Next base: position 64,360,750 of record NC_136903.1, on the reverse strand, counting down.
TGGGAGAGGGATCCCTCCTCTGTTGCTCTCCCTGAGGTTTCTCCCATTTTTCCCTTTAAACTGTGGGTTTTCTCTGGAAGTTTTTCCTTGTACGATGTGAGGGTCTAAGGACAGAGGGTGTCGTATTGTCATACTGATATTCTGTACAAACTGTGAAGTCCACTGAGACAAATGTAACATTTGTGATATTGGGCTATATAAATAAACATTGATTGATTGATTGATTTGTTTTTTTGTTCATGAAACTTCAATTTATGGCCACATTTATATTGAAACTAGTATTATAATTGACTACAGTCTGGATAACATTACAGTATTGTTTCAATTGAATTAACATTTCGTTGTCTATGTAAAAAATGTAAAAGCCAAAATCAAAAAAATAAAACTATTTTCATTGTAAATAATGTTTACATGGAGAATCAACTTGAAACATATGATAAAAAACAGACGGCCTAAATAAATGCCTATTAGTGAGAAAGTAAGGTTTTCTGTAAATAACTTTTTAATTGTCACATGATAACACACAATGATGACATATAACTAAGTACATATTTTCAAGTACTGGAGGTAAAATGGAGGTACTTGAGAATATTTTAACATTTCTCTTTTTTATACTTTTTACTCCACTACTTTTATTTATATATTTAGTAACTAGTTACTTTGCAGATTAAGATTATTAATACAAAATATAAATAAAACCCCATTATAATATATTATATAGACCCTCCAGAAAAACGCGGGCAAAATTCCTTGATTATGCGATTAAACATGCAGGGTTTTTATGTAATTTTATGCGGTGAAGTTGGGAAATATGCGGGAAATATGCGGAAAGTTGCGAAATATGCTAAATATGCGGGGAAAAAGAATAACAATTTTTTAAAATATTGGGCTGTCTTATTTATTCTCTCTCACACACAACCTGCCACTAACGTTAAACCCCTTTACTATTCAATGTTTATTTATTGTAAAAGCAATTGGGCTATTTTAATCTCTCTCACACACACACACACACACACACACACACACACACACACACACACACACACACACACACACACACACACACACACACACACACACACACACACACACACACACACACACACACACACACACACACACACACACACACACACACACACACACACACACACACACACACACACACACACACACCCCCCCCAACACACACTTCTCCGCCTCATTCTGTTTTCATTTACTCGTTTGTTATCTGACCAGCTTCAATCTTGTAGGCTACTCACTTCGTTTCTTGTAGCCCTCGAGAGGGTTTTGGAGGTTTATGCCTCGGTGAACGTGAGTTGTTTGGCAGCAGCAGAAAGCATTTTCGAATTCTTGAATGAATCAAAGTGGGTCGTCACCGTCGATTTTCTCTTATGCTCCAACACACAGTTGCACGGGGTGCAGAATAGTTTCCCCCCACTTTTTGCCCGGTCTTTAGTAGAAATGTTCGTCGGTAAATGAGATGGATTAGATTTTTTCATCTTGGTGTTTTCTCTATCGTGTGAGCTCCACACGTTCACTCTATACAGTGTTGTTTACATTCTGTGATGCGCGAGCTGATGACGTCACGTCAAGACGAGTTAACTTTTTTTCCCCTCAACTTTGTGTGGAAAAATGCGGGGATTATGCGGCCTTTTGATAAATATGCGGCCTTTTAAAAATCTGCGCCATTTTGCTGATTATGCGGTAAATTCTGCGATCGCAGAATCGCGTTTTTCTGGAGGGTCTAAGTAATTCAAATAAACCCCATTGAAGTGAAGAAGACAGCGCCAATCATTTAAATGAAAAAATAAATAATAATAACTGTTTCTTAAAATGGAATAATGAGAACCTTTACTTTTGGTACTTTTATGTAAATACTTTTTTCCTTTTTACTAGGCTACTACTCACAATATGAATGCAGGACGTGTATCTGTGTGTTTTTACACTGTAGCATCTTTCCTTGAGTAACTAATTACTATAGAGTACTATACATAGAGTTACATAGAGTACTTCTTCCGCCTTTGATTAAACAACTGTTCATAACATATTTTGGTTTGTTGATATAATTTATTTGTCAAGCTCAGTGACAGAAAGGAGTAAAGGTTAAGAACTCTAGACTATTTTTCTTTGAGACATACAATTAGTACAATTGTGAAAGACCACACTGATTTTGTTAAATATTTTCCAAGACTGTCAACTTTTTTTAATAATACTTTTGTTTTAATTATTAGAGATTCATATCATAGCTTAGAGGGTTTTTATCCGATTATCCTGACAGAGTGATGTCCTCTTTAATTAAATATATTCAAATTAATTTAAAAGTATCAGCCAAAGGAAATGAACTGAAGCGTAAATGAACGTTGAAAGACGTTAAGGGGAAAAAAGCGAGACAGTTCTGTTGTTTTCTTTGTGTGTGTGTCAGACTGGGTGGTGTTCTGTGTTATTCTTGTGTAAGCAGACGTCAAGAGTGGTGAGTAGAGAGAAAGGTTCGCCGCAAGAAATCACAGGTTCAATTCCCACTGGAGCTGCACACATACACAACAAAATCACTCAATATGTTGAATCTCAGTCAAAAATAATTCAAACTAGCCTCCTGGAGAGAAAACAAATACGCTAGTGAAGTAATATTTCAATCCAGACTGCAGGTATGAAATCATTTTATTAACACCTGCAAGGACTTTACTCAAATATTTCAAGATGTGTAAAATTATATTCAGGGTTTTAATGCAATTCACTTCCAACATGTTCCCAACAAATATCATCAAACCATGGGAAATGTGCATCAATAAGTCATATTTTTAATAATTACACCAATTTTTCCTAATGTAATTTTGTTATTTCTCCAACTCGAGGCGTATAAGAAGCGAGATAAAGCAATGAGAAGCAGATGCAGAGATTCCTCTGACTTCAGATCTCAAGAGTTTCCATATGGCCGCTGAAGGCCTCACAAGTGTAGCTGCCCCTTCGCTTATATATCTCGGCAAAAAGGTGAGAATCCAGTCACCCATGATTATTACCAGCTCACTCATGAAATCGCCAAGCAGTGATGGAGCGACGAGGCGGCCAGAGATCGAGGGCTGTTTTCTACAGGGTTCAGGCTGAGATCTCACACAGAGCACTGCTTTGTTTAGCCCTGAAACAGCAGGAAAAAACACATATAACTGTCTACAACACAAAAGGAAAGCATACATGCAAATGTCGGACAGCAAAGTAATTCCTGTCTTCCACAAGGAATACTGTGTGACTTTAAATTCACACACATGCAATATTCATATTCCACTGAAAAGCTTTTCCAGCATCTCCTCCAGCATTGAGTTTATTACTTCCAGATGTAATTCAATGTTTTTTTATCAGCAGTCTATAGTGCACATCAAACTGATGTATCAAGCTGAGCATGAGTGTTTGTGAGAATTACAAAATATATAATATGTTTCTTTTTGCCATGCATGCTAAAGATTTATGTTTTCCCATATACAGTATAAGTCAAGCTTTTATTAATGCATAACTGAGTGTTAAGACCATGAAGTTGACTTGACCTAAAATTGGATTTAACAGCTTTCTGAACCTTAGAAAGTGGGAGCTTGTGTTGAGCTCCCATTTTGCTGCATGTGTGTGTATCTGGAAACCTTAACGAAAAGCACATAAAACTCTAAGGCCTGTCTGAGGTTGGCGATCCGCACCACGATCCCAATACTCCAGAAACACGAGGTATAAATCATTCAAATCATATCTGTGTTTCTGCTGCATGGCCGCCAGTCTGAGTCTCACATCCTGGATAAGAAACCTCACCGAGTGTTTCTAGAACTGATGAATGGGTTTGAATTATGAAGTTAAATATATCTGTTCAAATGTGTTTTAATCACTATGGAATTGAAATGCTCCTTTTTATTTGAGTATATGGTGGTATCCAAAAACAATTTTCTTATCCCTAATGTGTTCCCTAAATGTAGTTCCGAGACACTGGGCTCTATTTGTTTTTCGAAAAATACTAACATTATTGAAAAATGCTATGGATATACTTAAACACATTTCATTTTCTTTGAAAAGGCAGTCAGATCTCCCCGTCTTTTGTACCAGAAAAGTAAGCAACTACTGTTTCCATGCAAAACATGTGAATTTATGCTTTTGACATTTTTGCAAACCAAAGAAATTGTTCATGAAAAATATAACCCAAATAAAAGAATACACATTTCACACAAGAATCACACATTTCCGTATTTGGTGTATTTAAAAAGGTTTTATGGTCTTTATTATCTCATTTCATAATAAGAAATGATAATACAAAATAAATATTAATAATGCAAAAATAGATTTTTGTGTAGAAAAACAACTGGATATATAGACAAACAATGAATACAAATCCATATTAACAAAAAAATCCATTCATCAAATTTGTATAAATACCATATTTTGTCCTAATTGTACTACATTAATTTATTTAATGTTAAATAACTGGAATCTAGATACAAGTTAAACAAAATATTATTTTGTCTGTATATTTCTGTTGTGTCTGCTGCATTAATAATGATTGAATTGATTCAATTGTCCTTGTTCTCAGCAGCCTTATGCTCAGCAGAGTATCATTCACTCCTGAGCTGTCTGCAGCGGATGGACAAAACAGAGTTTGTTGACACGTACATTAAATGGGTCAAATCATTAAGTTGCCATTAACAGGCCGTTATCATACAGTTGGATCTAGTGACGAGATAAGCCACAGTGTAAACCAGCTTTCCAGTATAATTTCTGACGCACAAGTCAAGCCAGATTAGGACTGATTGGATCGTGGGTGCCATATGTGACCTACAATCTGTGCTCCGCTTGCACTCCAGGGCGGGAGGGTCAGCGATCTCCCTGGGCAAAGGTTGCCATGGGAACGACCTCTGGATGCCTCGCTCTGCTCTTTGCAGCCCTCACACATCTTAGGGCAGAATTATATCTGCGTTTTTTCTTTATGTCAGGCCTGTATTCTTCTGCTCTATTTCCCTTACTCTGCTCTGCGGTTCATGCTCCCTCTGTTTCCTCTCCACACACACAACAACGTTTACATGCAGTGGCATTTGGACAGTAGTAGTCATGCTGACACATACATGTATAAAGACAGACACACACTCAACCCCTCAAACACACACACACAAATACCATTTATACTATACCAAAGTAGATTTTATTATACTGAATTGTAAATTATTTAATTTCTGGAAGTCTGCCAAATATTTACCTCTTATTTTATTTATTTATGCCATTTTCAATTTTAACCAGATCCATAAACATGAATTGTTTTCTTGTTTGGGCAAGTCGCCTCAGCTGAACATCTCTTAAAGCCTCCAGACAAATTCTGTTTGGCGATGAGAAATCTGTGCTAGCATGGAAAGAAAAACTTTTAGCCACAAGCTATTGGGATTGGAAAGTTACAATGTCTGTTCATGCTGAAAGTAATTGGCTGAACTCCACATGACCTGCAGGGAAATGTTAAACTTAAGATGTACCATATGAACCTTAAAAGACAACAACCAATTGTTTAGAGAACAATGGCTTTTAGTTAAATGCGATATGCTGCCAAAGTAATTTCTTGGTCTTTTACATTGTTCATTACGTTAAAATCTGATGGTCACAGGATAAGAAATATAGACGTCAGACAAAAGGTCCTTAAGCATAATAAACATATTTTTTACTGAAAAGTCTATCGAGATAAAATCAGAAACAACTCTCAGGAAGCAGAAGGAGATCTTGTTGCAGAGTCATTTTATTGCAGTGAACACGAGTGAAAGAATATAATTGGAACCCCCCTGAGTTTTCCAATTCCTCTCGCTCTCCTTCCTCTCAGGGTTGAGGTTAAACACAAAGGCAATACAATAAAGAGGTAATATCCTTCAGAGCAGCAAGCAGGTTAAATTAAAAAAAAATTCACGCTTTCCCACAGTGAAAGCATCTACATCTAGATCCCATTAAGTGATGAAATACCTGTAGGGTAGTTTATACATTTCGAAGACCAATGCTGGTATGAAATCACTTACACAACATGGACAAAAAATTTGTATCAGGAAGTCTTTCTTCATTTTAAAAAATAAAAAGGAAATTACGTTAACTTACAGAGTGATGTCCACTTTTATTAACTAAAGATGAAAAAAACTATTGACTGTGTTCTTTCAAGCAGATATATTTAAACAAATCAATTAACATATGTTCTCTAAAACCATGTAGCTTAAAACCATTTTAAAATAATGCATACAAGTATAAAACACGAAGGATGGCAACTTACTGTAAGACTTTCAACAAATGTATATTGCTCACGGCAAAACATTTTGAAGAACAAACAACACGAAGAAACTAAACCCATAACAACTAAGTATGCATTAAAAGGCAACCTCAGTCATACAAAGAGTGTGATTGGTAAAACACAGTTTCTTTTTCAGGCAGCTAATAGACATAGGAGTTAAAAGCACCAGTCCTCTGTATGATCAGCCCCCATACACAGAACTTCAAGATGGCCGCCGCTGTGCTTGTCTGAACTCCTGGCTCATTCCCCATCTAATATCTGACGAATCTTTCCCTAGAACCAACAATTTCAACCACTGACTGAACCAAGAAGGGTCTCAACAACAGTTAAGAGCAACATTGAGGACATACATAGTATATTGTGGAAGATTCTGACTCTATCGTGCTGATCTCAAAGGGCTTAGTAGGCCTTAAAGGCCGAGGATGAAACCATGCCACCCAGAGCTTCTAACAATGCCACTGAGGAATATGTCACCTTTGTTCAAGTACCTGAATTGTGGGACCAGAAAAAGACTTCTACAGTACAACAGGAGAATATGTTTCAAAATGTGTGCACAGATCATAGATTCTTCAGAATCTTCTTCAGGAGGACTGATGATCTGACGAAGCAAACCAATAATCTCAAGGTGAGCGACTCAAAAAGTACTTGATGACTGTAACATCTCGGGGAAAAAATGGTTGCAAATTATGTTTAGAGATTAAAACATTCTGACACTAATTGCAATAATTTGGCTAAAATCTCGAATATGGAGGACCACTCGGCACACCCTACTTATTTTGTGGATGGCATTTGTGAGTCTCGGAAATAACGTTGACCTAATCCAGTGTTTCCCCTAGGTTTACTGCCTTGGCAGGGTGCTGCTCGGGTACCCCGAAAAATTAGCGGAGGGAGAATGTGAATACGCAAGGCAGTGGACACTGAAACATGCACATTGGATAAATAACATAGGCATTTAGTTTATTTAATAAAAGAGCACATGTCCAATGAGAAAAGTGACCGTAGATTGATTACTTCAGTTGCAATTTGGTGCTATATATATGTATTTTTTTAAATAATAAAAAAACAAAAAAAAAACATCTTGAATTTCAGGCAGGGCGCGGGGCTCCGTTGGCAGGGCGCAGCGCCCCGCCAAGACAATGGTAGGGGAAACACTGCCTAATCTGATTAAAAAGTGGGTAATTACATAATGTTCTTACATAATTTAAATGATATACATTTGAGAATGCCTATGTTTCAGTTGCTTTATCCCTATTGAGCGGATTCATCTCTTCACTCACTCATTCTGATGTCATAAAGACTGTAAACAAATGTTACATCTCTGTCATTTAAATAATTCATGTTGTGAATAGATTGAAGATGATGTTCATATCAATGACTGGGAAACACCTTCACACCCCTGACTTAGAAAAATGCTAATTTTGTTGGTAACAATGCTTACAGAATGAACTATCATTAATTTAATTTCACTGACTTATTTTGAGGTATAGTATAACTAAATGCTTTTATGACCAACATAACAATGTTTCCAACAAAAATGTCTCAGGTAGGCTTTGAAAATTAAATATTTACAGTGACCTGCCAATTGGAAGCCCACACTGGACAAGAGACACTGGGACGCTTGACACTGGGCCATTCACACACCGCGAGCTGGCACTCCTCTACAGTTCTCAGTTAAAGGTCAGAGTTTAGAGACTCAAGATGCTACGGGGACTTTCTAATCCCACCTGGTAACGCGTTTTAACATTATTCACAGAGTTACTCCATCAGGGATTTCTGTTTGAAGGTCGGCGGGGGTAGTGCGGGTTTCAGAGGGCTTACCAGCAACTTTACACCAGTTCCAGTAAGCCAGTGAAGCTGGGTCACGATGAAAGAGCCTGTGCCTCACTCACACACACAAAAAAGTCCAGAGTGAGGGGCAAAGAAAGAGGAATCCTCTTAGTGGTAATATCCTGTCGTGCACCTCCATCTGTTGCTCTGTGATGGCAGACAGTCATGGAAAGAGGAGAGAAAAAGATCAAGAGGGGCACCGCATACTGTATTCTGGCTCTGAGACATGATGGAGTCATTTATTTACTATATTGAAAAATTCGAACCAACATTCCCTACGGATATCTAAAGTGAATCTGATTGATAGTGACATTGGACTCTTACAATCCCCAGAACTTACTTTTATACTGATGCCATTCTATGAGTTTAGAAATGAAAAATACAACATGAAATAATAAATAATTAAAGAAATAAATATTTGATCTAATTATGCTAATTCGTAATATAATGATTAACACATTCTAGGTCATTACATCACTCAATAAGAAAAATAAAGAAGAATAGGAATACAAAAATATATTAAAGTTATTTTTGGAGCAAATGTCTGTGTACACTATGTAATGTTATGGACATTTGATTAGAATATACAATTAAATATAAATATGATTGGATTTGATTTCAGAAAAACCCTGGAAATAACTGGAACAAACTTTCTTTTTTATTTATCTGTCTATTATTTATTCGTTTTGATATATATAGATTTTGTAATTCAGTTTTAGATAATGAGAGGATTCAAGTATGTTAATGTTTGGAAAATATACCTAACTCTGGATCTGGCTTTTATAAATGTACGGTGTCTTGTGAAGTAGAGCATACTCATATCACAGCATAATAATTTAATATAGTGTGTACATGGGTCCACTTATTATATACATTATATAAGAGCAACAGGGCCATTTAGAAAGGCTGCAATACATTGATGGAGCCCCTTTATTGAGCCTGCTTCTCACTTCTCTTAAATGCAATCCTTGCGTCCTTCACTTGCGTCTTTTCCCTGCGTCTAGTCCCTCCCACCAGGGAAGCACGAGAAGGAAAACCACGAGAAGGGAGAAGAAGCAGGGAAATTAGTTTTAAGAGCAATGGGACGTCCTTTCCTCCGGAGCGTCACGTGAAGCAACATCCGTTTGTGATGACACCGCACAGCTGATCGTCTGATAGCAGCCAGCTCTGTCCCCGTTATTTTCACAAACACCCCCGCCTCTGTTAGCAGTGGCGGAGCCAAGACATTTTCAGTTTGGTGGCCAGGATGGAACCATTGATCATTTTGGGGTGGCATTGAAATCACTATTATATGAACATAAAAATACATCTCACTATAAAATAAGGGGTTATTTAAGGCACCTGCAACACACCTCTACATTATTTGGGATTAAGTGGTGGAATAGATCAAATAATATTCAGTATATCTAACTATTTTGTTCTTATTCCGACAACGAAACACATTATACAAATGTAATGCACTATACAGACTGTTTAGCTTATGGTGATCAGCAGCCCTATGACCAGGGGTGCACATAACTTTTGTGCCCTGGTACTCAAAGGAGCACTTGGAGATTTTGCTTGGTGCGCATCCTTAAAATGAAATAAACCGGACCTTTTGAGGGGTACTTGACTTTATGAACGGAGGGGGGGGGGGGGGGGGGGGGGCGCACTAGTGAACTGTTCGCTGTTCACTGTATGCCTCCCAGCAGGGTTACTGTGCACATAAAGCAGACCCTTCACGCGATAGTGAGGGGTAGAGCGAGGGATCTCTCTCTTCTCTATCTCTCTCTTCTCTCATCCCTCATCTCTCTCTTCTCTCACTCTCAATGTTGGTGCGCAAATGCGCTTTTTTTCAAATGATCCGGTGCTCCTTTTTTGGCGGGGGGCACACCTGCGCACCAGTTATGTGCAGCCCTGCCTATGAGCTCATTCTCTCAGTGTATCATCAGGAATACAGAGACACACACGCATCATTTAAATAAGAGTTTTTAAATTAAATTATTGGTTAAGAATAAACATCTTAAAGTAAATAACAATAAACAATAGCCCATAACCCTGTAAGGCCCCCGGGTGTAATTTTACAACATTACTTTAAGCTATCCAAAAAAGTCAGTAAATGTTTTAGTTTTTTTAAAAGACAACATTTACATAGTCAAAAGGTCCTTTTGTTCAGCCTCACAATGCTATTGGGTAGTAAATGTGTTTATACAGTAGGTCCTGTCCTCTGGCCATACAACTAACATTCCTGACAATAGATCTCAATAGCCATCTTTTTTGGTGTAAATGCCTTTTTAATAATACCATTTTCGAATGGAACATTCTCAACATGAATGCATATAACTTAAATATGTGGGAAAATACTGTGTTTGAAATGTATAATTGAAATGAGATGTTAGCTTTTTGTTTTGATATATATACATATATGTTGTATTCCAGTCTCCCTTTAAGTGGCATGTAATTCAACACAATGCTGCTCACCTCCTTCAGTTGGAAGAAAAGCTGGTTCAGGTTCAGCATTATGGGGGGGACAGGGCTGCTGAGCCTAAAGATGGATCTGTTGGTCCTGGCACCAGGGGGAGGGACAACTGATTTAGTATGAATAGCTGCTAAAAATCTACCTGCATTTGTTAAATGTCAGCTAAAAGAGGGCCAATAGGGTGGCCAGGACCCCCCAGCTCTGCGACTGTCTGTTAGTACACATTTACTGACATACACATTTTTATCATCTGTTGTAGACCCAAATACATTAAATAAAATAAGAACTCATTCTCAAAAAAGATAAACGCCATTCTTAAAATGTATAAACGAAAAAAGCGATCAAGAAAATGTTTCCAATAAATGAATAAAATGATTTTTGACCGCTTTGTTGTTCAGAAATATCACATATTTGTAACTAAATTATACATGAATTGAAACAAAACACAGTATAAACTGAGGAGTGAGTCCCGTGAGTTTCATTTGTTTTCTTCACTCCGCTGGGAAACTGCTCTCATGTCAAGAAGCATCAGATCGGTGCATGCGCTGCATCGTCCTATCAGTGAGCGATACACAGTAAGGGGGCGGGGCGAGTGGCTGAGCATTCCACCGGAGGATTGTCTGGTGGTTCCTCGATTATCGCTTCTCTGTTATCGCTCCTCGATCCTCGGTCCTCCGGCACAAATAAGGGCAGTGGGACGCTACTCAAGATGGCGCAGACAAATCAACTTCCGAGAAGTTGAGGAGTGAGAAGCAGCCTATATCCCAATACCAATATGCTACTAAAGTATTTGCCGTGGGTCAAATGAAATATCTAAATACACATTTTCTCCCTAAAAGAAAGCAGTTTATTTAGAATTTCACATCCGCATGAGTCTAAAACTCATCAAGTGATAAAAAAGTGTTTAAATTCTTAATTATACAGCAGGTCATTTGTTTGTTCTTTTTGAAGGGCATCCTAGCAGTTCCGAGTAAAGATATAAGTGAATCCACGCCTATGTAAATTGTGTTATCATCTCAAGTCTGTTTCTTTTTAAAAAACTCTCCACATTACAGGAGAATAACTGTCGACTTGTGTGTGGCTTCTGAAGCCACAGTGTAAACGGCATCAACACGCAGCGTCTGATTTATGTGAACAGTTCATATCAATTAGCAGAGAGCTTATAGGGGATGTTAGCGTTCAAAAACCAAAGCCATGATTGATGACTGCCATTTCATCAAGGCATTCATTTCATCATGACTGTCAGCTGAATCACTTTAACTGGGCCTATGCTTTATGGCAATAGTGCTTAGATTTATTATGATTATATAAAGTATTGTCTGCCCTCAAACAGGCGTGTATCATTTAAACACAATTTTTTAAAGTAGTCAGGAGTCACCATACGCCGAAGAAGGCGCTCATTTCACCTGACCTCGCTTGTTCATTTCACCTGACCTGGTTTGTCAGGAAAAATACAAGTTAGTCCATTACATTGTGTAATTTAACAATATAAAAGCGAAAGAAAATGACTTCAGTGCTAGCATCTACTCTCAATCTCCCCACAGTCGTGAAAGTTCTACTGTGTCTGTAAAGTTCACTTAACAAGAGAGTAAATTAAATCCTGCCAAGGCTTTTGGTCTATTTAATTAAAGCTTGAGCAACCTAGTGGGATTGAATTAAAGTTTTGGCTGGGGTAAACCAATACGCCGGTGGGTGCGAGGTTGGATTGAAGTGGGGTGATGTAGACTATTCATGAAAGATAAGAAGTATAGGCCCATCTTTTTTTCAGCTTCATTAAATAATTCTGCCTTTTTATAAAAACTAAGAATGCCTTTATGTCCCTGTGGTCGTGTTATTTAATTTAGGAACGTATACCAAAGTTTGCCCTGACTAAGACAGAGAAAAAAGAAGATGCATTTAACAAACATTTAAAAACCTGTATTTTTCAAGTTGGATTTGGTTCCTTTTCAATCCAGCCGGCTCTTCTCTATCGCTTTATAAACTCAGTCTGAGTTGAGGTTGACCCACAGGCAAAAAGTCTAGATTGGAGGGTTACCGTATAGCAGATTCTCCACAGAGTCAGGGTTCTCACACACCAACTTTTATTGAAAGCGGTACCATTTTATTTCCTCTCTCTTTATCCAGCTGCCGAAGCCGATGGGTGCAATTCTTCACCGTAAAGCCCTTTAAGACTAAAGGTGAAATCGACTCCAGCCCAGAGAGCATGTTTTCAATGGGCTCCGGTTCAAGATAAATATCCCAAAGGATAAGAACAGCTTAGGATCTATAGGAACTCATTCTCACCCTCATCACCTTTATTTAATCCTGGCTGACCAATAAGAGCGTTTGTTTAACTTCAGATAACCGGGATCAGTGATGATTATTTGGTTTTAATTTGAAGTTGAAACCCATTAAGGTGAATGATTATCAGAGGATATCACATGACAACACAGCTAAATCATTCATTTGAACTTCAGAAAACAACACCATAAATATTGCTTTATGTTGAACTAACTCATGCACACTTAAATTATATTATTTGACAACGAAAACACTCTTTTATCAAATGCTTAAATTCAAATTCAAAATGAGTGTGTCCATCATATATGAATTACATTACATTTCACTTGTTAGACGTTTTTATCCAAAGCGACTAACATACATTCATACTGTAGGCAATCCCCACAGGAGCAATTTGGGGTGAAGTGTCTTACCCAGGGACACAACGACATGCTGACTGCAGTGGGACTCGAACTTGCTATCCTCCTATTCGAAGATCAGCACACTAAACCACTGAGCTACAGCCTCCCAATTGTCATATTATTTAGCTTCCATATTGGGTACATACAGAATAAAATGACAAAGCATACCTGTTATATTCCCTCTGTCCTTGTTTTCTATTAATTTTACAGAACATGTATGTATTTTATTTCGATTTCTTTTTTTTATAAAGGTTTTAGGAGCAACCAAGCATTTTCTTTTCATAATTTCACTGGATATTGAAGAATTTTCAAATAGCAGTTAATTAATATTACCTGGCATAGAATATAAAAAGCTGCACTTGCAATTAATTTAAAAAAGAAGTGAACTTAGTCTACAAAGTGCAGTTTGATGAAAATGACCAGTGTATTGAAAGATATAAATACTAATGTTCACTTTCTAAACTCTGGGTGGCAGTGTTGATGCAATGACACATAGCACGTCTTTGGAAAGTAAATCCATGTCTCCTCTTCACATACTAACCCAACACATATTTACATTTTTTGTTTCGTTTTGGTTGTGTATTTCATAGATTTTTATATACAATGTGTTACATTTACATTTTGATCCCTCTTTGAAACTAGGACAATGAAGGGGTAACCTTTGTCTGAAGTTTAATACATTTCTATACAATGTGTGTTCAAGAATGTCATATGCATACTCATTATGACTGGTTTAATACCATTTAAACATTTTATTAAAATAGATCGATTTAAGATTTACACTTGAAATGTTTTGTGATACATCAGATTATTTGATTTTACTTTTTTTCCTTCGCAAGGTCAAGACATTTATGAAATAAACGTGGCAGAAACTGGGATTTTGAACTTAAATGACAATTATAATACCAATAAGTAACAAAAGCTGCTATTAATAACACTATCAATTTTTATTTTAGTTTGTATGGACTTTATCGGATATTATTAAATTAGAAAGCATTTTTCTTTTTATTAAAATGTTAGAGAAAATCTATTGTAAACTTATAATGTGAATGGCAACTTAAATGGTTATACAAGTAATTGCGGTACTGAACTAATGCTTAACATAAAGAAAAGACATTTGAATAATTGCAACACTTTTTACTCTAAATGACATATAACATCAATGTATCATGTCCTATAGTCATTCTACGGATTAATTGTATTAATATTGTTTTTGTTTATTTGTAAAAAACACATAAATTAAGAAAAATATATATAATATGGCATTTTTTTAAATGCTTACTCGCTAAATCATTTCAAGAAAATTCTGCTCTAATTTAATGCGGCTATAGCTTTACTTAAATCCCTTCTCATGATGTAGACTCTTCAACGCAAACAATAGTGGACTGCATGATAAAAGCAACTTGTCTTCGGTGCACCTGGTGCAAATTGTTATGGGTTAATTTACCACGTAATTTGTTGCATGTATTTTAGAGTATGTTTGATGTTTACTGTAAACTTCCGAAGCCACCGTTACTGCTAAACTTTGCTGCTGTGATTCTGCTTCTTCGGGAACGTAATGTACTCTATGTTGGATTACACAGAGGAGCACGAGAGGATGTATGCCAAATTCAGCCATCTCTGCTTTGCATTACACATATTTTATTACTATGCCGCCATTCTAACATAGCGTGGCAGAAACTTCTCTGTGGGCAGTATTAATATTGTTTCTTCTACATCTTTCACTTCTCTTCTGGCTCAGGTCAATATTGAATCTGTATGGAACTCATTATAGAGGTGAAAGCTACTTTCTCTGTGCCCTGCCGGTTTGTTCCATCTGTGCTGAAGTCACCTGAACATGATCTGAAGTCAGCCAGTCAAGTGACCTGGAATCAATACAGTGGAACTCAGTGGAGGCAAATAAATCAGCCTGGCTCCTTTAACCCATGCGATTCCTGCTGCTTATACAGCCTTATGCCACGTCATAAAAAAGCAAGTTTCATGACAAATAATTTATCCTAGTTTCTTTTTTCTTGTCCAGCTTTAGTGACTCCAAATTTTCCATTAATGAGGTATCTCATAGGGCTGCATCCTTTGTACTGTCCCAATGGGCACATATGAAAGCCACATTTTCATGACGGCCTCAAGTCACCCTGTCTGTCACTTTCGTTGTATGAAAGCAATTAGACATTTTTGTGTACATTATACATTTGTATCATGCATTCTCTCTGGGTATCTTCAAACAAAGGATATCTATAATTTTTGCAGCTGCTTCAGTCTGTCCCTATGGCATCTGTCTTCATGCCTGTCATATAAAAAAGCAGCCTGTGTTTTATTCTTTACCCATCATAACTCTCTTTAAAGAAACTGGATTTTTACTAGCAGCTTCTGGAGCAGGAAATCGGTTTCATACTACTCTTTGGGAATTAAAAAATATGGCCATGGCCTGCACAATAAATTCAGATGTCGTTTTATGCCCTCCATCATTGGCAACTTGGACCTTTTTTGAGTAATTCTACCAAAACAGCCGAAAACTCATAAAAGTTGTTATGATAATTAATAAGCATATTTATTTTAGGTATAGCATTTTTATCGTTTGTTGTAAAATGACTGCCAGTATTGCTGCTACAATACTCCATCATGGCAACTTAAATCAACTCAATGCAAACACGGCTCAATTTCAATAATTTCTAATGATTCATTGTGACATGTCTCAAACTACTTTGAGCCAAGACCACATCAACTGATTATGGCTCAACGATGATTCATGAACAGGAAGGAAAGTTTTGCATTCTGGAGGAAGTTACATTTCACTTCAGCGTTCACTCTTTGGTTATTGGGAAAAAAATGCTGTTCAGGTCTACCCAATTGACAACAAGGCTTGTTCAGTCACATGATGCCTTCCTTGTGATGCATGGAGAACGGAGGGCTGGTCCCCATTTAGCTACAAGACTATCTTCTAAAGCACCTCTTGCTCGACTGATCAAATTAATGATGTAGCAGTCTTACAAATGCACATTTCAGCTTGTTTACTGCACAAAGAGAAATCAATGCAACCAATAGATATTGATTTCACATTCACTGTTAGATTTCCATTCATTTTTATATTATGAATAGATATCCCCTTCAGATATAAATCTTTAATGGACCACTTAAGCAAAAGCATGAATCCTTTTTTTGTATCCTGCCAAGTCATTAACTAGACTTAACAATTATTTTAAATCACTCAATGGCTGTTTTGAAGAGAGTGGATGCAAACTCAGCTATTATGCAGCCTGTTATATTCAATTATAGAATTAATTGTAACTCCTTCTTCTATTTTTAAGCCTACACTTTAATACCATACTGCACTTTTTTACAGCATGAATAGAGCCATAACCATGACCAGTCCCCATTGTAGCATAATGGCCTTCAGTCTGCAGCCTATTCAGTCTCATAGCTTTTAATTTATTAGAGGGGCATTTAGTTCAGACTTTAAAACTGACTTGTTGTAAAAAAAGAGGGGGAAAGTAGCAATTTAGGCTACAAAAGCTTTAACATGAATCAAATGTTGAATTATATATACAGACGAGTTCTTTTTCAAGCAATCATGCCTAGCAAATGTTAAATTACACACAGCTAACAAAAAAAAGGTATTATCCTGAATTATATCACATAGATCATAGCATGTCAAATGTAAACCAATTTCAATGCTGTAATAAAGAACCTTTACAGTATGCAATTATAAGTAAATACTGTGGATGCTGTAAAGATTAAGGACATTTTTTTTAGGCTAAATAATTAATTAGATTAAAATGAAATTAATACAATTAATGATAAAGGCTAAAATGTACACATTGTATATACAAACGAATATAAATCGTCCGTATATCAATCAAACAATCATTTAAAGCGTTACCACTCCAATTTATAAAGAAAAGGAACAACTTGCTTAAAACTAACGATAATCTGATATTATCAGATAATTGTAATACAATATTAATATTTCATATTTGCACTTTTTTTACAGTTAAAAATCCATTTCCAAACAAGCAAATTACATCAAACGGCCTATGTGGAAGGCTAAGTGGCAAACTGTAAAGTGGGAACAAATTCAAAAATGAATATCGAAAGAAAATAAGGTCTAAGAAAATGTTAGCTTACTTTAATTGTTCTCCGTGTTCGTCACCTGTTACAGCGCCAAACGTCTCTCAAGACGTGCAGATTAGAGCATCAGAGTGGTCTCCCTGAAGCTTTTTCAGACAATATAATCACCAATATTGCCAGGTCGAGTGGTGTGGAGGTGAGAATAAGTAGCTCCATCTTTTATAAATGTCCCACATGGTCCCAAAACACTTAATTATCACTAGGTAAGGCTGTGTCGACTGTCCTCTGGATGATTGACAGCGGGGTGAATTGAAGTGGCTGTGAAGGGGTTCAAGGGTCCTGTTTAACGAGCGTTTGCACTGATAATTCAAATTGTGTAACTCTTCCATCATAACTGATATACATTTTCAAGTAGTTTTTAATCAATAGCAAAACGACGTGATTAATGTAGCGCAAAACTGCGTTGCTGTGTTTCAGTGTTGCTCAATGCTCCCCTATGTCTGTCATTTTTTTGGTTTAGCCCAAACTTGGTTCAGATTTGAGTTGGTTTTCTCTGCTATCTGGGGTCGCTCTATTGGAGGTGAAGGACCGCCTGTCCCCTCTCTGCCTGTGCTGTCAATGGCTTCCGGGACTTGTTTTATTTGAATGTCTGGGAGTTTTAAGTGACAAATAATGGATATTCTATGGATATTATGGACCATACCGGCCGTAATAGCTGTTGAAGGTAAGCTAATGTTTTCATCCCAGCGCGGTTAGAGTCGCATCTTGCCGGCTTTGAGTTTGAGACAAAGCGTGTGCATGCCTGGACGTTTGTTCATTTAATTGACCAAGCCTGCGGAATGTGTGTACCACTTTTCATCCCCGTAAATATGTATTAATTTGTTACAACGTGGCGTTTACTCACACATACACTCAGCTCAGGCAAGGGATGGTGGTGGGAGACAAAAACACGCTCCCGCATCCCCGCAGGTAGACCATACTGATGTTGCTGAGCGTTAATATCGTTAATAAGGGAATAATATGAGCCAACGCTAGGCAGAAAACGTTAAATATCTGTCAAAAGGCTCGTATACTGTGTGTCCGTGGAGGTGTGTCACCGGTTCGTCTCAGTTGGTGAAAGATATATGTCTCCTTTAACCTGTTTTAGTATGTCTGAGTCCAAATGCGCATTAAATACACAGTAAAAATCTTCGTTATTAATTTACAGAAGGCAATGCCGGTCCCTATGCAGCCATTTGTACCGAAAGCTTTGCTAAGCAGTAAAAGGCAGCAGGCAGCGTGGCTCAAAGCACAATGAAACAGGTTGAATGGCAAAAATCATCTCTATAATAGGCCTATGTGTTTACAGCAGTATGTATGTGAGGCTCAAAAGTAAAATACTGGTCATCTTATTCAACTTTTTTACTTAGATACACAAGACCTATTCACTAATGGGGACTATTATTCTGACATTTTATTTAGAGATTATGAAAGCCAAGTTTTTTTCTTTTTAATTAAAAGGTGTGATATGAAGCTGAATTTTAATTCACAGTTTTCCTTGTGTCAAGACAGGAGCCATTGGTCACAATGTGGAATTGAAAGTGTCAGCCCAGTCATCCATTTATTCAGGCTATTTTCAGGTTTCTGACAGGACACAAACATATCTTCTTCCTCTGGTCAGTTTAACTTAACCTCAAAATTACAGGTGGAGCTGAGAACTTAAGGAGAAGCTCATTTAAATGTAACCACAAGATAAGACAACAACAAAAGGAAAAGCAGGAATACATCTATTTGGCAGTATGTTTACTGTAAAATAATGTGTAACGTCCCTTATATGTAAAACAAATCTCGAAGGACATGTCAGGCTCAATGAAGGACTGGCTCAGGCTTTGACAAGCGCTGTGCGTATTTATGCAGAGTTCTACTGACTGCTGGTCTGCAGCTGGTTATGGTTTTAATGCAGTTTCATATCCAAGACCTAAGCAATCTTGAAAGCTTAGTTAGATTTTTTCCCATTGGCAAGTTTAACATTTTTGTCAAAGCTTTAAAAGATTTTCTCTAGACATCATTCCAGTATGTATTATTTTAGGACAACATAGTTACAGTCTGGCACTTAAACCACACATACAAATACAACAAACAATGTAGCCCACAACATAAATTTCATGCAATCCCTAATTTTTTATTCTATTTCAATATATTCAAAATATATTATCGTAATTTATACTCTTTTTCATCATATTTCAAAACGTTTCCCAAGCATAGTAAAAAAAAGGTAATATTAAATGATTATGCATACATTATACCTTCATGTGCTACGTCTTAGTTTTTTTAATAATGTATTGAATATTAACACTGAATATATAATAGATTTACATAAAATATATTCAGGCAAACTCGTACTATCTCTGTGCATTAACTTGATTTAACAAATATTATTGTTTTTCCTTTAATAATGGACATCATGGTTGCTTGATTATTATCATAACATTTTAGTAGATTCCATTTTTAATTTTGGATGTTTTGCAGGATGTGAAAAATTCCAAAAATAACAACGTATTCACACAACATAGTGTTCCATTTCCCCTTGTTTATTATGTCTGTCTAAAACGCAAACATGGCCACGGTTACAGTTTGTCTATATCCACATGCTAAAATATACTCTTTTGTAAGCTGAGAGCATACACTGCCTCAAATAGCAATCCGTACAGTTCCTCAGGAGTTTTTTTCAGTGTAGTAAAGTACACTTCTTACTTGAAAAAGGAAAGTGCCGTTGATGTTTAGTGTTTCACTGCATATACAGTAATATATGCTAATGCAGTGCCTTTCGGGCCCTTGGTGTTTTACATTCTGATTCGTACACCAGCTAGTCCCGCCGCCATCCCAATGCAGACCCCCTCCATTTTACCCTGTGAATCACCCTAGTCGACTGTCCAATGGAATTGCAAGGATGGTTTACGTATGAGAAATAAAGGGTTGAAAAAGAGGTCACTGCAGCCATAATCCGAAAAAAAAAAAAAAAAACGTCCCAGCATGCAACGGAAAAAAAGTCCCGAGTGGATCACTTTGACACGTTTAGTGCCGGGAGACTACATTTTATCCATTGTTATTTTGTTTAATAAAGAGTGACATCTTCGCATAGTTCTGTTTTTTAATGACGGATGTTATTGTGTGCTACTTTGCAATATTGGTTGATTGCTTGAGAATGATACTGTGGGAATGGTTTGATTTAAGAAAAACAACAACTATATGCTACTTTTTGCGTGGAGTTCAAATGAAATACTAACACAGTGAGTGAAGTGTAGCAGTATTCTGTTGCACAAGCATGTGAAGGATTACTTCTTGTTACAAATAATCAATAAATCAGGCAGGGGCCTTACTTGAGAGGATTATTGGATTAAACTGGGGTCACATTTAAGAAAATCCTAGCTGTGTGTTCTAACTATCCATTTTGTGAATAGTGTCAACACACCAGTTTGAAATATGCTTTGAGTTGCTTATGTTTGAATTTAGCCCATGAGCTAAATTTATCCAGACTACTCTTTTGTAAAAATCACCATGTTGGACAGCATATTAATGTTATTTACTCATCAGTAGCATTTACCAGTTTACAAAATGAGTTTACCCCGTGGAAGGTGAAATAACTCTAAATAGTTGATTAGCGCAATCTGCCATTGAAGCCAGTTCTTATTAGTTTAGTTAACACGAACAAACGGGCTCTTTTTGAAAATTAATGGAGGTAAAACTGCCAAGGAAATTAGCCCGACTATGTCCAACACGTCTATGAAAACACATCCCGTCATTAGTTTACCCCATTCATCGTCATCAGTGCTCAGTTGACAGCCACGCTAACAATGGCGCTCATCTAATTCTGTTGAGTGGATATTTTCCGATTCATTCCCGGTTATAAAATTGCAGTAGCCCTGTATTGTTTGGAGGAGATGAAATGTACAAGACGGATCATTTGGCCTTTTCAACCCCCCCTGCTTCCCCTCCTTCTTCTGTTGTGGTATTACAGTTTGTACCGTGCAAACAAAGCAAATGTTTTCTGGGACGATTGGTGTTGCTATGTCGCAACAACAACCTCCTCCAGACTTGTATGCAAGTTGTTTTTGGGGTCCGCCGGCTGATAAATGACTTTGATACAACAAATGTCTTTGTTTTGTCTTTGAAGGAACCATAATGGGACAGAAACCACAGTAGAGGATGGCGAAGTAGGGTAGAATGAGATCACAGCATGGAGTCTTTAAAAAATTTCTAGCACATTTGATTGCATTTCAATATGCGCTGCATTCCTTCAGCGCTCTGTTGAGCACTGGAGCCCACTCAGTTTAAAGTTGGCAAACACCGGCCAAGTTTAACATTTTTCAATTGTTTGATTTGAATTAATCTTGTACATTATATTGCATTTTCATACATTGCATATTCTTTTCAGTAACATTTTTCCTCACAAAAAATAATCAGTATGACAGCTCAAGGCTCAGTATGATTGTTAATGTTTTGAACATCCTGCCAAGTTTGGTAAAGATGCTTTCATATGTAAATGCTGTAGCTGTTTTTGACCGGAATAGTTTTTTGTAAGGAATGGATGTGTGAGTGTAACATGGAAGCATTACGTTCTGTGGGAGAGTAACAAAGGACACACGGAGGTGGGCTCTGAAATGGGATTAGATAAAGGTAAAATGAGCGACCGTATACAATCCAGTGTTTTCTCAGTTCACCCAATGAGCAGATGCGGGGAGCGGGCCTGCACGCCAACCGCCACAGTAGGCTTTCACAAAGAATCTGTCTCTATTCAAGCCTTAATCCATGCTGCCGAGGGCCCAGGCATTGTCACTTTGCATGCAAAATTTCAATTAGTGCCGGTACCAGTTGTTTCACTTGAAGGGGGGGTGTCACATTTCAGAGACATCTATGGCTACCTTTAGGTTAGATTAAGTCAGATGTGTCACTGTTTTGCTTAGAAAATGTAGCATTGCATAAGGTTGCTGAGTGGGCTGCTTTGCTTTCTGAGGCCCCTGCACAGTATGTATTCAACCGTGGTCTATGTCAGCTTTGCTAAAACCTTCACATGGGGGTTTCAGTGATGTAGGTTTGTGTCCCAGATGGCTCCGCGAGCAAAAACGTTGCTCCTGGCTCCAGCATGTTCGACCAATTGAACTAAGGATACAGCTCAGGACATGATGGAGTGCTCCACACTGTTTCCATGCTTTCAGCTGTTTGACTCTGACGGCTGTGGTTCACCGCCATGAGCCAGCTCTTCATTCTTTCCGCCTTGTTCCTCTCAACACATATTTGCCCTCTGGAGGTGATGCTAAAATAGTGATGTTTCAGCTTGTGGTACATGTGAAAATTGAAGTTAAGAAAATCCAATAGCGGGTTCCAAACTGAGATAAAGAAGTTCTCAAATGGCTTCAGGATATCACTTGAAGCTTTTGACAAGCATAATAGTTTGCTTAAAGGAGTCATTGATGTATGTTAATCTATGATGGGTACTGTAAGTGTGTGGGCAGACACACAACTATTGTGTTTACCATTCGGCACAGTGTGCATTGGGTACAGGGTCCCAATGCACACTGGCAAATATACAGTTGCAAGAAAAACTATGTGAACCCTTTGGAATTACCTGGATTTCTGCATAAGTTGGTCATAAAATGGAGGAAGCCGCTGCTGTCCAGAAAAAACATTACTGCACGTTTGAAGTTTGCAAAAGAGCACCTGGATGTTCCACAGCACTAATGGCAAAATATTCTGTGGACAGATGAAACCAAAGTTGAGTTGTTTGGAAGGAACACACAACGCTATGTGTGGATAAAAAAAGGCACAGGACACCAACATCAAAACCTCATCCCAACTGTGAAGTATGGTGGAGGGAGCATCATGGTTTGGGGCTGCTTTGCTGCCTCAGGGCCTGAACAGATTGCCATCATCGACGGATACATTTTATCAAGACATTTTGCTGGAGAACTTAAGGCCATCTGTCCACCAATTGAAGCTCAACAGAAGATGGGTGATGCAACAGGACAACGACCCAAAGCACAGAAGTAAATCAACAACAGAATGGCTTCAACAGAAGAAAATACGCCTTCTGGAGTGGCCCAGTCAGAGTCCTGACCTCAACCCAATTGAGATGCTGTGGCATGACCTCAAGAGAGCGATTCACACCAGACATCCCAAGAATATTGCTGAACTGAAACAGTTTTGTAAAGAGGAATGGTCCAAAATTCCTCCTGACCGTTGTGCAGGTCTGATATGGAACTATAGGAAACGTTTGGTTGAGGTTATTGCTGCCAAAGGAGGATCAACCAGTTATTAAATCCAAGGGTTCACATACTTTTTCCACCCTGCACTGTGAATGTTTACATGGTGTGTTCAATAAAAACATAAAAACATATAATTGTTTGTGTGGTTTTAGCTTAAGCAGACTGTGTTTGTCTATTGTTGTGACTTAGATGAAGATCAGAACACATTTTATGACCAATTTATGCAGAAATCCAGGTAGTTCCAAAGGGTTCACATACTTTTTCTTGCAACTGTACATATTTTTACACAGCGCATGACTTGGGTTCTGGATGTTGCTAGAGTGTAATTCCCACCTATCTACATGCTCGTATTGTGTAAGTTAAGTTTGCCTATGTTAACTTCCATGAGTGCACTGTACGGAGTTGAGAGCAGAAGGATCAGTTTACCAAAGTTCTGAATTTAACTACCACACTGGGAAGTGCTATTATACGATAAAAAAATACAGTATAACCCACTGAATAACGACTTCAGAAGCCAAGCTGAATTTGAGCTGTATCCCACAATGCACCACCTCCATAGACTGCACCTAGTGGCTCAACACTTAATATTTCTATATAGGTGTATACAGCATGCTCGTGGTACTCTCACATGCCTTATTTCACTTTCATCTACAGTAGATTGGCTGCATTCTAAATGACTTTGAGTATATACAGCTTATAAAAGAAAGAACAGGTGTTTAATCTCTTTGAACTGTAATCAGTTCTGTTTAGATTGCAGAGCCCGGCTGCTATTCGATGCTATCAGAAAATGAAAATATTTCAAGAGTCAACAGGTGTTTCAAGTCTTTGTGGCCAGTATGTGATATTAGCCCCCCAAAAGTGTGTTTACTTTAAAGTATGTCAAGTACTTTAGACTGCCTAGCTGTCTTTTAGACTTTCAATACAAAATACTTGAATTATTTTGCTGAAAAGTACTGTGCACTTTTATGTCTAGCTCATGTTATAACGTGTGAATAACTGCATTGCAATTTAAAACAATTGAAGAACATGTGATAAATCAAAGCGCCTGGGAAGAAGATTAATAACAATGTAATAAAACATAAAGACACTTTTTTTTAATTATAATTTGTTAATAAAAACAAGCTTTGAGAACTGGGATTCACATTTGCATAAGCACCATTTTTATTTTGGGTACAAAACAATGAGAGAAACTGTCACAAGTACAAACTTGATTCTCCTGGCAAAGAAAGTGCGGCAATATTTATATCTCTCATCAGATCTTAAACACACAAAGATAAAGAGCCGAAACCACTTTCACTTGTTCACTTAATATTAGGGTTGCTCATGTCAAACAAAAGCCAGTGTTGGTTAAACGATGTTAAACGTTGCAGATAAGTCTTAGCATTTGATGTATCTGACTTTTAAGTGGTTTAAAGGTGGTCCCACCAAACACCAAGCTAGTCCCACCACACATACACAAATTAACTTTTAAATACTTTCCTGATTGTCTTACCCTTTTTTCTGGGACTTGTGTTTTCGATTAATGTTTGGCAGTAAGTTACAAAAAAGAAAGAAATAGAACATCTTATTTATGTTCACAAATGTATGCCATTTGAAGGGGTTTAGGGTTAGGGGTTAGGGTTAGGGGTTTAAACTCTAACCCTAACCCAGTGCATGCTTGTCAAACTTGTATACAAGGCTTTTTCATGCACAACTCACTCTCTAAACAAAGAATTGTATATCAAATTGAAATCACGCAGCAAAGTTATTATTATATTATTTAGACATTTATTTTTTAGTAAACATCAGATGAATAAGGGTGGTGGATATTTGTGTTTCTTGCAGTTCTTTAAGGATAGGTGTGCCTTTGATTAGAAGGCTATAACTGTTTCAGCATGGAGTTGAGAAAACAACTTGGTCTAAAATAGACAGAGTATAGCAAGCTTTATATCAGTGTTACAGAGCATATTACAACACTCCTAAGAGCTTAAACTTAAACTGGACAGAAATAAGATCAAGATCAAATTGACTTAACATTGTCGAGCAGTTCTTCTCTTTTGCTAGTTTGCAGACGTGTTATGAATTAATTCAGGTAGTGTAACTCTGTCAATTAATTGGAGTTTTTTCCCAATAGGAATACAGTTTGTATAAGGTCTTCTTGCTTACTAGACGTGAGTAGTTTGGATAAATAGACGCATGGACGTATGGAAGACACTTACTTTACCTTTATGTAACCTTTCAAGTATTTCACACAGGAATCTAGATCAAGGATGTTCTCATACCCTGCTATCTTAATTAGCACATGTTAATTGGCACAGTGCAGTCTCTTTGTAAGTCATATTTATTAGGAAGAGCCTGATTCATCCTAACCCGATGGGAATATAAATCATTAGGGGACAGTGAAATGTATCTCCGGATATAATTCATAACAGGAAACGTGTAAGCTCCCACAATGAAAATGGCGGCCTAATTTGCTGCCCAATTCTTTGTGCAGTTTCCTTAACATGAAACATTTTCTAAGCGTTCCTGATCAATATGTTTTACACAGTATCTTTGTCACTATATATTATCTCTTTCTATCCATGCATTGAAATATGTGTTCATCAACTCTTTAAACACTAACCGACTTTGCACGACAAGCGGAGATGAACTGATCAGTGTGGCCCGGCTCCTGTCACGTCTTTGATGTTCACGTTGAGTCATACATTAACAATATGGCGCTTATCATTTTCTACTGAGCGATGCCGGCCACTGAGCGAGGGCGCAGGGAGAAAGAGAAACAGAAGAAGGAAGAGGAGGAGGAGGAGGACGAGGAGGAGGAGGAGGACGAGGACGGAGAGTGTACCCTGAAAGAGGTCAGACCTCGTTTCAGAGACCCCCCCATCCACACACACCCCAGGTACTGTGACACTGCTTTTATGAGCGCGCCCGGAAAACACAAACCCAGCGGATTAGTGTCTGGCTCTCAACGTCCCCGGGAGCAGAGCCCATCGGCGGAGACAAAGCGGGCTGATTGCGTTGTCATCTGCATCACAAAGGGAAGCCTTTTTCTACCTGAACCGCTGCCTGAGTGCCGCGCTGCACATCACGTCTATCAGCGACTCTGGACCCACGTGACATCTGCCTTTTGTTTTTTGTCCATATCTGCCCCCCCTCTCTTCCATTCTTTCTCTCCAACCCGCTCCGTCTGTCCACCATAGCCCCATATCAACAGCAGGGTGCCCTCCCCCTCCCCCTCTCGAGTGGAAACTAACTCGTCAGTCTGCATCAGCATTGACCGTTTTTCAGTTTTTGCCTTTAGATATGTGCTCAGCGTGGTGTGCATCATAGTCCCTCGCTACAAAGAGAGACTAACTAATTTGTTGTCTTGCCTTTTTTCCCCTCTGGCTCTGGCTGGCTAGCTGTATCACCGCTCAGCCAACATGCAGACACATCAGACAAAAAGTCCAGTCTCCCACTGAGAAACACTAACACGTCTATCGGCCTCCGTCCGACGGAGAGAACACCCCGGCTGAGGTGCTGCCAGGAAGCAGATATATTTCGTCTGATTAGTGCTCTGGGCAGGCTATGACTGATGACTGTTGTCTTGGGTAGAGGATAAAGGCCGATCCAACAGCCATAACAGATAGATCAAGCTTCCCCACTCGGATTATCTTCTCTGCGTGTGGCGCAGTGGATAGAGTGTTGGTGTTGTGTCCCTGGGCAAGACACTTCACCCCAAATTGCTCCTGTGGGGATTGCCCACAATACTGAATACTGTAAGTCGCTTTGGATAAAAGCGTCTAACAAGTAACATGTAATGTTATGTACATAGGAGTGTACCATTAGCCTTATGTTGGCTTTTATCTGCTTCATCCTATCATCAAACACACTACTATTTTAAAGATGTCATCTTCCTTTATTATTTTATGACATGAAAGTGCACCACTCTTTATCCTGTGAAACTGTATTTTCTTTTTTGGGAACAATCAAAGATGTCAGAACTATCTCAATCATAATAACTGAAGTTGAAAGGAACACTTTCTGTCTCCCATTTAAGAATACCTTCAATACTGGGTTTGACATTTAAAAAGCACAGGCAGGGTGGGAAAGGGAGGGAATGACTTTTTGTGTCCTAAAGTGTGACAGTTGGTTTCAATTCACACATGCATTAGCTTAGAGAGTTGGGAATTAACACAAGGCAATTAACTTATTTGGCCTTTGGCTGCGACTTGTCTGGTTTGTAGCAAACTGGAACTCATCCTGTTTTTTCATAGTTTAATTTAGAACAGTCCATAGACTGTGATTCAATCAGATGCAGTACCTTGTAACGGGGGACCAGGGAACTTGGTTTACTTACGTGAAAAAACTATAGACAACAGCAGGGTTAACTGGCTCTATATCCCCAAATCACATATAGGCCAATTACTTCTATGTAGAGCTGTATTACTTGTGCCACTTTAGTCTTGGACTTTTCTTGGACACTTGTTGGATTTGTCTTGGTCTTGTGTGTCAGGCATAGTGCAAATTAATAAGTATTATGGGCCAGTTGTATACTTTTCCCTTTACTACATTTGCTATTATACCTTTGTAACAATGAATCCTGTGTGCAATGAAGAGCAGAAGAGTAGGAGTTTCTCTGTTTGGTCTTGCCTGGTGTCCACTGTCTTTGGACATTGGTCTTGACTCACACTCGAGTACCTGGACTAAACTTGGACTCGATTATGTTTGTATCAACTACAACCCTGCTGCTAGCCCAGAATGGCTAATTGTTAACAGCAAGGATATCATTTTCATCTTCATTGAAGAAGCGATCTACTGGGAGCTGCTAAAGACACTACAATTATACTCTTCACCAGAGTGGGAGTCTATCCATAAGTGTCATTATAGACTGCATATAAGAAACACTTAACATTATGACCTGAGTAGAGCATTGTGTGGAGAACAGGGCATGTTAGTCAATTTACACAGTCTGATATTTATGTATCATCAGCACAAACACGGATGTCCTTGTGACTGACGCTTCATTTAAGGAGTGGGCGTGTGAACAAACCGATTCTACTTTTCCCTTTTTAATAAATGATCAAATGCTATTGTTGAATTAAGGATATCCTGAATTTGCTTTAGTAATGATTATGTTATTCAAAGCCCTGTTTATTAGAGCTGGAAGACATTTAAGGACCAATAAAAGATAAGATCAAATCAGATAACATAAGCCTTTATTGATTTAAGGGGACACATAGTTTTTGCAGCAGCATAAGGAAATAAGTACTATTTACTGCAGAGGATTTTAGAAGGAGGTTAACAAGTAGAGTACACAGTAAAACTCTTAAATGTGAGGGTTTATTTAAGCTTAATAGCGAGATAATTTAGATTGATGACAGACAGCGTTAGATTTTCTTCTCTGAGCTCATACCACTGCAATCAGTCTACCTCGGCTTACAGGTCCAAAATCAATAGCGTAGACTCAGCAAAGATTAAACCCTCATGATTGTGTGTGTGGAGCCCCATCAATTGACACTTCATCGTCGCCGTTTCATATTCAGCAAAGCCGGTGATAAATGCAGCGTTTGGGCAGAGAAAGCTTACCTGCATTTACATAATCACTTGTCTGAGAGTGGATCTAGTGTGGTGGAGCAATCAGCAGCAGCTGCCACACTCACACTTGTAATAGCTCTTTTCGATGAAATAACATCTTGTCCCACCTCTTGTCCCAACTAACAAATTCATGGTTATTTCATTCTAATTTCAAACCCGTTTAAGATTTCCAGCAGGAAACCCTATCGCTAAAATCACAACTCTAGGGCTGCCAAAGAAAGACCGATACACGTCCTCTGGGGTCAATATAACAATGTCTGGAATCCCAATACAACCATGAGGTAAGGTAGCGTAGAAAACGGGAGCAAGGTACATAAGGAGATGGTGAAATGATGACTGTTTTCCATGCCTTACTCTGGCAGGGCCTTTTCGAGGAGAAATCACAATGGATCAATTGGGAGGGCAGCTGGAAGATCCATAGAAAATCTCAGGAGGCCTGCTGTGCCTGTGAAATCAATACAGAGATTCCAGCTGAGACCATTAAATGAAACAAATGTTATATGATAGGATTAACATGTAGAATATTATTATTCATACAGTCCAAATAGGTTTTTCATCTGCAAATAATACAAGCAGGAATGGACGTCAATAAAGGAACCACATATTGCGTTGTATTTCAAGCACCTACTATACATGCAAGCAGTCCATCATGCCTCTGACCCATTGTTAGCCTTAAGAACGAGAGGGCAACTGATAAAATAAAATAAATTGAAGCTTTATTATATTTGGTCTGCGTTTCATTGTAGTTTATTACTTAATAAATGAAGTACTATAGCAGCCGAGCAAACTCTGCAGCATTCAGGGTTGCGGGCACTCTCAGATAAAAGCAGGCCAGCAGCCATAGCCCTGGTATAAGTGGACATTTCTCTTCCAACACACATTAAATCCTCACTCATTTGAAAAGTGCTTGTTTAAGACCTTAAAAAAGAGAAGTAAGGCATCTGTTTTAGTTTAAATGTGCTTATTTTCATCACTGATTAGACTTCCATGATTTTTTTCATCTGGTTTTACAATTGTTGTCTTTGTCAGAAAACCGCAATTTCTTTTTAACCGTCCTTAATTTTTTTGTCCAATAAAAGTCCAAAACCCAAAGATATTCAGTTTACTATTATATTAAATGGCTAAAAGCAGAACATTGAACGAGCTGAAACCAGTTACTGTGTGGCATTTTTGACAGATCATTTTTATTTATTTTTTAGCTCGTATTTATTTATTATGGAACTCTTGTTTTGTCACTGTTTCTATATTGCACTGAAATCCACTTGTTTTGCCGCTCTATAGTCTGTTTATCTGGCATAATAGCTGTTTGACTTGAAGACCTTTTAGCCATTATCTTTATATAAACCAAACTTTTGTAAATTCAATTATTTAGCTAAGATATGTCATTTGTGGATGCTTTTATCTAAAGTGCCTTACAGTATCATAAGGGAACAAATACATCTGTGGCATGGGTGGCCTCTGTTACTCACACACTGTGCTGTCGCCCCAGCCTCATCACACCTCTTCAATCTGCTTTCCTTTAGAAATGGTTTGACACTTTGTAGTGGTCAGGCAGCCACACTACATGCATAGCGCCTGTACTAGTTGTCAGGATCCTCCGCGTTGGAGTGATCGAAAAATCATGTTAGGGAATAGCAGCCTGTCCCGATGCTCTGGCAGGGTGTGCATCTGGAGGGTTGAGATGCTCTCTGGGCCTGTCATGGTGCTGAGAGATGGAATAGGTAGAGCTGGATCTCAGTTCTCGCACTATGCTGACACCACCTCTCACACTCTCTCTCACACACATGCCCATAAACAGATTCTGCCTCATGACCCAACACGTGCTACAAAGCACAGTCCGCGCTCCGTGGCTCATCCTATTCATGCTACCAGCAGAGAGCAATACATGGAGAATGATCATTCACATCTTTGCACCAGATGTCTACACTGAAGCAGTTCTAACGCAGTGAGCAAAATTAAAAAGCTTTGGGTCATTTTAATATGTATCTTTTGCTTTTCTTCCCACAAAGAGAACCTGTAAAAACAGCACATAACGCAAAACATTCTTCCTTTGATCTCACTGCCTACGGTATAACGTCCTATTTTGCAGGAATAGAAAGTGAGACCCATAACAGTGTTTAGTGGTTTTCCTACTTACCGACAGATTTCTGGCATAAGCACGTACTAATCTGTTTTTCACAGATACTAGCAAGCTCATTTTCTGTCTCTCCAGTTCTGATTACGCATGCACACACACACACACACACACACACACACACACACACACACACACACACACACACACACACACACACACACACACACACACACACACACACACACACACACACACACACACACACACACACACACACACACACACACACACACACACACACACACACACACACACACACTAATGTATGAGCAACTCCTGTCTACACTACTTCCAACTCAACACTTTTGGGGTTGGGCTGTCAGGCTTTTTTGTAATTATAGCATTACTGTAGAAACCAGAGGCCTGAAGATGGATTAGTGGAGAGGAGGTGTGAACACAAGGTCAGGGCAAAGATGGCTAATACTTTGTCGTACTCTTACTCAATTTGATCTCATCACAATACCTGCCACATACTGACAAATACACAGCCACACGTGGAAAAAGGAACATGCATAGACATCTTATTCTTGTCATTGTTTCAGCCAAGGTAGGTGCTTTGAGGAGCCTTGAGTTACCTTTTGTTGAGTACACTGGGAGCTTCTTGAGTGTCTTTCTAGCAATGACATTGGAATCGTGTTAACATAATTTCTGCAGGTAGTGAGCTTTATACTCAAAACCCCAGCACACAGTTAAAGATTAAAACTGTGAGCTATCAGTGAAAGAGACATTTTACATTTTAAGGTGACAAAGTATCTAGTTGCACCTTTTTCAAGTAGAAAGACCACGCAACATGAACTCAAAAATAGTTATTACTGAAGTTATAATATGTGTTGGCGCTGGAATTGTCAACGAGCCAGGTGCAGCCTGACAAGCCCAATGAACCATTTTCTAAAGGGTATGAAAAGCCTCTCCAATTCCAGTACATGTTCTGTTTTTGAATGTTACACTGCACTCCAACCACCTTACAGATGGATATAATGATTTGTTACCAAAAACAAAAACAACCAAATTTAGCTCGAAATGACACCATGAGCAGGTAGTCATATGGCTGCTTATAATCACCATTGTTTTAAGAGACTAACTTTTTTTTAGCCTTCCTCAAACAGTAGTTGGACTAGTCCCATTTTCTCACCCTCCACAATTGGGGAAGTAATCCAGTTTTTATTTTTGAACAAATTTAAGCATAACAATAATCAGATTTTACATTTCCAAAAGTGACAAACGGGTCAAAAGGAAACCGTAGGTCTCAAGATGTTTGCCTTTCAATGGCTACAAAACGGTGGTACTAGCAATTCTCAACACCTAATCCTTGATGTGACAAAAGAAATGTTGTAAACTCATTCTCACACACACTCAAGTGATGAAGCTGGAGGGCATCAATAACTCACTCCTCACATGCCCAATTTCAAAACACCACATTTAAGGCCATCTTCACCTCCTTTGTCCTGTTCTCAGCTTGTCCCGTGAAAAACAGCTTCACCCTCTTTTTCTTCTTTTCCTTCTCTGACCATCCGCCACCTGTCATCCCCACGCTAATGTGAACCCTAAACAGCCTGAATAGAAACACACCACTTCGTAGAAAAAAGAATTACCTGTCACTCTGTCTCTGGGATTAGAACATCACTGGTGCCAAATGATTTAAGGGCCTTTTGCTATGTTGTCAATAGTGACATGATTGTGCCTCTGGCCATACAGAAACATATGTGCTTGTTTTTTTTGTATTTTTTTCTGAAGGCGTTAGAGAGGCGGTACCAGATGTGTGCGGTGAATGGTGTTGGATTTTTTTTCTTTCTCACTTGCGCGTGTGTCAGTACAGCTGCACGGAGGAAGAGTTAAGTCTGTCTCACACAGAGTGAGTAGGAGGTGAGAACCAGCAGGTCTAATTGAGGCGGTTAATGGCCTGTCAGAAACCATCATTCTACCTGAAGTAGCACGTCGAGAAGCTCTTCATCACTGAATGGAAATCTGATAAAGCAGCTCTTATTCAAAGACAAGCCATTGGGCAAGGCGGGGACTTTAAAAATGTAAACATTGCTTGATTTATAACGTCACGCTCGACTACATGTGGAGTATTTATGGAGCTCTGGGTATCGTCTGCAACAGTCCTTCCTTGTTTTGTTTTCCTCTCCTCTGCTTTGTTGCTTTTCTTTTCTACTCGGGCAACTTCATTTAAAGGCAAACATGTCCAATTGAACTACCCATTTAATCTTAAAACAAATAAATCAACCATGACATAATTAAATTAGCTCCCAGTGAAGTCTTGTTTATAGATTTAAAAAACCTAGTGGTAATTTGTTGCCAAAAGAAGTAGTCATATCTCTCTGGTTGAGTTTTTTAGCTGAATCACCAAAAGGGAAGGGAAACTGCGTTGGAAACTACGTTGAAAAAGTCATTATCCCTGTCACATTGGGACATGTCTTCATGTGTTTTCACTAAAAACTGCTAAGTACATGGATAAATAGCTTGAGTTTCTTTTCTTTCTGTTTTCCTTGCCTCAGTTGGCCTCAGCGATGTCTTAACCACATCCCTCCCTTCAGAGTCCAAGCCCCATTCCTCTCTGCCTGGCTCTGGTCCCGGCTTAGTCCCGACCATCCTCCCCGGCTCTATCTCTGTTCCTCCCTCTGCAGCCACAGCCCCGATCACTGCTCCCAACCAAAAACATGCTTGGTGGGAAGGTTTTATGCACTGTGCACATACTTAAACATTTTGGTACACGCTGTTTTAGGAACTTGTACCAAACGGCTTACCGGAGCAGTTTGGGATCAGCACTCGCCCAAGGGCATCTCAACGGAAATAGGAGATGAATTACTCCTTCCGCATTTAATTCAACCTCTTTTTCTAGCTATGTGGCTACCTCTGATTTGTTTTGAGTGTAGGATTTTAAGTGTAGGCTGAAGGAGGAGCTATAGAAACGGCTGATGGGTGGGAGGAAGGGTGTATCTGGCATCATTGACACAGTGAATTGCTCCTCTGGGATGCACTCTGGAAAAGGTGCAAGGTTGTGTGAGAAGTAAAGTGTGGTTGGGCTTAGCGAAACAGACATTCATTATATCGGAGCTTTGCAGCTGCATTACATATTTCTCAGTAACTGCAGTCCATCGGGGAATTGGCTGTGTGCAAATCATAGCTCGATATAACAAGTGGACAGACCTGCATTGCATAGCTCTGAGATTTAGTTATGTAGGTTCAGGTGTGTAAGAAGACGCAATAATGAAGTTAATTAGATAGATAGCAAAAAGGACATTGGCTAACGCGCTACAACAGCCCAAAATATTCTCATTAGGGGAAATGCGCTGCACTTTCAAAAACACTGTAGATATAAAAAAACATTTTCACCAACTTGACAACACATGCGCAGGTTTTACCTAAAAGAGCTGCAAGAAATGCTGCAAAGGCAAAACGATGCTCAATTAAAACGCTGCAAGAAGCACACAAAACGATTTGAAACGGGGGACACTAAAAAGTGAAACGCACAGCTGGGACCAGAGTGCTTGTTGACATTCGGGGATTATAAAGTTGGCCAACTGTCGCAGATTTAGTGTGCTTCATAATTGTAAGTGTATTTTCAAATTATTTGAAATGACTATTAGCAACGTTAGCTAGCTGGCACCTGTCGGCCGCCTCAAAAGTCATTGCAGTATAATGGGATAAAAAATAATTGATCCATCTTCACCACAATCACACAACCACC
This sequence comes from Notothenia rossii, assembly GCF_949606895.1. Classification (NCBI taxonomy): domain Eukaryota; kingdom Metazoa; phylum Chordata; class Actinopteri; order Perciformes; family Nototheniidae; genus Notothenia; species Notothenia rossii. The sequence goes on along the minus strand of NC_136903.1, from coordinate 64,325,813 downwards.
CAGTGTGAAACAGGATCTGTGTGTTCAAAAAAATCAAAGCATGCTTAAATATATTTATGAAAAATGTAGGGAATGTATCATGCATAGTTGTTATTGCCCTTGATGCACTTGTCTAAAAGGTCACGAGAATAATTTTACAGACACCACGCACAGTAGGTAGGGGAAAGCAAATGATGATTAACCACTTAAAGAGCGTAGATGGTTCTCAAGTTTCACATTGAAAACTCATCACACGGCAGCATTCAAACTCATACTCATTCTGGCTGGACGTGTTTTAACCTCAGTGTCCAGCTCCCTGACGGCACTACACAGGATCTAAGCTCTCTCTTAGAGATAACAGGCTTTTTCCTATCTTTTTTGCTCTATAATCAGTTTCAAATGAGAGCCGGGCCTTTGGGAGACTTCACACAGTGACTCTTTGATTCAGCCAAAAAGCCTATTGCGAAGTGGATGAATATGAATAGTCAGCGAGAGCTCATTTATACAATCTCAGCAGCAAGAGCTCCATCGCAGTGGATGATCTGGGTTTGAATTATCAGCTTTTCTCCATGCATTTCTTTCATTTTCAATAATTGTCTTAAAGTCTGAAGAGGATTTGTCTTTATGCAAGCAAAACTGGCTTTATATGTATCTTACAAAATAAATACAACAAATCAAACTTGTTGAATTACAGCCAAGATGACTTTGTGTTTTCTTTGGCACAGTTTCTTTTTGTCAGCCACGCTGTTTTCAATCAGGAAAAGCTACAATAAAGAAAGTGACTTTTTGCCATTCATTTATTCCGCTGGCATGTTATGATCTTCCTTTGAGTAGAACATTTGATTCTAAACTGTATTCCATTTTCCACTACCCTCACTTTTCATCTAATTTGTAATCATTGCCTGATTCGGTTGTTCCAATGCTTATTCTTCCTATTCAGTTTTTTACCAAATTACCGGCAAATCAGAATCAAGGTTGTTTTTTTCCGTCTTTCATCTGGTGCTTTTTAAAGCAGGATGTTAAGAAAAAAAGGCTGCCTGAGCAATAACTGTGTGATGACAACTTTAATAGGATTCAGAGTATTTAATAGTGGAAAGAACTTGCCTACATTTACAATTGTTGGTGCACATAATAGCTACTTTGTGCTTTATGATTAGCCTACTAACCCCAATGTTGCTCCCACACTTTTTCATAGATATACAGAAAAGCATCATCCTCCATTTTTATGGTGATCATCTGAATTGTTTAATCCAGTGAATGCAAATAACAGTGTTAATGGTGCTCATTTGGGTCCCCTACTTACTGTATGTGTGGCTTTACGGCCCCTCAGCCAATGCCAACAGGACTTTACACGGCTGAGTAGGAGTCGGATGTGAGTTTCAACGACGACCATCTGCACAGAACATCTTTTGCTCGTGCAAGCAGCATATGCTTCAGCATGTAGATAACAGGGCTGGTAAACACGCTCCCTCCCTGACTGAATTAACCTGCCATGACACGCTCCCTGTTGGCCTCCATCTTGCTTGGGAACTATTAGGGGTTAATCTTAAAGCCCCCACCACCCCCACCCTCCTGTCCTCTTTCAAACACAGACCATCGCGTTCACACAGAGCAGATCCATCAGTAGAGCATGAGTCATTAGTTCCTTTTAGCTCCCTGGCCAGTGGACTCAAACCGATTGCATATACGAGACCCAGGTCTGGGATGCTCAGGGACTTACTGCATACAATAATCACATATGTGTTGGAAAGCAATATCTTGAAAAGACTTAAACCGAGTTAGTTTTCCTTGTCAGCAGCACTATTTAATGTGCAGGTTTGTGAAGCCATGCTTGGCAGGAGGAAGTCTGAGCAATACATTACAAAGAAACATTATGAAGCTTGCTAAAAAAAAAAATTACGGGAAGGAAAATCTTGCCCAATCTCCTCATTAAAATGAGGAGTCAGCGTGTCATTTGTAGTTACGTGTGCTTCCTTTTATTACCTAATGGCAGCCAGAATTGGGAGATGGGCTCAGCTGGGGGAGGCAGGGTCATTCTTTCTACACCATTGAGCAGATGTGTGTTTATTTGTTTGAGGAGTATACGTGTAGATTCATCGCACTTTGTCATCAACACATCATCTCCTGCTTTTAACAATTAGTATTCAGTGGTAAGCATGTAATGTACATGTATTACACAGCTGAGCAACTTTAAACACCTATGTGGGATATACCTTAGAGGAATCACATGCACTTTTTAGTATGGTAAGCATTTAAGAAGTGATGTTTTGCATTTTTATTGGCCTTTGGGATATACTTATGTATGGCTCAGCTATACATGCTAAGCCAGAGGGGGGACAAGGGACTGTGAGTGTAGCGTACTATGAACCCTCGAGGACTATCTGAACTGCGAGATTGTATGTGCAAGAGCTTAAGATGGCTCTATAGACAGACAGACAGACAGACAGACAGACAGACAGACAGACAGACAGACAGACAGACGGGGTACGCATTTAAAGGAGTTTAAGATCCCTCAACAGTAGCACAGAAACCACAAGGGAGGATATAACCATTTATGTCTCCTCCTCTCTGCGTATTCTAAAAAACGTTTAGTTCCTTTTTTTCACAATAAGTGATAACAAATATTTTGGTTATACCTTGGAAAGGGGACATAGTATATCTTCTTTTAATCGTCCATGTGTTTGGTTTGTGAAGTACTTTGAGTTATCTTTGTGTATGAAAAGTGCTATATAAATAAAGTTTGATTTGATATGTCTGCTTGGGTTAACTGAAGGAATTCCTTACTTGTTTTCCTGTTAAGAGATGCTTCCATGTCAACTGGGAGCAGATTGGCGGGGGATTTGCAGCTCTGCTTAATCATTGCCTCACATCATGCTCTTTTTAGAACGGATATACACACTTAGACTGACACGTTTATGGTTCTCTGAACAAATAATCGACAGATTACAGCAGAGATTTGATCTGGGTTAAGGGTTAGCCACATTATCCATCAATGGGCCAAACAGTTTTTCCTAGAGAGAGCTATGTGTTGTCGCTGTGCTTATTTTCATACTGTTCAGGGACCGGAGGAACCATCTGTAGTGGCTGCACTCGAGAGACTTTGTTGTCCCTGACAGCTATCAACAAGCCAGGGAAACAGCTATTCAGCTTCTCAATAAAACACAGGCTAAACATTTCTTCTTGTATTACTAGCCAAACTCTCAAGGTCAGGGATTACTACTTCTGTCTTTTTTACTAATTGTATATTATGTTCTAGGGCTGCTCGATTATGGCAAAAATCATAATCTCGATTATTTGGGACAATAATTGATATTACGATTTATTAAAAACGATTATCTATTTACTTTGAAAACATCAATTTATTGAAAACCAATTTAACAGTATGTTTTTAACAGTTAATTACCCTGAACTTTAAGTATAATTCAACTGAAAAAAAATAGAAATGAAAAAAAAACACGTTTTATTTCGATTACGTTGTTTTCGTAATCGTTGCAAGCGAAAATCGTAATTGCGATTAAAATATGATTAATTGAGCAGCCCTATTATGTTCCTTCATGCTAATATCTCACTCTTTAGGAAAATAAATCTACATGCAAAAAGTAGAGAACATATCTGTATTGCTTATCATGTGGAGATAACAGCCCTCAACACAGACAAACAGTTGACTCACCCTTCATATCATAACCTCTCTATAGCTGGCTTTACCAATCTACAATTGAAAGCAATCAAGCTTTTATAGAATAATTGCTAATTCTACTAATTCTAGAGGAAAGTTACTTATTATTTCACTCATCTGGTGAACGTACCACATGTCACTGCTAGTTTAATGAGTACCAATGCCATTTTCAGTCAGTAACACCATTGCACTCTAAGCCTTCATTAGTATTTCTTTGTCAATGTTTCCCAAAAAGCCATCATTCACATCAAAGCTGATGTGGAGTCATGCTCCAAAGAGTACTTGCTAAAAATAGCTCCAGTCGACCAGCCAAGAGACACTGTTTTCCTCCACTGAAAGAATCTTGGTGGCAACATGATACCTCTCATTCTTTGTTCTTTCTTTGTTCAGTAAACACACAGAGAAGGTAGCATTTGCAGTGAAAAGGCTGGTGCTGATGTTGCCACATGCTGATAATATAATTGATAATATTTGCTTTCTGTTTCTGGAAAGATGTAGCCAAGTGATCTTATTTTTGTCACACAGGCAGGGAGTATATTGGATTAACCATACAGGTATAAGCGCTAGGGATGCTCCGACCGCCAATTTTGGGGCCGATCGCCGGAATCAGTACCGGCCGATACCGATCGCCGATCCGATCGAGTGGGCGGTGTGTTAGGTCTAACTCTTAGTGTGTGTTTCGCTCCGCTCACCGGTCCGTCACAGCGGGTGGAGCTGAAGGATTTCTGCTTCACACACGTTGCATACCGCTATTTTACTGTCTTTTTCGGACACCTTAAAATACTGCCAGACCGGTGAAGCCATTTTGGCAAGCTCGCACAGAGAAAAGTGTCATGTATTTTACGTCATGCGATCAGCCCTCGCGATCAGCATGTTTAGAGAGCACCGATCGATCGGTAGAGAGTGATTATCGGCCGATCTCGATCGGTGACCGATCGACCGGAGCATCCCTAATAAGCACAGAAGACAAAGAGGATGACATGTATTGGGCTTCGTTCGTAAGCTACTTGAAACTATGCATGGTCATGTTTCCAGAGGTTTCAAACGCCTCTGATCTGCTGTACTGCTCTACACATTTAGTCTAATATTGACTTCATCTAAAATGAACATTAGTTGAGTACCTTGCTGTTGCCCAATGATCTCTTCCCCCCTTTTACACGCTGCTCGGTGTAATAGCCAGTATCCACAGAATGAAAGCATTTAACTCCAATCAATGGGATTTATGGCTCCTTTAAAAGGCAAAGGTGTCTTTTCTCTCCTGAAAGTGCTGTTTTGGCTGTCTTCCAGCTTGGATGGGACCAATATGTATGATGAATTGTTATTATCTTGGCTGCCTGCTTAAGATTCACACTTCCCTCCAAGTTTGAAAGGGCTGAAACATCTTCCTGCATTAAGCAGTGGTGAAGCGGATTTAAGCTACGTTTTATCTGCCAACTATATGTCATGTCTTTACTCTACAAGGATGAAACCAGACAAATATAAACCAAATAAATGCAGCCAGAGCTCGGGATTTATTGGACAGCTTACACACATCCGATGCTTATTTTCCGCAGCCTCTGGTCCATGTCTCCTTGATGCACGCCATTGGAATTCTAGCAAAGTGATGTTCATGGAGCCATTAGAGAGTGCGTTTTCCTCCCCTTTTTTCCAGATTAACTCACACAAGCAGAATAAATTGGGAGCAAGTGTCAAGGAGTGAGTTCTCTGTGGGTTAACAGCCATTTTCTCTCTGCTATTTCTCATCTGTTAGAGAAGGGGAAGGAATGTACATCAAGGTTAATACAAAGAAGACACAGAGTTGATACATCAACTCCAGGACAAGGCTTTAGCTACAGTACAGTTAGCATCTCCTAGCTCACTATGTCATTTTCCATTTCCATTGTCCACCCTTTAATGGCAACAGTTTTTACTTCAAGCTATTTGGAATGGACGTCCAACATGTGTGAGGCATCGATGTGTGGACGCATGCATGTACGTGGTAACAGCTATGACACATTTGCCCTTGTTTAGCTGCTGCTGACGTCAACATTTTCAGTCAATGTATCTCAATGAAGGGAACAATGTATGTTCTTTAAATCTATATACTCATAGGCGCCTACTGCGATCGGATGGTCAATATTTTGTGTGGGATTGATTGAAGGAAACAATCATTCTAATCCACGTTTGCTAAAAGAGATTTTGTCTTGAAAATCCCAAATGTCAAATCTTTAGGATTAAAGTATATTGTAGTATATGTATCATTTCTTAAATAAAGCTTCAATTCAAAAGTTCCCTCCAGAGGGAGTCTCTCTCAGAATTTGGATGCATTCAGATTTTTAAAATCTTTTTATTATTAAGAGTTTGACATTGAAATATACTGCTTTTAAGAACTCGTGCTCAGGCTTTTATTGCTGGGTGTTGCATGCTGACATAATACATATTGACGTTGGGAGTATGTATTTCTTTATTATTAAAAGATAATATACTGTATAATATAAAATACAATGAGAAGATTTTTGATAAGAAAAGATAAATCAACTTCTCGTTTTAAAATAATTAATTGCAGTAATGTGAACAGTACAGCTGTGAGAGAAATAGAAACCTTTTGTCACAAAAAATAATAAATAAAAGGGTACTAGTTTACTGGATTGAATTTAAATAGATTTTCTCCCAAAGGTCACCCATCCTAGTGACATACATTGGTTTGTGTCCTGAACTTTAACCCTTTCTCAGCTGACTCGTTCTTTTTGCCATGACTGCTGGGAATGAAAGGTGTTAGAAGGTTAAGACTGTTGAGTGACCCAGAGAGCTGCTGGAGGCGTGACGCAGTAATCAGCTTCACATCCGCCTGAGACTCAATACCATTCGGTGTCCTCCTGTTACTGCGCTGCACAGTTGTTTGATAGAGAAATGCACATAGTTTGGATATGGTCCAGGCTGGGATATGGGACTCCCAAATATGAGATTTCATTATATGATAAGGGAAGATTAGACTTCTCCAGCAAATGTGTTTATTGTGCTCGGGAAGTGAATTGGAAATGGAATGTGTACAACCTTCACCAGCATGAATGAACTTGCAATTTGCAACATGGCCAATTGCGTCATATAGTATTTCGCTTTTGTCTGTTGCTGTCTTTCAAAACTTGCCTTTGTTATTATATCTTCCAATAGAAACAAATCCTTCCTCTATGCAGTTAGACGTACATATTGTGATTGGAAAGGAGAATTCCGTCCTCGCAAAATTGACTCAAAATGAGATCAGTGTCTCCACTTTATTATGACCTTTTGTGTTTTTGTTGCATAGATGCATGGATTACAATCATGTGAATACTGTATTCAACGTTCCCGTCTTTCTGCAATCTTCTTGCAAACCTTTGCATTTCTCCTACAGCTAGTGCTGTGGTATATTGAAGAATAAGTGAGCAATAACACATTACTGCAAACTGCTTTTGAAAAGACAGGAAGTGATTCAATTGATGCTGAATGATGTTTGCGTTGCATGTGATTTGTTTTGTTCAAGAGCCTTCATTTTTTGCTCTGTAAAGGGATTTGCCTCTTCTCAAGAATGTCCTATTGTTATTGATAGGAATGCTTATGCTCCCAATCTATTGTGGTTAATTAAGGAACAAATTAACGTTTTTTTTTTTTTAAGCAGCCACTTGTAACGTGGATCAAATCAGATCAGACACAATATGAGATGATAAGGAAGTAAAATCGTATTTATGAAGTACTTTATAGTTTTGATGAATGTCAGGATTTTGAAAAGGGAATGGGTTCCGAGTTTCTGTCTATAAACTGGGAGCTCATTTGCCTAATCTTGGGAACTAGAGTGGAAGCTGTGTATAATGAGGACTGAGGCTTGTCTGGGATGGCGAGGTGGGGTTGGGACGGGGGGGGGGTGGTAGTCTGAAAGACATGAAGGTATTAATCGGACAAAGGGACAACCGAGAAGTTTATGCAGAGGGGAGCGCGCCTGTTGAATGGTCAAGCATTTTAGCATTTTGACTGCCTTTATGCTAGTGCAAATCAAAAGACAGAAAAAGAGTGGGAGAAATGACAGAATGCAGCGATGCTTTTCAACGCTTTTTCGAAAGGCTCTGCTTTTGAAAACTTTTTGTCCATGTTTAAGCAGCGAGGACAGGCTGCGATGTTGCAGACCAAGCAATGTGCACATTTTAATGATGGATGCATCCTTAATGTTTCTGCTTCAGTGAACCTACAAAAAAAGAAAATGACAGTTGCCATAATAGTAGAAAGTCTGGTTAATCTTTTAAACTGGAAACTTTTCAGAGGTTGTAATGAAATAAAACAACATTTAGGGAAAAATACACCTTGTTTTCTTATTGTAAAACATGCACGCACTGGTCAATTTAAAGCCTGAAATGTAAACAAAAACGTTTTTAAAGGCCTATTTAATTCAACAGTGCACAATATTCACATACATTAAAAGGTTATTCAACAATATTGAAGGAAAACTATAAATAAAATGTATTTTTGGGCGTAAAAGTGGCGATTGTCATATCCAAAATGGCTACAAAATGGCTTCCATTTCTTGAACCTTATTCTCCATATACTGTATGGACATATTCCTGCCAAATTCCATGTAAAAAGAAGTGAATGATTTCAACAAAAAATATAATATTTTGGTATTTTGTCAAAACTTAAAAATCTACATTTGACTAAGCTTTATTTGTATGTTAGAGTAATCCTGTCTCTCAATTTTCCTTTTTCAATGTTAACCCAGGACTAACACACTGGAGCTAAATGGCAGATTGCAGAGTCTCCAGACTCAAGCTGTTTTTTCTCGGTGAGTTATGCAGGCTGTTTGCCCGTGTGTACATCTGCTTGGGTATAATCAAACACCATTTCCCACTTAAGGATGTCTCAAGGGCCATAATAACCTCCACAAACGCGCAATTCTTGTGTGTATTGACACATGCCCTGCACTATATACACCAAGACCACTGTCAACCTAATTTTGCAATGATACGGGCATTATCCAGTGTAATCTAGCAGTAAATTAATTACCAACCACAAACCCTCATCCCCCTCTGCACTCCCTCAGGAGATGACCACAGTTGGATTTGCATTCATAAAACTGGATGGCAGCGATAACCAAGAACGTCAAGAACCACCCACATTTTTAGACCTTTACAGGTTACTGAACATCTCAAATCTATTTCTCTGACCATGGGAATCATGGTACATCATCCACTACAAAGCATACCGAATCAAAGAGTCACTGAAAAAACCTCCACCAGTGTAACCTTGGTGGAGAAAAACCTGATCAAATATTCAGTTTAGTTTGCATAAAACCTGCCAAAGGTGTGAATGCATTACTGTGTTCGCCAAGGTCAGCTTCCATTTCAAAGAAGCCCGGAACTTTCTGGAAATTAATTCACCCTCATAAATAGCAATTAATAGCGAGCGAGTTTGACTTTGCTGTAATTAGTTTTGAAAGATGCCCTTAGAAAATACAGGGACTGTTGTTTAAACATGACATTGGACATTTTATTAAAGCTTAAGGGGCTTTTTAATTGATATGAATGTAAAAATTGACAGTTTGTGTACACATTTGGACAGTGCCAGCATTTTTCTTCACAATACAAAGGAACAACTTCGATTACATTTTTTCGCACATAAAGGATGGAATAAATCACCTCATATTGGTCTCGGTTCGGTCTTGATGGTTTTGTACTTGTGGACGCCTCGAGTTAGCTACACCCAAATAGGAAAAAAAGACACACACACACACACACACACACACGCACGCACGCACGCACGCACGCACGCACGCACACACACACACATAGAGGGTCACAAGGTCACCACACTGGCTAGCAGAATGTGCTCAACGTATGCAGGCACACATCCCGGCACAGAGAATACACAGGGAAATTAATGCGCACACACACTCCACCAGAGATAAGCTGTGGCAGCATGTCGTCAGGGGAATTTGGCCATCCATATCATCAAAAAAAAGAAGGCTCCATTAAATTTTAAGCTCCCTCAAGAGCTGAGACTCATTGACTGTGACACTAAATTTGTAATTTCGGGTGTTTATTTGCAGCTATCTCAGGAAAGGCAATCCAAAAATAATGTTCCATGAAACTTTCCCCGGCTTTTTCAATAACTGTTGCAAAACAAAGATAACACACGCAGTGCTTTAGAGAGCGGCGTGCTTTGCATACAAGAGCTGACTGACAGTCTGGCAAAAAGGATCTCCAGAAATAATTGACACGGCGAACAGAGCCAGACAGGCTGAGGCTGACAGGGGGAAAAATGAATACAACTTTGAAAATGTATCACATTGTTAGTCAGGAAAACATTATACACTGTGATCACTTTGATTAAAGCTTTCCTCTTGACGTTAAGTTTTACATGTCGGGTGGAAACTTGTGCGTAGAGGTCTTTGAGTAATGAGGTGTTAATTCTCCAAAGTCCTCCGAGTTTTTGTCGGTAGAGGAGAGCCTTTGTGCTCAAAAATTCAAAATAAAGAAGTGTGAAGGAATAAAATAAGCAACTGCAGAGCTCATCAGCAGTTGGAGCCCTTTGACAGTGTAACAAGAGAGCTGATGTTTTGAAATTGTTGTATTCTGACGAAGTGGCACACATTGGCCCGGACACAGCCCTCAGTGTTCTACAGTACAGTTCCAGACACATTTATTTTGCAGATGTGGTTAATTACGTAGCGCTTTGGACAATTAGTAAATGAGTCTGACAGTAACCTCCATGCATTAATCACAGTAAATTACACAGAGGAAAGCGAAGCACAGAGGTTCAATTAACCTTTTAGCCCTCTTCTGAATGCGGCGGATGCGGCTGTTGGTTATTCGGCGTAGGGCCTAACACTCTCTCAGGTCACCGGGGAGAAAGAGGCACCGGGCGCCACAGAGGACTTGTCAGAGTCGCACAGTCACTCCCGCCCTCCCTCCTTTCCTCCCGCCTCCTCCCAACTGTCCTCGCCAGGCCCAGTCCCCACCCTTGGGAATCATTGAGCTGTCTGGAAATCAAGGCGACCTTTGTGTCTTGTGGTTTTCTCACAGCTGCGGTGGAATTTATGTCCAACGGAGTGCCAGAATCCCCCTATTTATTTAGTTTAATTTAGCTGATGGTTGTCGCTGACCTTGCTATAACCACCAACACAACCCGACAACTCCGTGGAGAATCAAGGAGCCAGTGTTTGGGGACTTACTATCTCGAATGATCTGTGATATCTTTAGCTTGGAAATATGAAAGCTGTCATTGGTTTGGCTTGTCGAGCATGTTGCGATGGTTTCAAATTATTCCGCGGCTTCTGAAATGTTGTCAAAGCCACAGAATACATGCTTCATTCAGTAAGGCAATTTGGACAGAGACATGGTCTTGCTATCAGTATATCTCTTGTTTTGAATCCCTGATGGCTGTGTAGCTCTGAAAGTAAATGAGTGACATTAATCCTCAACATCTATCACCTCATTGCCCTTCAGAGCAACACTCTAATCCACTGATTCAAGTGGACTAGCAAGCTGTGAGTCTTAAGTATATGTGAGTGTTTTCCTTTCCCAACTGCGATCCTAGCTGGTGGCTTTTAAATCAACATGTTTTCCAAGTCTGCCTGCTTGGTTAGCATTTAGTTTTAATAACATATATCGCACATTTTATATACCGCCCTGGGACATACTGTAACACAGTCTTGATATACTGCTCTCTCGCCTCAGACCAGAGTGGAAATCCAAGGGTATCAAATGAGCATTTAGCTCTCCTACTGCCTGGTCATTTGACATTTTTACTTGTACCTTTACTCGTTGTTGGATTTACAACCTCGCTGAGCAAATAGAGAACTCTCGGGCCAGACAAAGAGAGAATGAGGGAGACATACTTTCCTTTCTCTCCCTGCCATGAGAAACAGACACATGAAGAGTCAGAGACAGAGGAGGCATACAGACAGATAAATGAAGAGGAACTACTCTCCGCTGCTGTTGAGTCAGTTCCCAGAGACGGGCTGTCACACTGCTGCCTCTGTCCCGCCTCGGCCAGTCCAGTTTGTGTTGATGCTGACGTTTCAGGATTGATTCGTCCGCATTCAGCAGTGAGGCACCCCACGCACAATCAATGAAACAGGCATGCGGCCCTAACACGCTGCCCTCTTGTTTCTGACTGCCCAGTGCCCCTGTGAGAACCAGCGGTCACATGACCTGGCGAGTCATTGCACTCTGGGGCTGTCCCCCCTGGTCCCCCCTGAAATCCCTGCTCCCCGGGGCCCACCGTTCTCTCTCGCACACACATGCTAAACCCCTAATGCCTTTCTGTTGTGCCAACACGCATACAGACAGACAAACACATGCACACACTCACTCATGCCTCCAACTATATGTATCCACACTCCACCCATAACTCCATGCACGGCCACCCACATGCACAACAGGCACGACCGACAATAAAACACAACCCCGGGGCTCGCAGATGCCTAAAAGAGCACAACCCTTTGTCATCCATACTGGGACCTTTTCCTCCGGGGGAGGAGCACTATTCAAGGTCGAAACATGATTTTAGCCTTTAAACCTCCTTCCCAACACATTAAAGGGCCGCACACAGACACACACACATCATGCCGTACTTCCCCTTCTTTTATCCTCCTCATGTCACTTTATCTACCACAGACAGAAAAAATGTAAACTCAACAAGTCACGTAGTCTTGACTGAGTCCTTATTTTTCAAAGAACAGAGAAACTTCAAAACAAACTTTTTATTTTCTATTTAAAACTTTTGTTTTTTACAATTTTTGTCCCTAACACGTGAGAATACTTTATTGATTGACATGTTCAGGCTCAGCCAGGCAATTGTACAGGCTCATGGTTCCCACAAATCTGACCTTTCCATACCAATAAAAAACGCACCATGATGTCATAGTTCAAGACTTTTGTCACTTTCATCAAACTTTATCGAGTTCTCACTAACCGATGGATATAAAAACCTTTATTTTATTTTCAAACAAACACAATTAGGACAACTCTTTGTCGTTTCAATGAAGGCCTGAGTTTATTTCCTGTCACAGCTTCATTTTATGTCGGGCTGTTAAGATGAGTGATTTAAAAGAAAACAGCTTTTTTAATGGCCACTTCTTGCAATGCATGACTAGCAGCCCCCCCAAACACCCACCCCACCACTCTTGTTGCCGCTCGGCTGGAATTCCTCACGGATCACTGCCCTTGCCCTCTTTATTCCCATTCTGTGCCTCCTCTGACACCTGGCCATTGCCCCCCCCCCCCCCAAAATCCTCCCTGCCCTCTCCCTGCTCTCCCCTCTAGCCGCTCATTAATCGGTCCTGATATTGATGGGAGCTGAATGCTGGCAAATGACTGCCTGTGAAGCCACCGCGTACACCCGCTTCTCACCCCGCCTGCAACCACATCCAGGCTTGATTAGCATGCCAACCGCGCACCCAGCCTGTGAATCAATCCCTCTATGCCTCAGCTGCCTCGGCCTTTCACTCCATCCATCCGTCTATCTGCGTATCTATCATTTCGTTCCTGTCCGTTCCCACGTCGCCACTTGTTCTTTTTCTGGGGTTTTCAGGACAAGAATGTTTCACTTTTGTGCCTGTGTTCAGTGTTCCTCCTGCCACCTGTTGATGCCTTTCTATCCGGAGGCTTTGTAGGATCCCTTTATAAAAAGTTCCAAAACTGAAAAGAAACGGATGCACACACACTTCCTGTCTCCTGATCTTTCACACAAATGGCAATTAAGACTCAATACAAGAACCACAAACGTATTGTCTCCCTAGAGCAGAAAACATCCAACATGATTGTTTGAGGTTAAGTTTGACCCCAATATTTCTGTTACCCAATAATGGTATATTGAACTTATTCATACACAATGTACTTGGTTGAACAGCTAGTTTGTAGCATGTGAAACATGCAGCACATACAGAACATACATTTTTAAGCATGTAGGCATTTCCCTAAACTTTAAAGATCTGTACTTTCTTAGAATTTGGAACACATTTGCATGATATATTTTAAACTAAAACTGTTTGACTTGCAAGAAAATGTTTGAGTGCCTGCATCTGCACTTAACTGTTAAGGAAAACGATAGGCTTTGAGGAATTCCCTTTCATATAAAGCCCTATGTGTAAGAATGAGATTTTTTGGAATTGTATTGGTTGGACAGATGCCAAGATTGTGCTTCTAGTGTACGCTTTGCTTATGACTAATAGCAGAACACGCACTTCATATGCACAAGAAACAAATAGAGCCAGTGTTCTTTGTTTGCAGAATGAGATTGGATTTAAGTTTTTAACACCGCCAGCCAAAACCAAAGCCGGTGAAGCAACCTCATATTTTCCTGTTGCTGTGGCCTGCAATGAGGCCCATATGGCATTGTTTTGGAAAGCAAAACAAACGTTCCTGTAGTGTTGCAGAGCCTTATACCTGGATGGTGAGACAATAGGGGTGTAATGGTTCATAAACATTTAGTTTTTTAGGTCACGGTTCGGTACGTTTTCGGTACAGCAGAAAAAATTATCACAAAACAAAATATTTTTGGGGGTTTTTAATTATTACCAAATAAATACAAAATATAATAAAATAAACAGTAAGGTGCAGCATTTCGATGAACTGAAATAATCTGCAGACTATTTGAACTTTACTATATTAGTACTCACCTAAGCAGCCATTTTGACATTTGGACTTGCTTGCTTGTCATTGTATTTTCATGTTTTTTTTAAGAAAAATTAACTTGTCCACATTGCTTGCCGAAAGGGCAGATCTGCTGGCACTAACAATGTCTCCTGCTGTGGAGAACACCCTCTCGCTAGGGGCAGAGGTAGCAGATACAGCCAGGTAGCACTTTGCTAACATGGCAACATAAGGATATTTGTCGTTTGTAATAGCTTTGGCTCGGTCTGAACTTTTTGCGAGTGGTGGAGGCTTAAATGCTAGTGGGAGTTGGGTTTGCACTTCAGTCTTTTTTCTTTTGGTACCGGTGATATTCACGTTCGGGTGATGCCTTTTCAAATGAGTGTGCAAGTTTGATGTATTGCCAGACGCGTAACCAATTTTAGTTGAACAATGCCGACAAACAGCTTTGGTTCGGTCCACCTGTCTTTGTCCGTCACCCTTGTACATAACTGCGAAACCAAAATGTTCCCAAACCGGAGACTTCAATGATGCTGGAGGATTTTCGAGCTCAACTTTATCTGTGTTCGCCATTTCGACAGTTCCTCAAATTACTGACTAAATTTGAACGCATCCCCAGTGTTGCCAACTCCATAGTAAGGAAAGTAGCTATTGGCTGTCCGAAAAGTCACCAGAAATCCCTAAATGACGTCATTGCCTAATTTGCATATCATGTAATGGCGGTAAAAAAACGTTCCACCCCCTTCAAGGAGGATCAAAACTTGAAACCAGAGTAAATCCAGACGACAGTAGATCAGAAATGTCTCTATTAGAAAAAGTAGAAAGTAGTTTTAATAGTTTTTAGTAGAAATCTCCCTTACAATAAAGGCAGTATGCCCATGTGTCATCTCCAATAAATGGCTTCAACCACCCTTTAAACTCAGGGTTTTATTCCCACTCCTTTCTGTACTTTTGTGATTACAGTTTAGACTATGACATGATGACCTACGTGAATGTTTAGCTTGTTACAGAGAGGCACACACACAGTGGACGAGGTGATTAAGTGACTGAGGCTGTGTGAGTCAATGCAAACTAAAGGCAGTTGTTTATTATAGTGTGACAGTGAAGAAACATTTACATTTTATATTTAAATCCCGCTGAAAACCAGGACGGCTTGGCGCATGCGCAATTCCTTTACAGTCTCGACGCGGGAGGGTGTGGCTGTCTCCTCTCTGCTCTGACTGCAGCTGAGCTGCTGCGGGAGGCAACTAGCACCTGTGAGTACTATGGGAGGGCAGAGCAGGGGCAGAGGGGCTCACGGCAGTACCCGCGGCTCTTTAACTGCTGAACAATACGTGTCTCCAAACACCAGAAAAGTCCCTAATAACAGCATTACAAGTCGTTAGATTAGTCGTTAGTCGCTTTTGACAAAAATAAGTTGCCGGAGGTTTTGGAAAGCCGCCGAATTTAACGACAAAGTCGCCAAGTTGGCAACACTGCGCATCCCTGTGACCAGCTCTCATAGTATGCCTCTCGTCCAATGAAATGACTTACTCGCTCTATGACGCGTTGAACCCAATGTGAGCAAATTACTCTGAATGCTGCGACGCAGTACCTGAGATTACTTCCAAAAAGCTGTTCACGTTCTCAATTTTTTCCGTTTAACGTTATATTCGTACCAAAGTGTACCGAAGGGCCCATACCAAATATTTTCGGTACGAATACGTATACTGTTACACCCCTATTAGACAACACTGTGTGCGACCACATAGCTCAACAGGTTTATCTCCCTCTGATAAGCAGCTTCCTTTACGTCTCCCCCCCTGCTCCTACAAGGATACACTATCTTGACTTGGGGCAATGGAGTCATCTCTTACTGTTAATGACATGCTGTCCATCACACCTCAGCACCCTCCTGACCAGTTCTCATAGCAACAAGCGCTTGCCCTGGTACGTTGACAAGTCTTTTGCTTACTGAGTCCTGACTTTGAATAACGGCAGGGAAATCAATCAGACAGACAAATATTCCTCTCCCCCCCCTCATCCGGACAACACTATCTGCCGCTATTACTCTCTACTTGCTCTGTTTGGATGTCTTCCTCCTGTGCTCACCTGTCAGAGGTGCTGAAATATGTCTTTTGTTTTCCCCCCCGTTGGAATGAAACCATAAAGTCCCCCGCAGACAGAAGTTTGCCGAGCCTTTTCGTACAACGGCTCGCTCAAAAGCAATCTGTCTTTGATCTGTGTCACAAGTAAACACCGAGATAGGACTTAAACCCAAGGTTGAACAGACGCTGAAAAACACTTATGCGTTTTAGCTGTTCAGCAGATAAGGGAAACAAAGTGCTCTGTCAGGCTAAGTGGCTGTAATGGCTACAAAACAAACAGGCGGAGCACTGGTTGCTTTTGAGCAAAGACGGACTTTGCATTCCACCAAGAACCACAAAGCATCGCTGGACTTAACTAGAGCCAGACTCTGTTTGTTTACCTTGCAGGTTGTAATGCAAACATTTATCTGAGTTTACGGCTTAAGACTGGTCCACACCTTCCTGTTCCTGACATAATGCCACATAAGGCAACTTGTTGTGCCTGCGAACGATGGCATCATGCTGGAAATGCTTATTTTATAACTCAAGAATATTTAGTTTAGTCAGAACTGGAATGGCACATTCTTACATGTGTTGTATAAAATCCCAAGGCCAAACACGGTGAGCCAGAAAGAACATGTTTGACTTTTTCTTTGACCATGTTGATCTTACATTTTAAACACAATGCAATATGTTTTCAATCTTTACTAAAGTACACTTGAGCAACACATTGAACCCTTGTCTATAAAATACTGAGGAGATTCCTTGTAGAAGTGTTATGATTAAGCTAATCAAGGACAACTTAATTATTGTATTCAGAATGATTTATATCATTGTGCTCTTAATGAACTCAGTAATTAAAGCTACAGTAATGTCACTTTTATAAAATGCCAAATGACCTCCCTTTGTCCCTGACGGCTTTACAGTACATTTCTTTCTTAAAACAATTTAATATACTCATGCAGGCCCTGATTTAATTTAAGGGTACACTCTGTTATGGCTGTGAGGACACAGCTCATGGAAATGACTCTGGTGTGTTTTGTCTTACATAAACAGACTTTGTAAGGCAGTCTTCTCTTGCTCTTCCATTTTTTCTTTTTCTCCCCACTCTCGTTTTGTCTTCCACTCATTCGCAGCTGACCACCATGAAACCATTAGCTCTCTGTCTGTGCTCCACCGGTATCCAATATCCCCCAGTTTATGTTAGTTTGACTAACATAGGGTCCTTAAGGTGCCTTAATGGTCGGCCAACACAATTTCCATTGTGCCGTGTACTCGGTGATTAAGAGGATGATGATTGCCGGGGCTTTAGGGGTGCCTGTACTGTAAGTGATATTTGGGTTATTCCAGGGCCTGTTGTTGCTGCGTGTCCGTGTGATTGGATGCAGTAATGGTCCCAGCAGTGCAGCAGGCATGTGGTGGAGGTACTGCCTTCCACCGCCTCCCATTCACTGCTTTATAAACCTACAGGGGGTCATGAGCCTCCCCTCCATAACTCTTCCAAATCCAGAGAGGAAGAGCTCACAGGCCTGGAATCCACCAAAGTGCCTTAAAACTCCCTCCTCCTGGTTCCTCTGTGAAATGTGTGGTCCCCATCAGGAGAGGCATGGTGGAAACGGACAGTGGTGGTGATTGTTAAACAGTCACGGCTGGTAGGAGGTACACTCGCCTCCTCCTCGGGTCAGGGACTACAGGGGAGGAGAGCTGAAAACGGTGCGTCTTGTCGGCGTGATAAGGCAACGTCAGGGAGGAAACGGTGAGAGCATTGGAGATAAAATGAAGGAGGTTAGTGTGGAGGAGGGAAGGAAGGATGAAGCAGGAGAGACAGAACAAAGAGATACATTAGGTGATGTCTATGCTCTGCTACTAAGTGAGAATAAATCATCACTCCTCTTTTACTGTTTGTACAAGACTGCATGCATTGTAAAACACACATAAAGATACCCATTAATACACATTATTACCCCCCTACATCCAGCCTCGCCTTTATCATGTGATAACACCGGATCATCCGTAACGGCACCATTTTATTAGAAGTTGCTCAACCGCACAGCAGCAGCAGCTTCTGCTTATTTTTCAGCTTTTTAATGTGCATGCTTAATTTATGGCCTTTTGTCTTGGGTATTATTCAACACCATGAACATCAAGCGGCGGAGAAGGGAGAAAATATGTTGGCTAAGTACATCACGCCACTGATTAACTAAGGTGGACGTGCTGGTGTGTGGGTAGGGGGCTGGGTGGAGATATCAGTCCAGACAGAGAAACAACCGATCTGATGACTTTCTTGGCAGACACGCGGCATCGACTGGCAAGAGATCAACTCGCCTAGTTTGACCCTGTGATGCTCGCACAAATCAATAACGCTGTTCAAACTCCTCTGCATGACACATAGACAGGTGCTGTGCCTAGAAACAGAACAGGAAAAGTATTCATTAGCGGCTTATAGGCAGATTGAATGGTTGAATGGCTGATTTGAATCATTCAGGGGATGTCAGTTTCTTTACTCAGTCTGCGTTTGATTTATTTGTTGACTCTAAGGTGTATTTTTGTTGAGACATTGCCAATCAAATATATATTGCCAGTTTAATCTACCAGAATGCATTCCAGCAGTAGTGGGGAAATATTGCAGTATAATAATAATAATAATAATAATAATAATAATAATAATAAATGTAATTTCCAAGCGCTTTTTCAGGTGCTCAAAGACGCTTTACAGTGGTGATAAAACGAGATATCATAGAATAAAAGTTTGTAAAAAAAGCAACACATATGATAATAGAATAAAAAAAAAAAAGGTCCCATGTCGTCCCCTTCTGTGTTATGAAGGTTTTTATGCATTTAAACGGTCTGCAGAGTCACAAACCCTCAAAGTACACCCTGTAGCGAGTAAAACTCTAAAACAGAAAATACCTCCCCAAAACGCCTCGTTGGAGATACGTCACTGTCCATTTGATTCTTCCGGGTACCGCATGATGTCAACCGTACCCGGAACGAAATGGACCAATCCGTGGAGCCGTTACGTTACGTCCGTGGAGCCGTTACGTTAAGCCCCCGCTGATTGGTCCAAATTGACCAATCAACGGACTCACACACACACTCAGTGCAGGCAGCTCTGCTGATCTCTCCTCCCTGGCTGGGATTGCGGCGAAATTCTCTCTGCAGACCCATTCTCACAGCGTTTATCAACCTTTTTCTTACTCAATATCAAGCCACACTTATTGTTTTTACTTTGGCTGTGACTTTGTGTGTGCTCAGGGTGAGTTTGGCTGTGTTTGGCTGTGTATCGCTAAACAAGGAAACAACACCTCCACGGAGCTTAGCGCGATTCACAACGTCCCGACCAATCAGAGCACACTGTGCTCACAGGGAGGGTGGGGGCTGGAGCTACTGGAGCTACAACGAGCCGTTAAAGACAGAGAGTGAAATTCAGTGAATACACGTAGTTTACAGAGATGCTGTTTGAGAAACCAATGTGAGTTTGGAAAATTGCACAATATAAATCTATTCTAGTAGACCTCAACAATGGAATTATGATGAGTGGAAATGGCCATGACATGGGAACTTTAAAACAGCAACACAACATAATTCACAAATTAAAAGCCAGTCTGAAGACGTGTGTTTTGGTCAGTGTTTTGAAGGTGGGGGGGTCGGTGCAGTCTCTGATGTGTTGTGGGAGTGAGTTCCAGAGGGTGGGGGCAGCGATGGAGAAGGCTCTGTCCCCCCGGGTTCGGTGCTCCCTTCGTGTGGGAATAGAAAGGGGAAGTTCTGGGTGGTGTTGGTGCGGGATGTGGGTCCGATTATGATAATATCCGATTTGTCGCTGTTCAGTTGAAGGTAGTTTGTTTGCATCCAGGATTTAATTTCTGAGAGACAGTTGGTGAGTATGGAGTGAGTTGTGGCAGTGATGGTTTTTGTGGAGATGTAGAGTTGGATGTCAATATAAAACACGCACTTATAAAGGGGCGAAGTCCCTCCCCTTCCGGTTGAGCTCCATGGGACCTTATTTCAGAAAGGTTATGCATTGAAGTCAATGGAGAGAGAAAGATTATCTTTCGATCCCGTTTGAATTGTGCCACGAATTACACATATGATGTTTGTCAATTTAAAAGGTAATTTTACAAGTCAAAAAAAAAAAATGTGTCGTAAAACTGTGAAGTAACACATTTTTTGTGTGAAACCGCTCAATGAACTACATCTCCAGTCTCGCACCACACACCAAAACGTCCGTCACGTTAGCACATTTAACTTATTTCTTTCAGAATGAGGCGGAAAGTATTAAAAGAGGTGAAAATCACTACAAGTCTGGGCATGTTGGGAGCTGTACTTACACAAAAGGGGAGTTAGTCGGATCCGTAAGAGCCAGCATGCGGGACCGGGATTCTGGGATTTGTAGTCTTTCTAGTTGCGTATTTTTCATATGTCAGTTTTACGACCAACTGTGACTTTTTTGACATGGAAATTATTTTTTAAGATTGACAAACATCATATGTGTAATTCATGGCACAATTCAAATGGGATCGAAAGATAATCTTTCTCTCTCCATTGACTTCAATACAAACTTTTTCCGAAATAAGGTCCCATGAGTCCCACCGGAAGGGGAGGGACTTCGCCTCTCTATTGCAGAAGCGCTTAAACCAGGGGTGTCAAACTCAATTTAATCGCGGGCCACATCAGCATTATGGCTGCACTCAAAGGGCCGGTTGTAACTTTAAGACTATATAAAAATACATATATAAAATGTATAAATATATAAAATAATGTACTCGATTCTGATTTGTCAATTCAGAACACGTGACACGTTGTTAATCCAGAACAGACAGACCACTCTCAAGGATTTATTGACCGTTGTTAAGGACGCTCACATCTGCACAAAGAAGTCCGGTCGATTGAACTGTAGGCGTATACAGTTTGGCTGCAAAGCAAACTGCATGTAATTTGCTTTTCGAATTTGGACAAGAAAAACTTCGGGGAAGTAACGGGCAGAAACCCCAGACATAAGCATCAAACGGCAAAACATATTCAGTTGCCAGTTCCTTTGGCATTATGGCAGGGATATCTCGATACTTTCCAAGGTTTGACATAATGAATTGTGCTACTTTTTAAAGCAAGCAACAATGTTTTCAAATCTGTAATCAAAAAGCTCCTAAAAAAACGCTATCGAAGCAGTTCCTGCCGTTGCTACGTAGTTCAAACAGTAACAACGGACTATTTTTCTTGGCGGATGCATGTCATTTAAAATAAATAATAGCCTACTATTTTTTAAATCAATAAAAACATTTTCTAAATCTATAAAAGCATTTCAATTAATATTGGGAGTCATATCGTTACTTTGTTGAGAATGTGGCCATGTAATAAGCGGGATAATGTGCGTGACTTGGTCATTATGGGGAAAAGAACACCCGACATCGGGATCCTGATCAGCATGAATACTTATTGCCTCTGCATTGGATTATTATGAGGTAGGGGAATAACTTGATAATTAACTACATCTGAAAGCAGAAGTCTTGGGCAAATAATTGCAAGTTTCTTCAATGAGAATGTCAAAAAATGATTTAAAAAGAAAAGTCAAATTCTGGAAAAAAAGTCAAAATCAAAAAAAATAAGTGACATTTAAAAGAAAAAGATGTGACACTTTGAAAAAAAAGAAGTGCCATTTAAAAAAAAGAAGTGACATTTAAAAAAAAGAAAGTGACATTTTAAAAAAAAAGTAACATTTAAAAGGAAGAGTCAAATTCTGAGAAAAGGGCACATTCTAAGAAGAAAGGCATATTTAGAAGAAAAAAAGTCAAATTCTGAGAAAAAAGTCTAATTTGAGATGCATTTTGGGACATATAGTTTATGGGCAACGTGCTTCTGTAAATCATCATGTAACCGTATAATAAACATATCATATTCTTTGCAAGCTCTTGTGGGGCCACAGAAAATGAAGTCACAGGCCGGATTTGGCCCCCGGGCCTTGAGTTTGACAGCCCTGGCTTAAATCAATATAGATGTATTGATAGTAGCAAACTTTAGATTTTATCTCAGTTCTCAAAAGAAGAAGACATATATAATTGCAAACCTTGAATTTTTGGCTTATTTCTAGTGAAGGTAAAACCTTTTATTTTCCACATTTGCATTTAATGTCTTTGAGACATCAATCAAAAGTATAACTTTTCAGCAGAATCAGTGCATCAGTTGACAATACCTGACCTTTCAAAGATTTGTATGGCATGCGTCATTGCAAGAGTGTGGTTATGTACTTTGGAGCAAGGTCAACAAGCAACTAGTCTTTGTTCATTCATAACATGCAGTACATCAAAGGGAACCTGTATTATTAGTAAATCTAATTTTTTGTGTTTCCGACTGCTTCTGTGAATTTGCCGTAAATTCTATTACAGCTCTCCAAAAGCTGATTGTATCAGAACTATAATTTGTTCACGAGTATGGTGTTTGCATCAATGATTCCTTGTAATCACAACTAAGCCTGAAATACAGACAATTATGAGTGTAGGAAAAGCTACTCATTTATTTAGATTTTGTGAAATATTTACAGCTCCAGATGAGGCCCATTTATCATTAAACACGAGGAAGTCTAAGGATCTTTTTATTCTCTCCCCGAGCACTTGACCCAGATACAAAATTTGAGGCAAAAAAAAGGGTGACAGTGAGGTGTTTTTCAGATTTGTTTGATATTTGATGAGATGCAAAAGTAATCACATTGTTCAGTGTTCAGTTGTCATAAGCAGCAGAGGGGTGTTGCTTAATCTTTGAAAAGTCTTGATGTGACTCTAAAATAAACTGGAATCCCATTTTTGAAGGAGCTTAACCCTCCTGTTGTCTTTGGGTCAAATCCGACCGATTTACTACTTTCATCAATCATAACTTTTTTGTTTAAATTCGATTGCATTAAGGCTTTATGATATGGAAAGACAATGTTTACTTCAAGTGGTAAGAGCAGTTTGCACATTTCCATTTTGTTTCTTTTTTTATCTTAATATTTCTCTATTAGACTTATCTTGAGTATGTGTTTCAGTATGTTGTTTTTAATGATTTGTCGGGATAAAGTTACCCTCATGGATGTCTCTGTGAAGGCTGGATTTTACCCTTTATATCGCAACTTAAACTTTCTACATTCACAGCAGTTATAAGAAAAAAATCCCTGTATATTTTGGGTATTGTGATTGAGACAGAAACCACATTAACAAATATGCTTACATTGTTTTTTGTGCTCTTACACTCAAAGTACAATACTGTCAATGTATCCCTGTCTAAAACTGCACACAGCCTAGTCCTTTACATGTACAAGTATAGGTCTTGTTGCCATAAGAGAACAGGTATACTGATTGTAAGGGACATTCTGTTCCTTGATGTTTTTAAATCTCTGTCTAGGACTCTGCAGCGCTCGCAGGTCAACAGTTCAACCTTATCACTAAACTTCAAATGACAAGAACCCAGGCCCGTTGCCAGGAGTTTACTGCAGGTTTTAAAGGATCCTGCAGAGGATGAAAGGATCTTTAAATGGATGTAAAATAGGTCATAAACTAGATTTGTTTGTCAGACTTTTATGACTTTACTTGGCACGCATTATGTAGGAGGACTTAGTTCGACAAGATATCAAGTAGAAGGGGAATCCTTTAACAAGGATATCGTAAAAAAAACAGGCACACTTCTGGTTTGTATGGTTTTCCCTTACCTGTAGTGTTGTTATATAGGTTTGTGTGGATGTCAATGGCCTGCAAAGGCTGAAATCCCAAGGCACTGGACATTTCCTACTGTAAGCAGATGACCAATCACAACACAGCCGGCCAGCTAACCAATCAGAGCAGACTGGGCTCTGGATTCAGACAGAGGGTGAAAAGAGGTGCAGCAGCACAGGCACTATGAGAAAAATAAAGAGCTTTTTGAACTTTAAAGCATGGAGACATGTCACCGCAGAGGCACAAAATACAAATACAAGCCTGAAAATGAACCTAATATGTCCTGTTTAAAACAAAATGACACACACTCACATTTATACGTTCAGCTTCTAACCAAAGTCGACATGGCAACTATCAGTCTCCGCTTTATTCATCTCCAAAGTGCTTTTTCTTGCATCATATCCCTTTTACATGTTTCAGTTGGTGTCCCCCACTGCCTCAACTTACCCACAATTTGCCTCAGCTGCCAATCAAAACTGTTGGCATAGAGATGGTTGCTCCCTCGACGACCACAGCCATCCTCTCATGTAGGACAAACACTGAGGGAAAGTGGGTCCCTTTGCTCCCACGGTTCCAGTTGAGTATATTTCAAGCTGGGGGGAACATCTTGTCTTTTGGGGCTTATACAAGCGTATCATGGAGGTACTGCTCCTACAGGGCCTGTCGCTCTGTCATTACCTGCACAGCCTCGTCATCACAAAAAATAAGAAACACACGGCAAAGAGAGAGTGACAGAGAAGAACGTCCCTCGTGTAAAGCCGGGACCACACAGCCGTGAAATATAGGGATCCTTCATGTTCTTGCATGAGCTGTGTACATTTTTTAATCATCCACTTGTAACTAATAGCTTGTAGGCAAGGTGTGGGAGGCCTTTGATGATTACTTCCATCAAGCCATTAGCAATGGTATCTGAAAAGCTGTCACTTTGATGAAAAGAGATTTCTACATCCCTTTCTGACTTTGCTGCAGGTATTTCAGGCGCACATATAGATCAACATCACATTGCTCACGCAGCACTTTAAATGATTGGATGGGTGGATGAATGTCACTTGTGCAGCCTCTTTTTTGAATCATATGCATGTGCTCTTCAGCTGCTGCTTATAAAAATGGGGACCCACTTTTACAGAATTTTCCACTGCAGAATTTAAAATGTACTGATGTGTTAAACAGGTCCCGGTGGGTTGTTGGGGATTTGGGAAATATGGAAAGTGTACATATAAATCCTCCGGCCTGTGTTATAAGCCAGGTTTCTTTCACGCAGCTTATGATTGGCCAGGTGACTGTTCCCACTCGCAATTTATTGCTTGCATTGATGTCTCACTGCCATGAAATATGGTGTCACTCAGAACTAACTACATTTTAATAGTGAGGCTACACTAATGATACACCTACAGGTGCAGCTAATGGCAAAAACACGTCTCCATGCATGTAAAAAAAAGCTATACTTTTGGATGATTGGCATGACAATGAACTGTTGTAATCATAGGTGAGATAAGACAGTGACAGTTACTGAAAAGTGATTTGCAGCCTCTCACTTTATAGTGGTTTGTTGGAAATGAATTGTTCCTGCCATGCTGTATTTTCATATTTTACAGAGTTGTTCGTTATTCTTTTAGTAGATTCCTCTATATCCAAATATGGGGAGCTCCCAATCCTCAACCCTTTTTATAAGCCGGTGTTAGTCTCACTTTATTGCGGATTCACCTGTTGTGAATATATCACTTTTATAGTCTTGAATAAACTGTAATGCAACCTTAGATGTGTCTAAAGTCATGAACTAGTTTGCTTATATTTGGGCAAATGCACATGTTATTTGCCTTAAATAAAGATAGTTATAATTTGTTCATGTCATTTTACTTAGCAGGAGGTACAGAATTGTAAATACATTTTTCCTTTTGCAATAATACGATTCAGATAATATATATTGTGGAAGATTCTGCAACCAATACAATATTTTTCTATTGCTTGTTTTGTACAACACATATTACTTCGTATTTCATAATCAAAAAAGATCAGGAAGCCCTGGGACACAGACTTTAGGGCAGTACCAGTCCAATTGGACATACTGCCAGTTTCTTGGTAATATATCTGGGAGTCCCTTTTGCCTTTTACATTTGTTTGGCTGTTGCCCTCTTGGCATTGGTGACAAGTTAAGTTGCACTGACTGATAACACAGCTCGTTGTGTAGGGATTACTGTCGTACATCCTGCTCTGCAAACCCCTGGGAACGCCACGCTGTATCACTCTGTCAACAGTTACTGCCCTGAGAGTGCTTTACTTTCTGTGTGTGTGTGTGTGTGTGTGTGTGTGTGTGTGTGTGTGTGTGTGTGTGTGTGTGTGTGTGTGTGTGTGTGTGTGTGTGTGTGTGTGTGTGTGTGTGTGTGTGTGTGTGTGTGTGTGTGTGTGTGTGTGTGTGTGTGTGTGTGTGTGTGTGTGTGTGTGTGTGTGTGTGTGTGTGTGTGTGTGTGTGTGTGTGTGTGTGTGTGTGTGTGTGTGTGTGTGTGTGACCGTATTTCACACTGCACCATCCTCTGCCAAAATCAACTACCCAGCTTTCTCCCCCAACGTTCCTTGCCTCGCAGCACAGCACTCAGCAGCCCTCATGGGGCGGGGCTGAACTATTGGCCCTACCTCATCGCTTCCCAAAACACCTACATCACCATCATCCCGACCTGCCTTTTCAGGACCCAACAATAAACTCCACGCCACATAAATCTCCCCAACAGAGTGATGTCTCACCAATGACACATCGAGCAGAGCACTAGATATCCAGAGCTGCATGCCAGCCTGCCTTAGGCTCTTGAAAAAAATAAAAATAAGGGCATGCCTCTTGGGTTTCGGCCACTGCCACATGGCCCACAAAGCCCCTGTTTCATTGTAAAAGTGGGATTAGGAATTCATTTAACACACAGGGATATGCTGTTATTTGACAGTGCTGGGAGCTCAGCGGTACCTTAATGGGCCCGGCTTGTGCTGACAGATAAGTTGAGCTGAGTTTCTCTGGGCCAGGGGCTCCATCCACTTCTTCCCTCTAAATTAAACAGACTGTTATTCTTTGCAACAGGCCATACAGTAGCCTTGTCCATCATTACAGCTATGAATCATGTCTCTGCACTTGCACCGGCTCCCTCAGGGCTATATCATTGCCATGCCCCTAATCTGGGCAGATTTTCGTGCTGGGTCCACTATATAGGGTTCTGTTTTTAGCACAATGAACAGGTTGCTCATGTTACTCTGCAACTGCCCTGCAGACCACAGTCTTCCCACATTTGCCCGTCAAATAATATGGTTTCAGGTGTTTGGTGAAATGCAAGTAAATGCACATTCGCCCTTCAGCGGTGATTAAACTGAACTCTACCCAGCAGGGCTTTTATGTGGAGGATGTTTAGCTGCTTTTAGCCCTGTTAGCTGACATTATCACTGCCATTGAAAGCACCATATGTGGTGGTTTATGTCGATGTTAAATTAAATGTTAAGGGATTTGTTACATCGAGAGGCAAGGCTGCATTTCCGCTGGCGAAAAAGATACAGAAGTCGTGGCTCGAAGCTGCTTCCCGCTGCTTTGGAGGTCAATTGCTTCTTCAAAACACCCCTATTAAACTCTGAAGATACTGAATACAGGCTAGTTTCTTTGATTCTGGTCTGAACTGCCTTGTCAAAGTCATTTGCCTGCAGGGATATTCCTCGATAGTGATGCAATATGTTGCAAAGTGATTGCTGAATCAGATTCATCACGTTGAGAAAAAAAGAGCCTGGGAAAATAACCCAAGTCAGCAATTTACCAATAGGATTACATCCACACAAGCAGATAGCAGCATGTATGCACTTGTGAACAAAAGTGTGGAGATCGGCACTTGTTGCGTTTACTGCCTCCGGTAAATGGAGAAGTTGGGTAATAAATTAGTCCTGGCATTAGAAAGATCCATATATCACTCAGTCATTCTGCATAAATCTTATTATTTAATAGCATAAATCTTAATCATAAATCTTTCTAAGTTATTGCCAGTTCATATGACAAACCCTGATTTTTATAGCCTTGACAAAAGCACCAGTGTAAACCAACTGCACACACCGAGATAAATAGTTGCAGGAAAAAAAATAGAACGAAAGTCAGTGTGAATACATTTTAAACACAGGGAGCAAAACATCATACACAGCATGTTAAGAGACACTGTGTGTATCCCGTGTTGCTTTCACTTATTAATTCAGAAACACAACGGCTTGTAAATAACTTTCAACTTGAAGCCTTTGTATCTGCCTGTGTAACATGTTTATTTTCTTACTCACTGCCGTTGTTCAAGCTGAAATGTCTATTCCTGTGAACAGCTCTTCTCTGTATCCCTCATTGCAAATGCTGTTGCTTTCTTTAGAAAGCTGAGATGCAGCACTGACCCCTCTTAGAGAAAAGAGTGTTGTTGTAGGAGTAGGCCCCCCCCCCCGTCCTCTCCTCTCCCTCCCGCCTGTCACTTCAGACAGCCTCTCACTGGAGAGCGCTCTCTCAGATCAGCACTAAACTCTCTCCTTAGTCTCAGGAAGTGTTGGAGGAAGCACTCTGCCTCGTAGGCTTTTCTTAGACGCCTAGGTCTCATTGCATATTCATAGCCCTCCACAGTCGAGGGTATCAAGTTTAAAAAAAGAAAGACACTGAAGCGTTAATTATTCACGGTGAAATGGTGAAACACTCTGTAATTTTTAGAAGATATATTAAGGCTTGCACATACATTTTTGATGTTTAAAAACATGCCCTTGTTGGCGTAGATTTGGAATGATTGCTGACCGCCAACAACATGGAGGCCATTTTCCCATGATCTCAATTGTTTAAACACTTGTATGCATCACTCTCCATTGCCACACAAATAATGCAAAGACAACTGCTGTAAGTGGTGAATTAAGAGGCTACAATGTGCCGTCAGATCTTAGCGCAGTGGATGTATCCTCCTAAACATCACGCTCTGCATATCCATTACACTGCAAGCAGGGTTGCATACATTACACTTTATTTTAAGCATGAGCAGACTACGAGCACAATAATCTAAATTATTGAAAATAAGTTATAAAAAACTACACATTTGTTGTGTTTAGTATGATAAACCACAAAATGTAATAGCTGCAATAATAGTAAGATGTCTTTTGTTGAACAGAACTCATAAAACATTTTGAAACTAAACCGAAAGGTTGGTTGAACATGCAAATAATTGTGCACCCCAAAGTAAGTAAAAGGATATGATTTTCACCAGTTTTGTTTGCGATATATACATATTTAATATTGTTCAATAAACACCAATAATAAGTCCCTATACAAAGCGACAGTATGCTTTTATAAAAAGTCATCAAGAATATTTAAAACTTTCTTTTTGTAAGTCTTCCAAATCCCCAAACAATTAAGAGGCCAACTGCTAACTCAATTTCAAGTCCAGCTTCAGGTGCTCGGGGAAGTGGTTGTAAAAGCTGGACAGAGAAAAGAAAACATTTCATGGGCAACACAGGGAGAAATGTTACTGTGGTGTAATGGTTTAAAATACCATCTGGTTTAAACCTCACGGGGCAGAAACAAAAGTCTAATTAATTACATCTGGTACAATATAACAACTTATAATATACTGTGTAATGTATACATGGTACATCCCAGTAGAAGTTGCCTCTGTGGCAGAGCCTGTAAACGTCCCTCTCAGATCACATCACAGCCAGTCCGACGAGTGACACAATTCAAATGCCCACAAAACCCCAAATAAGTGCTTCCTGCGGTGGGATGCAGGCGAGAACCTCCGTGCCCTGTCCTCCTGCTGATTAATAACCGGTGTGTCTTGCTGAGCGGTCATGCTTGGACACGGCTGGGGGTTCAGACTGCGAGCCAGGAGGGGCTGACAGCGTGAGCTATGTGCTGCTCTGCTCCACGGGAGGTAATGAATCGCTGTGGCTGCCGGGACTGAAGTGTAGACAGCGGGAGGAAGAAAAGTGATCAGTCTTTCAGGGTGAGGTACCCGTCCAGCATGTGGGCCACTGGAGAGAGAGCGGAAGGGGAAGAAAGAAGAGGGAAGAGAAAGGGGTAAGAAGAGCAGATACATCAGGGAAAACTGTGAAGGGAGTTAACAAAGGGGAGAGGTTTTTTAATTCAACTAGTTCCATATTAAAACAGACATCTTTATAAGCTTTCCTCTCTCCCTAAATGGTCTGCAAAGGCTAAAATCACAAAGTTCTACCTCATAAGCCTCCATTGGACCCCTTTGTTTACTTCAGTAACATAGTGACATCACTATATAACACTCGCATGTCACAGTAGACGCACAAAATATGAACCTGAAAATGAGCATACTAGGGCCCCTTTAACTTAAAATTCATAGTTTTTCCATAGCTTATAAAGAAAAGAGCCCTTCTGTGAGTTATCTTATCACATCGCGTCGCCACTTGTCAAAGCCCTAAAAGATCTCAAACAAATAACAAACTTCCTGTTTAACAAACCCCACTATGTACATAAAGAAAACAAAACATCAACAATATACCAAAAATGAAAAGAAAGAAAAACGAGTACAGATTACAAACATATTCACCATAAGATCATTTGGACATATTTTTAAAGATAAACCAACATTCTAGGAATACATATTATTGTTAACTCAAAATAACATACATTGTGTAAACTGCTAGTAAAAACTTCCTCAACTTTGACTTGTTAATGAGAAATATTCCTTGAGAGCTTTGGGTTGAACCCATTTCATATCTTAACATGGTTGTTCTAACAAGCTTTCTGAATGTTGATTTTCCTGGGTACTTCTCGCTGTCTTCTATTCAAAATGTTTTTGGGATATTTGGAGGTACTGTATCTCATAATGGAAACTGTTTGTTTTAAGCCGAACAATGTCAACAAGTAACAGCACATTTGCAGCTATACAAAAAAGAGAAAGCGATAGCTGGGCGTGACCTAGTCTGTGTTAACGTTCCAGGGGAAATTCACTCCCTGTGTCCCCCAAAACACTCCTTATACCGCCACAGAAGAGGTTCATTATTCTCACTTTACTCCTCCACTAATTATCGTTATCATTATGGGGGGATAATTACCATTTCCCTGCCTAACACCCATGTAGGCTGCTCGGCAGTGAGTCACACACAAGGTTATCAATAGCTGCTCAATTGCAGTCTCATCTGCCTAATTATACGATTTGGGGCCTTGTGATAACTGAAAGAGATGTGGAATCTAGTATTATTCTCTGAGTGCTGGTGAGACGGGAGAGTCAGCACACGGCTCTGAAATAAACCGATGCGTGTGGAGCCTGTTAATTAAATGCTGTGGCTTTCACTGGAATATAAATCAGAGGAAATCCAGGGGTTATAAAACAACTGGAAGTCTCAAAAATATCTTGCAAGCTAGTAGAAAGCTGTATGAAACTAAATCCTGCGACATCTAACTTTAGAATCCTCCATCTTTGATTCCCTTCATTCCTCGCCTTGTAATACATTTCTTGTTATCTGGTTTCAGGGAGCTCTGTCCTACTCTATTAGCACCAATTCAAGCAGTTCATACCACGATATTAATGAAGAGCCCACAGCAGCTTGCCATTGTTCAGCAAACCTGTCTTACAGCGTCCGGGTGTGACTTAAGCCAAGCTTAGTAGCCGTGTTTGTCGAAAGGGTTTCTAAATCCCTCTGTGGCATTTTGGAGTTGCAGCTGACGCCTCAAACCTGATGAATGCTCTCTCCATCTGCTGCAGCTCAACACCGGAGCAAAAACACTGACACAGGCCTAATCAGCAGGAGAAATTCATTAGACCTGCCCTCTGTTACGCACAGAAAGATGAAGTCAAGAATTAAAAAAGAGGGCATGAGGGTGGTACAGAGGGTTGGAAGAAGGTGACAGGATGAATGGTTCAGTAAGCGTGTGACAGACGTTTGGGTCTGACTGCTGGAATGTGTGCCGCAGAGGACCTCATGACGGACAGGGGGCATATTCTCTTTGACCCCAATTACCAGAGGTGTTCCTTTCCACTGGCTAATCCGTGGCATATAGGGTGGCCCCTCCTCTGGACATTTTCTCTGCCTGTTTGTTTTCCCTACAAGTCATATGGAAGATGGTTGTTCTAACCAGGATGTGACTGACCCCTTATAAAAATATTAGCAACGTCTTTGCACCTAAACAGATGAAGTGTCTGTGGTTAATGACGTTTTTTTGTTAGCATTGATTTAGCATTGATTACCTGTTTTTATTATTACGTGTTTAGGCTAATACATCTCAGAAAAAAGTGATCATTTTCAAATAATTCTCTCCAATAAAATGTTTATTTAAAAACGATGTTAAAATGCAAAACATTTGCAGTTGTTTGTTCTTAGGTCACTGGAAAAGCTTGAACCATAATGTTTGCTTAACTTATCTCAATAGATGTATTGATTATTGACATTTTTGTAATTTAGTTATACATTTTTTTTTTTTTAAATACTGCTCTTAAAGGCAGGGTAGGTAATAATAATAATAATAATAATACATTACATTTATAAAGAGAATGGAGAAACCAGCTCGAGTGCGCTAGAATTTGAAAGTACGCAGCCGAAAAAAATCTGCCACTTCCTTCAGACTCCCTTACAGAGCCCCTCCTCCAACACACACGAACGCACACATGACCAATGAGGGCACGAGATAAGTTTGTGTACGAGATGGAAGGCTGACAGGCAGGTAGGCCTCCGGCTAAAATAATTGGTCGTGCTTTTTACAGCGCCATGGCAACACCATGTTAAGAGCATTCCATGGAATATAACAAAAAGTGTTTCTGAAGTGAATTACCTACCCCACCTTTAAATCAAATTAATTCAGTTTGACGTTTTTGCTGGTGCTATTGTTCGTAAACATTGTATTTTCTTTCATGAGCCCCGAAAGACGCCTTGCACAAAATGCATAGATTTTAATTAGCTGTTTTTAAAATAGGGAATATGAAAAGAAAAAATTGAATGTTGTTGACAAACTGTTTCTAGTATTCAGACAAATACAGCCCCACTCGCTTCTATTAAGTTTATTTTTTTTATTTTCCACAAAATCACCTAAGGCTCTGGGAATTTTAAACAGACATACACTATGTTCTCACATTTTCAAGATCAAGATATTTGTTTTACTAAAGAGGTTTCAATTGAACCGCAGCAGCGTTTTATATTTATGATGCCAGGAGATTATCTGACCGCCGTCTCTGCTTACTTCTTTCCACAGAGACGCTTATGGACTCCACTACAGCCACAGCGGAGCTCGGCTGGACGGTGTACCCCGTGTCAGGCACCAGTGACAACAGCGTAAGTGACACACTCTGCTTTGAAAAAGATCTGTTTCTGAGAAAGAAAATATCATTAATAATATAATTGAAAGTCATTGTTACTGTGACAAAGATGAGGTGTGTGGTGGTCCTCTCTTTTGTTGGATTTAAGAGTGCAGCTAATGTGTAAATTTGCTAAGTGCCCCATGCTAACTTTATTTCAGTTATTTAGCCAGTGTTTTGCTTTCACACTTTAAGGTTAAAGATCAATTAGTAGCCTGCCTGCCCAGTCCCTGGAGTAGGCTAAATCATTTCCTCGTTTCTCTGGGGGGAAAATCCAGCAACGGCAAAGTTAGACATGAACATCACACGAGGGGATTTTAGGGGATGTTATTTGATGAGGATTTTCAAGATGCTACCTTTTTGTTTTTGGATATTCCACAAAGACGTTTTTACCCCCTTCATTTGAATATTCACCAGCCACATTTTCTGGGTTATTATTTTATGAATGCATCCAGTTTTCATTCAATCTAGCCTGATCTGAACTTTCCGCTTCACTACAAACACAGTTAGAATGAACAATCATAAACTTGAAGCTTAAATCTGTGTTTTCGCATGCCAGGCTAGAAGCTATGTGTTATATGGAGCCTGTTAGTGTTTGATGCACAGTGTTTCCACTCAGTATGCCAGAGCATGGCCACATGCAAGCCAGGCCCACTTAATGTCAGCCAAAACCAGAGTCTCAGTCTCCTTCACTTCTTTCCTCACCACAAGATTTAGACTTCTGAGGGGCAGTCCAACCGAGAGGGAAAAAAATGTTGTAAACTTATTTGCTGGTGAATAAAAAAAAAACACTGCAGATTCTATTCAATTATTTATGCTTCTGTGGTTTGTAGTAGAGACGGTTTGAATTATACTTTATCATGCTGTGTCTTTTTGCACTAAAAAAACAAAAAAATGCAGCGTATAGATCTGGCCTCCAACAGTTCCACTTCAAAGTTGTTCAGCAATGATTTTGAATAACTTCATCCCCCCCAACCTGAGTGCATGTTGTCTCCTCCTCAATGCTCATTCTTTCAATTAATAGCAAAGCAAAGAGACGCCTGCTTTCCTTTTCTCTTGCCAGCTCTGGTTCCAATTTACACAGAATGAGGGAGAAAAAGAGAGCTTATGCACAAAAGCCAACTCCAAAGACAGTTTACATCACATCTTCCTTTCATCTTTGCTAAACGTCGGATTCAGCAAAACATTCACTTAAAACCATTTCATAATTTAAAACTAAATGGAAACTTCAGACAAACAATGTAATACGCATACAAATGCAACTTGCAAACTAAAGTGAAAATTAGGTGGAATCAAGAACTTCATCGTTGTTCCCCGTGGTGTACCGCCTAACACGGTAGATTCTCTTCCACATTTGTTCACATGTAGTTTCACTCAAAGACTTCAGCAAAAACCAATTCATCATCACATTTAAGTGGAAACTTCAGATGAAAAATGTAATACATGCAAAAATGCCACTTGCAAACTTAAGTGAAAATCTCCCAAAAGTAGGTGGAATCAAGATAAAACTTTAAAGTGGACCTATCTTGCTATATTTGAATAATATAGTGTAGGACCATACCTATATAAGGCATATTTATACTTTTTATTTTTCAAAATACCAAACAGATCATGCATTTTAGCCATTCCTCATTTCGCTCAATTTAACACTGTCTTTGCATGGGCTGATTCTGTGAGAACGGCACCATCTACAGGCCTGGCATATGTACTACAGCGTCTCCAGCGCTTTCGAACGGCAATGTCCGTGGCTGTCTCCTCCTGATTGGTGGAGTTGGCCCAATAGCCATAGCGCCACTTCTGTGACGTCATAAAAGTGTTCAAATCTGGATCAGTCTGTATCAGATCCGTTGCAGCCCCTTTTTAAGAGATTTGGGTATGGAGGAAAATAGTGAGGGTTGTGTTTTCTGACACTTGGTGAGTTCCCTGGAACATCAGGGACATATATTCATGTATAAAAGACGTACAAAAGTGCATTTTGCATGATAGGTCACCTTTAAACTAAAGAGGAACCGTCTTTGTTCCTTGCGGTGCACCGTATGATTTTGTGGTAGTTTCCCTTCTAAATATCTTTGACTAAAGGCTTATCTACGAGGGCTTTCCTATTTACTGCTTTGACTTCAGATAATTCCACGGTCCTTTCCAAAAAAACTCCATATGAAGTTATAATACATCCCTCTCTCAGAGTGCAATGAAATGCAAACAAGTCCCTAAGCCTCTGGATTTAGTCAGGTATAGGTTTGGTCTTATCGGCCTGGGCACGGAACTTTTATGATGATTTGGCTGAGCTCGTCAAAAGCACAGTCCATCGGAAAGGGACGAGTGAGAGCGATGGGAGATAGCTTGTCCCTTATGGCGCGGGGCGACAGGTGTGGAAACACAGCACGCTCTCTCTCTCAGTATAACAGCGAGAGGTGCTTTACAGAAGCTATTGTCTTACACACATATATATGCATGGCTTCACAGGCTTATCCAGTGGATCAGTAACATCCAGCAGAGCGCCGCAGCACCAACAGTTGGCTTTCACTACTCTGTACAGCTTTATGAAATATATCCTAACTTGACATGCGATACTTTGAGACACAATGGAAATGCAATCAAGCAACAGTGTGATATTAAGTCAGAAATGCTATGGCAGTTGGTTTTATTGCACTCTTTTATTTAACAGCATATTTGATATCGCCTATCACATTATTATTCTAAGAAATCTCTTCAAGCACAGCTGTAAAATCAACTCTCTACAGTAGGTTTTTCAAAGTGATTTGTGTCATACAGCATAGCTTCGGTAAATCATGTTTTATAACCCTCTGTGTACAGCAAGGCAGCTCTTCCTTCTAATTATGTTAAATGACAGCCAGACTTGTGTCGTTCCTGAGCCACACACGCAAGACATCTTCTTTATTCCCCAAAAACTGAAAACACTGACAAAAGATGTTCTATTCATCAAACAATCTAAATCAGTTTAGGAGGTTTGAAAGCTGAAAATGTTTAAGATTCTGGCAATAAAGCAAATACCTCACCTCCCCCCACAAGGAAACCAGGGCAGTCAGTATAGTTTGACAATCATGTAGACATGTGACCAGTGACCACATACGCAAAAAGGACAGGGCTGCACAATTAGTTGACATTTTATGAAATTGGAATAATGACTAATGCAATATCTCAATTGCTGTAGGGGCAATATTTGGCAAAGGTCACATGTGGTAACGTATCTGAATGAAAGTCCCAGCCTGCAAAACTTCTGTTCTACAGACTTAATACAAAAAATCCTTGTTTGGTACAGACCCTCTTAAAATAATAATTGTAATGCATTTTCTTAATGAATATTTATAATACAAATAATAATTTCCTCTACAATCACAAAGCAAGTCAAATTTCATTTATATAGCCCCATATCACAAACACATTTGTCTGGTCTCTATATATCAACAAATATAAATAACAATGTATTTAGATTTAGATTCAAATAAGAATGTAAAATAAATCAAAATACAGGGTGTAAATCGTGTGAAATTTACAATATCAGTCAATATAAAGGCAATAAAAATAATGTTCCCAGTCGTCTAGCCCTAAACGTTACCCACATTTGCAACAAAACTTGTGCAGCACCTTTAACATCAGTCCACGTAAAGATCGTGATTCCTCTACCTTTGTCTTGGGGGGGCGCTGCGCCACCCCAACGGAGCCTTGAAGGTGTTTTTTAATTTGTTTTTATTATTGTTATTATTTTTATTTTTATATATATATATATATATATATATATATATAGCGCCAAATCACAACTGAAGTAATCTATCTACGGTCACTTTTTGCATTGAACTCTTTTATTAAATAAACTAAACGCTTATGTTATTTATTCAATTTATGTGCATGTTTCGGTGTGTCCACTGCATTGCTTTGCACATCCACATTCTGTCCTCCGCTCTGTTTCTGAAGGGCGGGGCTCTGCTCCGACACTCACAGAAAGTGCGGAAGAAAGGAAGAGAACAACAAAGTGTAAAAAATAAATCTGCATTATAGCCCCGAGCTCTGCTGTTGGTCATTTAAGTCCCGCTCGTAATTTCCACATATCCCCCCCCCCCCCCACTGTTCAAAATCCCGTTTTTGTCCCCCCACTTTCAAATTTGTTTATTATTATTTTTTAACCTCCTCAAGCCGTCATCGTCACGGAGTAGCAGGATACACAGCCTGCCTAGGTGGACACGCGCAAACCCGAACCCGAACACGAACACAAACGTAGTGTGCACATTCTAAAAATAGCTCACCGATGATGAGCAGGTACCGCGGTTTTGAGTTTTCAAACCCTTTGGCAGTCTTTTATATGACATGGAGATAACGTATAGCCGGCTAGCATAGCAGGGTTAAGTGTTCAATGTTTCTTCTCAAGTGCATCTGAGCGACGCGTGAACATCAGGTCAGACCCCCTGACCCTCTCACTCCGCAGCTGAAGTAATGACAACAGCAGCCATTTAGAAATAGAAATCCGCAGGGAGCACACAGAGCTACCGTGGAGGGAAAACTGCGATTGCGGAGAATATAATAAAGTGTTGTGTGTGTGGGTCAGGTTATCATTATGGATGTGTGACAATGTGTTATACCATGAAATATCGAGTGTCACTTGGGGATACAACACAGGAAGGAATGTTGCACAATGTTTAGAAACAAATGAGTTCCTTGTGCTTTATTGAAGTTGCTGCATATTGTATTTACATTCCTCTGGAATAGGATTGAGGTTGTTTACTTATTATTGTGGGCAAGTGTGGCAGACCGACATGGCATACTTTCTTCACACAGCTATTCTTCTTCTATACAAGTAATTTGTTAAACACAATTTACTGTTTTGCTGGTTTTAAGCGACCGCTAATGTGTGACTATGATTCACAATTAAAGTCTGTGAAATTACATTTTCTGAATTATGCAAAGAAACATGCAAACATAATGTAACCTTGTGGATTGAGAGTACAAATATGGAATTTTTCCTGTAGTTTCAGATGTTGTGTATTAGCAGTGGATAGTGGTAATTGGAGCTGACTGCAGCAGACAGTTCTACTTAAGTCTGTGTGTGTGTGTGTGTGTGTGTGTGTGTGTGTGTGTGTGTGTGTGTGTGTGTGTGTGTGTGTGTGTGTGTGTGTGTGTGTGTGTGTGTGTGTGTGTGTGTGTGTGTGTGTGTGTGTGTGTGTGTGTGTGTGTGTGTGTGTGTGTGTGTGTGTGTGTGTGTGTGTGTGTGTGTGTGTGTGTGTGTGTGTGTGTCTCCTCTCTATGAAGCCCAGTCTACAGCAGGATTTGGCTCCCATGGCCTCTCGTAGTAATTGAATGCAGAGAGTGGGTGTCATTTGTCCTGTGTCCCTCTGGGGAAGGCACTCTTGCTCTGACAGATTTCCCACAACTGCAAATGGGGCGACTGCGCCTCAGGAGTTTTCCACTGGCTCTCTCTCCCTGCCTTTTGTGTGAATAATTTATTTACTTTTGTCAGTGATAGAGTGGTGATATGTAATTCGGCTCTGGCTAGTGAATCTGGTTCAGGTTAATTCAAACACTGTAATGACAAGATGTGATAAATACACAGCTCTTGTTATGTCAAAACAATGAAATCTTGGAATGTTCTGAAAGTGCGTTCACACCGCTGTTTGACTGATGTGTCACTCTCTTCTGACAAGGTTGGGGGGATATGGAAAAAAAAGGGAAAGAGCATGATATATTTGACAAAATACATCATTATTGTATAGGATTGACCATTAATGCTTTCACCAAACATGTACACATTGAGATTTTTTGATAAATATTCATCAGTAAAACCAACAATGACTAAGAGACTATAGACAAATAATAGAACTTTTAGAATAGTCTAGTTAGTACATTTAGAAAATGTAATTCCTTTACTGTAAAAAACGGTAAAAGACAACACTTTAATCATGTTAGGATATTCACAATCTTAGTTCACATATTTTCTCATACAGTACAACAATGCAAAATATATTTAATATACAGTATATATATACAATATATTGCTTAAAAAAGTTGTTTCTTACTGTCTGCAGTTGTCTTGACCCGGCTATAGCTTTAAAGCTACATTCACATGACATGCAGTCAAACAGCTCTGCGCTGTCGTAGCCAATGTGTTTCTGTGGTGCCCCCCCCGACGAGGTGGAAGCGCTACACTCAGCAATGCGCATAGCTGGAAATTTGTCACTGATTTCAAATGATTTCAACTTCAACTAACTTACTGCGGAACTTTTGACGCACAGCCAATCGGATGAGAACTTAATGAAACGGCACAAGCTAGCAGGGGACTAGCCGAAACAAAACTTGATTGGCTGTTTTACTGCAAGACTATGAGCCCAACTTAGCAGTGATCAAATCATGTGAATACAGGTATTAGACTGGCAACGTTAGGCAAGTTGTGTTTAATGTGTATTTCTCAGTGTCTATCATACAATCACATCATTTCGATTAACAAAAAAGGTGGTATATGCTGTATTATAACCTGTTAAATGACAGTTTATGCCAGTGAATGCAGGCAGTTCCTTTGCTTCTGGAGTGACTCTTCCTTTAGTTTTCCGAAAACAGCATCATATGACTGTATTAAACATCTTCAACTCTTCCAAAGGAACATGCCAAACAAATCTATTTATCAAAATGTTGATTCGTGGTTGAAGACACGTGTCTACTAGGAGTGTATTTATGGTCAACTTTTTGCAGCCAACCAACTTGATGCTCGCTAGTTCGCTTTTTATGGTTGGCATTTGTTTGTGAAATGTCAATTATGAAAAGTAATCCAGACAGAACAATATACTGGAAGTCTTTTGAAATACAAACACGTATCTGTTAGCTCACTCTATACCTGATTGTCCTTGAGAGAAGTCATCCTTTG
Organism: Notothenia rossii; assembly: GCF_949606895.1. Classification (NCBI taxonomy): domain Eukaryota; kingdom Metazoa; phylum Chordata; class Actinopteri; order Perciformes; family Nototheniidae; genus Notothenia; species Notothenia rossii. The sequence continues at coordinate 64,285,657 of NC_136903.1, read as the reverse complement.
AAATGAGGCCCATCACAAGGTTTCTACAACGGTTTTAGGTGAGGATGTTGTTTGAATTTTGTGTGTTTCTTTATTTAGAATCAACAGTTGGAAGCTGTTTATTTTACCATTTGTGTCAATGTGGCTGTTGTAAAACCCCTCAAGGCCACAAGTGTAATTACGGTCTATAAACAAACGTGACTCGAGTGTTCTTGAGCTCTAAACCCCGTCTCTGCTTGCAGACTGTAAAGTAATTTGGAATAAAATGGAGAAGATGTAATGGGAAATGGGAAAGTGCACAGTAGCTCCTGCATAATGTGTGCTTACACAGGAGTTTTGTAATTAGTTGGAGGAGGACAGCACTTATTTCACTGTCTGGTGAATGAGGCAAAAAGCTGTCTCTGGTAAATGGTCTCAGGTGTGGAGGGAAGCTAAGCTATATCTCAGGCAGCTTGACAGCGTGTTCCGCTTGGCTTTACAGAAAAAAGCGGAAAGCAGACGTACAGTATGGATAGTAGGTCAGCTGAACTTTTCTATGTCTCCTTGATAGAGGAGATATTGATTTTGAACCTTATTTTCAGTGAGCGTCACTGAACTGTAGCACCTCGTATAACTCCAGAGGAAGAGGAGCAGCTGACACGTAGCAGTCTCTACTAGCCCTGGTATAGCCTTACCATAACAATCTATATTCACTTTGGACACGCCTTCTGTGCAAGTCTAACATAATGAAACTAAAGCATCAAATCAGTCAGGAAGACTACCTCAACATTGATTCACTACATTTAATTAACTGATTATGGCTGTCCACTTTTAACCAACTACATTTTGCCACTATCTCCAACAGCCAATCATTGCGCTCCAGTTAAACTTTAAACTGTGTCAAATCCAAATGTATTATAGACACATAGACAATTTACAAATAAAAACAATACTATCTCCCCCATCCCAGGTAATAACCAGAGGAACACATAGATTTGTGATTAAAAATAACACTTAATACCAGCACATGTATGTGTGTATATAAATAAAAATAAGAATACACTTATAATAAAATTAAATTCAGTTAAAGGTGGGGTAGGTAAGTTTGAGAAACCGGCTCGAGAAATACTTTTTGTTATCTTCCATGGAATGCTCTTAACATCCCGATAGCAATGTATATCTTAAGTGCTTTGACATCTGTGGAAGCCGTAGCGCTGTAAAAAGCACGACCAATCATTTTAGCCGGCCCGGCTAAAATACCTGGATGGCCTACCTGCCTGTCAGCCTTCCATCTGTGCACAAACTTATCTCATGCCCTCATTGGTCATGTGCGCATTTGTGTGTGTTGGAGGAGGGGCTCTGTAAGGAAGTGGCAGATTGTTTCCGGTTGTGTATTTTCAAATTCTGGCGCACTCGAGCTGGTTTCTCCAAAATGTCCTACCCCACCTTTAAAAGCTCAATTAAAAGGTGGCTCTTGAGTTAGCTCTTAAAAGTATGAACGCTCTCTGCTGCCAACAGGTCTTCGGGGAGGCTGTTCCACAGTCGTGGCATCTAATAATAAAGATACGCCTCACCATGGGTCTTTGTTTTCCCTTTGGGTATGATTAAAAGGCCAGTACCAGAAGACCTGAGGTTTCAGGTGTTAATGCTGATTCGCGTCATAGTGCCCAGGTTTGAGCTGATCAGAAGTCCACTCCTTATCAAATCCAGATCTTTAGCATCCATTCCTCCTATCAACATCAGCACCCGTGTCTCGACCCAGGGCGGCTTTCCTATTCTACTTACGGCTGCATCTCCCCCTTAGGATATATGATATCACAATGGGGTCTATTCACCTAAGACTATTTACATTTCTACCATCTTGTGCACATAAATGTTTCATTAATCAAAAGTATCTTCTAATTGAAAAACAAATGACAGGCACATCAGTTCATGGATCCAAAGCTGGAGGTCAAAAATAAGTTTAATTAAAAAAAGAAAAGATGGCTAGACTATTGTTGAAACAGTTGAAATCAGTTAAAATGTCAAGGTGCAGGAATTTGTTTTGGGAACAGAACAAGGGGCAGCTGCACATTGCTGCTTGATCTAGATCTAACACGCTTTATCAAAACAGCAGGTGTGCACTCATCAGACAGATTCCAAGTACTCCATTCTGTTCGGCAATGTTGGATAATTGCCAAGGTCAAATAAATATAAAAACACTTTTAAATATCATGTCGTGTTTTATTTATGCAACATATTTAATAAGAATCAGATGAGAGATCATTCAAATATCACATGCAGGTGTGTTTGTTAGAGTGTGCTTTGAATACATCCGAGGTAACACCCAGCAGGTTGAAGCACACACTGCTTGCAGACCCTATTGGACCCACCAATATTGGACCCAAATGAGAGCAATTAAAAGACAACACAGTGTCTTTTTGTTTGGAGCCAGTCACGCATTCTGTTTCACACCATTGATTTTTTGTACTGGATGAGTAAGTGTTTCTCAGAGGAAGGAAGCACATCCAGTGTACATTAATTGTTTTTTACTTTGAAGTCTGAGAGTCTTATGTCACATACATTTGAAAAATACCGTAAACTTCACTAATGCAAATTGACTCTTAATAATATTTGGTATGCCTTTGGTTATTAAGAGAATGCCTTTGATCATTCAAGCCTAAAGCATGTATTTATTTCCCTCTTACAGCAAGGCACTATTCAATAAGCTAAACCCTATGGATGTGGATTTGCACACTCGGAGAACAAGAAAAACAACTTTGTGCCAAATGTAACAGGATCTCAGGAGTTTTTGTTTCCATTATGATCCAAGGGCGGCTCATCCCCTCTAACTAATCCAACTTGACATCCAGCACCAGGGTTACCTCCACCTTCTATACTTAAAACACATGACCACCCTTTTTACAGCACTCTCAGTAAAGAGCTGTGAAAATGAAGACGTTTCTTCTAATTTCACACTCGGTGCTTGATCGTTAGGCTCTTATTATGCCCCATTTGCTTCCCTCCACTGGCTGTGATGAACACGGGGCAAAGAGGCCATGACAGGAAAAAAAGGGGCCCTCCATCAAAACACATTTTGTTAGGGGTCTTTTTTAGCCCGGATCAACCCCTTCCCCCCACGTCACCGCCAACACTTTTCCCTGCAGTTTCCCCTGTCTGCGTCCCTCATTAGCAGCAGCCCCCACCTGTCTCCTCATTCCGTTTTTATCAAACTGCGATTGTCCAACGCTCTCTGCTCAGTACAAGCAGACTGCCCGCTTTGGTTTAATTGGCCCACAGCTCCCCCCACTGCTCCTCAACAAGTGGGAAGGTCAATGGCTGCTCATGACCTGGGATGATGATGTCTGCCAGTATGGGCCAAATGACAGATTTATCCTTAAACCACACCAGCAAGAACCTGCAGCTAGCATGCGGGTAGCTGTATTTATTTAAAGCTTCTCGACATATTTCTAATTAAAAAACGCTCTTGAAAGTGTTTTGGTAAGACCACTTACAAATTAAATGTGCCAAGTCATACGAGCTGTAGAAAAGAGAAGAAAAACATTTTAATATGATGTGATTTATTGTGTGTATATGTTTATTCACAACTTTAAGGACAATAGTTTTTCTTTTAGCTAATAAGGACTAAAGGGTCACTAAGACACAAATCAAAAATACTTATTATTTTTCTTTTTGTTGGTTAAGCTGCATTCGGTTTACTCTCATTATAATTTGTTCTATTATTTTTGGCCGCACTTCAGTCCTCTGTTTTGGTTGGCTCTTTTGATGGTTTGGATTTGAGTTTGGGTCGAGCCAGGCATCACATTGACTCAGTGTTTATTAGGACACGGGAATTAAGAACCAAAGTCGTTCTAATTAGTCCGAAAGTGTTTGATATAACGCCGGTTTCGCAACAAGAGGGGTGACTTTCTTCTCCCAACTCGTCAAAATCTGTAAAAATCCTCACTAAGTGGGCACTAATTTGAGAAATTACATCAGCTGTGAAATGAAGAGTGAAGCTGGGGAGGTCGAGCTGTGGAAGCAGTAGAGGGTGCAGCTGATTCACAGTGGCTCTGGGGGGGTGAGAGCAGCATTTCTTCTTAGCTGAGAAGCCGGGGTCAAGGTCACGACCTGCTTGGTGGTTAAAGCGCATGGTGTTTAAAGCTGGTTTGATCCATGGCCAAGGGCCAGGGAAAACCACAGAGGCTGCATCTGGGGTCCGTACAGACAGAGCAAGGACTCCAATTGGTGTGTAATACGTGGACTTTGAAGCTGAATAGCATACTGAAATGTGCCCCTCCATTTTTCTTTATATGATTACCTGTGTAATATGATTATGTCAGTTTAGTGTGACTTTGATATTGGAAAAGTCATGTCATGTTTCCTCAGTGCTTCACTGTAGGGAAAAGAGCTTTCACCGCAATGTCAATAACCCATTACCGTATGTGCTCTGAATGTGTCCCATTAAGACGCAGAATTAAAGTAGGACACGCATATCACATAAACCAGAAACTTTTCTGCTCTGTTCAAGTGTCTTAATGTCACGTCTCCGGTTTCTTTCAAAGCATTACAAGATGTGAACGGTTTCCTCCATGGGAGGAGAGGAAAAGGGAGGGTCAACATCAAAGCGCTCTGCCTGTACAAAGCAAATGTTTTTAACACCCCTTAATACAGTACTCAAGCAAAAATACATGTAACAGTTATTTGCAGCTTCAAATTTTAAAAGGTTAAAAAAAGGCAATCTGATTTAGTCTGTAAGCCAAATAGGGTGTCAAATGAAAATCTGATAATGAAGACCTTACTTTGTTTGATTCACCAGTCAAAGTTAGCCTTGGTACAACACGCAGATCATTCAGACAGCCCTAACATTGGAACTAAATCAATAATCACACAGTTGCTGTTCATCAAAAAATCCCCAATCATCAAAGTATTATTTCTCACACAGATATACCATCTCTTTACTGGTATTGAAATACCAAACAACTTTATTTACTTGACTCAACACTCTGGAGTTAAGGTCAGAGTGAGAAACCTTTGAGTAATATTAAAGGGGCCCTATTATGTTTTTTGGGCTTTTCCCTTTCCTGTAGTGTGTTTCCGTGCATGTAAATGGTCTGCAAAGGCTAACATCCCAAGTTTTCCCTAAACACTCACCACCTTTTTGAACATTGAAGCATGTATATATTTGTTCAAAGTACTGGCAGAAAATACACATTTAGACATGAACATTAGCATTAGCATAATGTGTCCTCTTTAAGCCAAGAAATGTGAGGACACTCTGAAGGCTGTTTTGCATTTCTTCCTTTTAGATGAGTCTAATGCAACTGGTTCATTGGAGATATTTCGTTTCTTTGCACCATCTAATTAATGTAATCAAAACATTGCTTGAGTTGATTAATCCCACTAATCAAAGTATTATAAAGTACGCATGAAAACATTCATGTTATTGCTACCAAATAGGTATCAGCGGGGCTTTATAATGTTCATATTAATTGGAAGCGTGCAGACCGTTTACTGCTTTACAGCTGAATTGTGCCTAATTGGATGAATCAAGTTAACTATGTGCCTAATTACCAGTTTTGTTTTTCATAAAATGTTGTATTTAAGTGTTCTTTTCAGAGCAGTCAAATGTAAACATGCTAACTGACTGTGTGTTTTTGTCTCAACAGTGGGAGGAGGTGAGCGGTTATGATGAAAACATGAACACCATCCGGACGTACCAGGTCTGCAATGTTTTTGACAACAATCAGAACAACTGGGTACGGACAAAGTACATCCGCCGTCGTGGTGCTCAGCGGATCCACGTGGAGATGAAGTTCTCGGTGAGGGACTGCAGTAGCATTCCCAATGTGCCTGGCTCCTGTAAAGAGACATTTAACCTCTATTACTACGAATCTGACTCGGATACAGCCAGCAGGAACTCCCCGGCCTGGATGGAGAACCCCTGGATCAAAGTGGACACCATCGCAGCAGACGAGAGCTTCTCCCAGGTGGATCTAGGGGGCAGAGTGATGAAGATCAATACTGAGGTCCGGAGCTTCGGCCCTGTGTCACGAAACGGCTTCTACCTCGCCTTCCAGGACTACGGCGGCTGCATGTCGCTCATCGCTGTTCGCGTCTTCTATCGGAAGTGCCCACGTATCATCACCAACGGGGCGTTGTTCCAGGAGACGCTGTCGGGAGCAGAGAGCACCTCCCTGGTGGCTGCACGAGGTGTTTGCATCCCCAACGCAGAGGAGGTGGACGTGCCCATCAAGCTGTACTGCAATGGAGATGGAGAATGGATGGTTCCCATTGGACGCTGCATGTGCAAGGCTGGGAACGAGGCTGTGGAGAATGGGACTGTCTGTCGAGGTATGTTCTGCTCTTATAATGCTTTTCTTAAATCTGCTAAGCCTTCTTCTTTCATAATAACATGTCAAAAGGATGTTTATTCCTCACTGTAAACTACTCCAGGGGAATATTCAATTGATATAAGCGACTGATACATGGTCATGGATTAAAGAAACATGATGGAAGGTATGCATTCTTTGCATAAATTACCCTTATTGAAGCCATCATATTTTTATAAAGATGATTTATGTTTATTTATAACAGAAATGCGCAGATGAAAATGGCAAAAATGATGCCTCGGGCTTGATCTGAAAATATACAGCTGCTGTGGCTGCAAAACATGTTCAGTCAATCTTTTCTCAGCTGACATAAATGGATTGGAGTTGCTCATCATTGGTCGCAAATCATGACAACAGCCTGTCAGGGAAACATATTTATGCACTTCATTTTTTAAACCTCAAGACCTGCGTGTTTTTGTTCTTTCTTGCACACTTTACCAAGAGTACTTTATAAATGCTTCAGCCTACAGAGAAATGCCTCTATTCAAACATAACAGAACTCATGCTTAACATCAATTCAAAGAAAACAGCAATTTCTGCGCTCATCTTTTGTTGATAGAATGCCTCCTTCCCTCCCTGAGGACAAAGAGGATATTTTTCAAAATTGCCTTCATTTTCCTATCAATTGGAATACCTCACAGGCAAATCGATTCTGGCTTTTCAAAAACATCGATGTAGCCAACGTTTACCTGTGCCATGCCCTATCTCCTGTCTGGCAGGTGGTATTTGGTCAACGTGCTTAGGGATCTTGATCAGTTGAAACTGCGTAGCCCGCAGACTGGAGCCGTGCTGCTTCAGCCAACACAACAAACCACCCACCTGCGTTTCAGATCGTGGTGTTGCTGCCTCTCTTATGTGCGCCTGTAATTACAACACAACCCCCGGTGTCTGTGTTGGGAGGGGGAAACGTGATGGGTGCTGCCTCCCGAACACTGCCAGGGCCTGTTCAATGACTACTAATGAGGACAGGCACCAGCCTCCCTCCTTAAGGAATACTTGCCAATAAAAGGGAACATGAATACCGCTACTCTGCTGTAGCCAGCCGCTCTGAATCCACATCCCCACGTCATTACACAAAGCCGCTTGTTTTTTGACCTACATGTAGTTCACTGCGCGAGGTGGATTGGAAACATCTCGGGGGTGTCCTCGGTCATGTCGTTTTGGGCTAAACGGGATTATACAATTAATTTCTGTCAGCGAAGAGCATGTTGATTCATTTATATCCTCACACAGTAGGACTTTTTGACTGAATAGGGTTTTAACCTTCTTAACCTTCTTCCTCTTTGACCTGCTGCTGCACACCGGCTTTGTTAGCCAAGGTCCACGAGAAGAGAGGCTGCCTGCATGCTCTCTTCTTCATCACCCCCACTGCAGTAGTGACAGTTATAGATCTGAGCACTGCAGGGCTCATCGACAAACTGCAGTGACCCTGACAGAAGCACACACTCCTCCTGTACACAGACACATTCCCACCGTTCTGCTCTCCGTCACTTCCCTGATCACGTGACTGGATATTAAAGCTTTATGAAAAGAATGCATTATCTGAGAGTGCAGCTGAAGAATGCTGCAAAATGCTAAGCATGGAGAAGGATTTTATGGCTCCATACAATAGTTATGAGCCTCGGTGCAAACAACCCAGCAGTGTGTATTCTTCTAAAAATCAAACCATAACAGATAAAAAGGATACTATTCGATGCTTAGTTGATGACTCATTGTCGATCCATTCGTCTGAAGCCTCTTTTTGATGGAAGACCACCACCACTCTTGTCATCTTCCTTAACACTGAAAGCTGATATCGGTGTTTGAAAGCTGTGGTCAGTCGCCGCCTTTCAGCTGCCAGAAGTCGGATAATGAATTGATCTATGAAAGATGCGCCTTGGCCTGCTGATATCACGGGGTAATGAATTGATTTGTGAGAGGTGCCCTCTGAGGGGTTTGCAAGATATCCTGTTTCATAGCAGGATTATGGAGCTTCAGAGACATAGCATAAAGCATCCGAGATGAAAGAGATGTTACTGTCATGTTAAGGACGCGACCAATGCTTTGTTCCAACATCCCCGCAACTAAACGTGTAATTACGCTTGTAACAATTAAATCCTTGGCAGGGATCCCGGCAAATAATTATGCTGTCTTGAAATCTGTCAAAATATTGATGGTATAGGGGATGCACACATCAAATTGCTGAAGCTCTGATATTGTCTTACAAGACAGATTAAGTTTCTCCATGTTAGAGGTCCTGATCCACACCAGGGTTTTTCAGAAAAGGGAGATCTTGCTTCCCTTTAGAGCCCCGAGGACACATGGACACATGAGGTCCTGTTTGCCCTTGCTGTTCACTTCCAGAATGAAAAGCATTCTCTTCACTGGTGCACAATGAGAGCCATGCTCATGGGTAGAATTGCAAACTCGCTTAACAATGCCCATGTGTGCTTTATCACTGTAATCTGATCATCTAACCCCATGCTAGTGTGAGTTCAAGGGTCTCCGCTGTGGGAGCGTGGCTCCCGTTATAGTACAGTGAAGATTCAGATGGAGACAATCAGTCACAGCTACACTAACAGCTGGAGTCATCTTTTTGTTGTGTTTTTCTTAATTACTGTGTTTGGTCAGGAAGGGAAAGCATCGTAAAACGCAGCGCCACATTTCGTGTGGCCCTGTGGTCCAGATTTGTTGGAACAATAGTCAACACATAACATCACACAGCAGGACGGTGGATACTAAAGTGCAACTGTTACATGTTCTGCACGCTCTTCCACTTATGTGCAGTTAAATAATCTTGCCGGTGAAACCAATCTGGTTGCCTCAGAATATTTATATATATATATTTGAAGAATAAAAAGAAGTACATTGCACTGCATTTTGTATACAGTGTTTTACTGTAGATAATCAGATTACAGTTCCTGATGTTAAATGCTTGTTGGAGAAATGTGTAACAGAGATGCACTTGCAAACATGCCTCCCCAATGGACTTACTGGAGCACATTCTACTATACATGCACGACAGTCATGTACTGCTCTGATTGTTGGGGGGAGTGTGTGGGACAGAAACTTTTGGATTTTAGCGTTTGCAGACCGTTTACATGCACACAAACCTATACAGGAACTACAGGAAAAGGAACACCAATGAGCAGAATAGGTCTGCTTTAATCTCTTGGTGAGGTCTCGGTAGTATGGCTGCTCGGAATCGAGGCTCCTGCAGTTGCACCCAGAACAATTAGATTAAGGCTTCAGTAATTCTTCAACCTAATGCGGTTGTAGATAAAGAGAGTTAGGGGGATCGAGTGCAAAGGCAGGTGCCATGATTGGATAGGCATGATTGCATGGAAAAGAGAAGGGGAGGAGGCGAGGGCAGGAAATGAGTCCCCCTAACCCACTGTCAGAATCCCAATTATTGCAGCCTCTTCGTCTGGAGAGGATTTGAGGGTGGAAATCAGCGTAGCACAGACAAATCCATGCTGCCGCCTTTATTTCCCTGGGTGCCTGTGCCTTTAATGGCAGCTCTAATTGACTAACAGCGCACGTGGGGCACAGCCACGCTGATGACTGGATGTCAGTCTTCCACTCTGGAACAAGACACAAAGCGAAAAACAAAACAAACACACCCCCTCAAGGCTCTTGCTGCATTGTACATTGTGCAAACAGAGATGAAAGAAGGTTTGCATTTGGCTGCGGTAACGGGCGGCGCGAGAGAGTGAGTGGGAGAAAATAAGGATAAGAGAGCGGGAGACCAAAATGTCAACAGTCTGCCTACACAATAGGCACTCACATAATATTATGTGTTTGTAAGTAAAAGCCACACTTATTCTCTTAGATTGATGGTGGCTTCGGGTGCTGTTAGGAGAAGATCGTTTAGTTAAGTATAAGGCATACAAATTGGTGTCTGAGCAGATGCTGCAACATTTGTCTGTTCAATGATCTCATAGACAACATTACTTAATTTCTGCACCATAGGCAATATCACTTAATTTCCATTAGTGTGCCTTTCATTTGAAACCCAATAAAGGTTGATTTGTGTTTGATAGAGATAGACACGGTGTAGGATGTCGTAACAGCAGGAGGCAAGCAGACGAGCTTTAAGACATCATGTCATCCTGTCCGCAGAGGCCCCTGGGGAACATTCAGAACCTTTATCCCCTCTTCCCCACTGTGATAGGATTTCAGTATGGCCAGGTGCTTTTTTTCCCTCTGTCTTTCAGTCTTTTCTGTTCCTGCACACATCCATATAGCAGGAGAAAGAGCGGGGGAGCCATTCATGAGAGGAAGGAAGAAACCTAATAAGTGAAATCTTCCATACAGCCCTTCTTATACAGTATACATTACAGCATAGTTATTGAACCAATGACATTACATGCCTGAATACATATGCATACATGTACCATGCTATCATGTGCACACATTGGAACATTATATATACCCACACAGAGGAACTCTTTATCATCCTCGTTTTCACAGCACATTCATCACATGCGGACGTGATAACGTGACCTGCGATCCCTGCGAATCTCCCTGAACTCAAAGATCACGGCCTGTTAAGCCCGTAAACGTTTTCCATGTGTTTCAGCACATGCTGGTCTCTGCTCCACATGCCCCCTCTGTCACACTCCTCCTTATCCCACACTATATTTTGAATCTCAAATGTAGGCTCTATGACCTCTAACAATACCAAGACCTTTTTTAAATATGTTTTTGGTCATCTGTGGAGGCTTCCTGCAGGTCTGGTTCTTGCTTGTAACACCTATTCCTGTCTTACCCTGAGCCCCGTGATACCAGAGCCTGATGACCACAGACTGGTGTTTCTCCATGTGGGAGAAACTGGGTGACAACCCTGAGACCTTTTGCTTTAGTTTGATACATTTACCTTAGTGAGACTGTAGGGACTTTAAGGAAGTGAGAGCCCTGCAGTGTGTACTGTAGAGATCCTTCCATATGTGCCTCCCTTTTTCGTCAGGGACAAGGCTGGGGCTTTGTCAAAATAACCCCTCATGTGCGCTCTCTTAGATGTCCTCGCATCGCGTCCCGTCAGAGCCCTTTCGACTAAGGGAGACTGATTGATCAAGCATCTGTCTGGATAAAAGAGGAGAAACAATCGGGCTCACTGTTTAAGACAGGACTCCTTGGGGAGTATCAGTGACCTTGTTTTCCAATGATATATTAGAACTCGGTCAACATGGGGAGAAAATGGTGGTGTTGTATGCCGTTGACCTACATTAGAGCTATTCTAAATGTGACAGCGAAGAGAGAAATAATATTCATTCCTGGCATTGGTGGGATATGCCACATGCAGTCTGTTGCTGTAGTATTCAGGAGATGAGCACACAATGTTAACCCCTTGGTCATTCACTAAAATGTTCAGGTTCATATTTATATTTTGTGCTTCTACCGTGACATGTTTCCATGCTTTAATGTTCGTAAAGGTCTTTATTTTTCTCATACTGCCTGTGCTGCAGCACCTCTTTTCACCCAAAGCTGGCTGGCTTTGTTGTGATTGGTCAACCTTTTAGAGACGTCCCACCCCATAGCCTATTGTATTAAGTACAATGTGTTGGAGCGCCAACAAGTAGAAGTGTCTTCCGTGACATAGTGATGTCACTATGTTATGGAACTAATCAAAGGAGTCCAAATGAGGTGTTCAGGAAGGTCGGGATTGTATGGGAGAGAAACTCCCTCTTTTGGGAACGTCAGGATGGTTTGCCTTTGCGGACCACGTACATGCACAAAAAACAACATAACACACTACAGGAAAGGGACAACTCCAGAAAGGTAAAATAGGGCCCTTTTACTGTATGTCTATATTCTCCATCACACTGGAGGGTTATTTAATCCCATACAACATCATAGTATTGCAGCATAATACGCTCCGCACATAAAGGTGCATACTGTTGTTGCATGTGCTCAACCTGAATATGTGCCCAGACTTTGAAACTACAAAAACATCTGTTAGTTATATAATTCGCCAGCTATTCATTGTGTTGCTGCTCAGTTATGTTGAATTATTTGACAGTTGGTTCCTTTGAGAAGAACTTTGACTTCAGTGTGTAACAGCCCCTCACTTTGACTTACTATACCAGCAAAACCTGGAATTGTTCTTTCTGTGCGTAGAATAATCCAGAAGTACAATGGAGTCTAAAATAAGCAACATTACCCGCCAACAGAGCTCTCTCGCCTGTTAAAATACAGGTTATCAAAAATTAACCAGCGGCATTGTGAGGCGGAGATATGGGAGGGTAGAGATGGATCAGAATAGAAAGGCAACAGGGGAGAGAAATATTAACAAAGACACTGGAAGAGCTTTTTATTTTTTTTGCTCCCTTTTCGTCTTCTTCTCTTATCAGTGTGAAACGCCTCAATGCCCGTCAAGATACTGCGCTAATAACCATGAGAGATCATCTCTTCTGAGCAGCCTTAGGAAGACTTCACAGAGTGTTACTGTTGTGAACTTCCTTACTGCAGTATTTCTTTCATTTCAACGTTTTGACTTCAACTGAGGGATTACTTAGAAGATTTCCTGATACAGCTCCTTTCAAAACAAATTAAATTATTCTGAAAAAGTGTGGTTGTCAAATTAATAAAAGGCTGCTTGCCTCAGTACTTGAAAATAATATTTTCTTTGTAGATATTTTTGACTGTCCCGTGAGAAAGCCCCTCCTTCCATCTCTAACATTTAACAACTTTAAAATGCCCCTATAATTGTTTGCCTCTACTGTGACATTTACATGTTTTAATGTCTAAATGAGCTGGAACTCTAGCCAATAGAAGTGTGTTTGTTACATAGTGATGTCACTATGTTACAGAATTAAACAAAGGATTTCAATAGAGGCTTTTATAACACATAAAGAGAGAACCCCTAAGGGCATAATAGCGCCCCTATACATATGGAGGAGATGCGCATACAAGTTGTTAATTCAAAGTGTCTTTTCCTGTACATCTTAGATTACTTTCCGGACAATGCGAGGTCTACTTTGTTTTGTGCCATGACTCAGCATGCACTGTAAATCTCTGAGATGTCGATATCTCTCTCTCGCAGTGTCATTAAGATAAATTCCTGTGCATTTAATTGCTTGGAAATCAAACTGATTTAGATGCCGAAAGTCCACCCTGCCGTTCTCAATGGAAAATAGAAAGGCTGGGTTAAATGAACAGCTCATTCCAGTGCATGAGACCAAATAAGAAAAACCAACAAACGGAAAGTATCCTTCGACTCAAGGGGCAACATCTCTGTTAACCTCAGTGAATCCCTATGAGGTGATCGTGTCCACACAAGCTGTATCTACTCACCGGGGCCTCTGCACTGTTTGAACAAAATCAACAACCAAATCAAGCAGTTTGTATTGAGATTTATTTTACTTTGGGTTTAATTCCGAATTGTTTAGAAATCCCCCGGCTAATGTCAACTCTAAAGTTGGACGAGTATAGCAAAGGTTTCCGTCATCATGCTCCCCGGGAGGTTTCCGAGTGGTGTTTGAGTTGGAAATTGAACACATGCCTTTTTAAAGCTCCGTCAATGTGAAGTGAAGCTCTCCCCTGTCGAGAGCCACCGCTGCAGGACTGTGCTTTGTTTTCTTTGCCAGGTGTAACCTGTGACTTCCTGACTTCTGAGTATACTGGTTAATATGTTTTTGGTCAATAGAGATATTGCTTTGTCCTTCGCTATATTAAGTATCAAGACCCAGGGGATATTAATGAAAGAGTTACACCTACAAAGTGTGAATCACTACAAACTGAAATCATTCCAGATAGGTATCTATATCAAGTTCAGATAACAGTGAGATTATTATCAGGTCAAAAGAAGGCCTAATAATGATCCACTTAACACGAGTCTACAGACACGCTAGCACCTCTGAGGGGCTTTTTGCTCGGCTGCTTATTCTAACAACTTTCTTTAGCCTATTCACATCCTTGGTAAGCTTTTTAGCATGCTAACTTTTGTGAAAGTACAACACCATTGGCCAACCCACTGGTGTTTCTAGAGGGAAATCATCCATTTAGTAGATGTCGATATATTTCTCATGGGAAGTGAGCACTGGTGGCGCTAAAGAAAAAATCAGTTGATCTGCAAAGTCAATACGATTCATCTTCTGTACCCAGTAACCTTCTGTACCAAATGTCATGCATTTATTTTTAAGACAGTTTAGTGTGGATGAAAGCATTCAAGCAAGCGATACACAGATACTCCTAGTAGGCGATAAACTGTAAAAAAAAAAGACAGAAAAAAGGCAATAAAAGGGTATTTGGTGAACAAAAATACTTTACTGAGGGCTCAATTTGAACACGAGCTGTTCAATTTTTCAAAGATTGGATTTGTACTCCGTCACACTCTGTTGATTGTTAGCAGTATTTAATAATCTCACGCCATACTTTTGCTTGTTTATCACAGTACCCAATTAAAAGGGTAATTTTGCAGGATGAGCCTGCTTGATGCTGGGCAGGAAAACAATCTTGGCTCCAGTGGCCTGGTTTAATTGTTGAAAGCTGGTTGAGGGGGGGATGGTTTTGCTGCAGGGGACAGCTCAGGTTTGTAAAATGGACTACTTACAGAATTTTCTGGATGTTAAAACTTTTTACTTCCCTTTGGGCAGCGACTAAGCAAATAAATTACTCAATATAATGAGCTGTTCAAGTCTCCTGAGGAATTCCCAAGCTGAAAGGTATGGTTGGACACGCTTTCTCTCATTCTTATAACTCTTGTGAAGAACTGGGTTCATCCAAAGGATACGTTTTTTTTTACCCTAGCCTTGGCAGATGAAAGGCATAGCACATTCAGCTAGGCTAATCCCTATCTAGTCAATTAGATTATTCCTACCACTACATTGTTAAATGTACCAGTGGTTTAAGGGTGAGAATAATCTCCCCACGTTACGCATCTCCCTCCTGTTCTTCCCTTCCACCTCTTGTTCCTCGAGTTGTGATTAGCAATACTTTCCCACAGTTTATACTGTAAAGCCTTTTGGGGATTCTGCTGTTTATACTGGATTTATATAGAGATGTAGGAGGTGAGACTGTAAACAACAAGCTAATGAAAAGGCGGCTCTGTGTTTCCTTGTGCGGAAAAATAACAATCGCTTCCTGTGCACCTCACAGCGTGAGTTTAAGTACAGTGCTGGGATATCATAATGGTTTTATGTCCCCATCATGTTGGAAAATTAGACGTAATTACGCAGTAATTACTTTTTAATAGGCAGAATATTATTACAATTCTGTGTAATTTTAGACACAATAACATTTGACTATGAACTGTAAGCTAAAGCACTTGCAAAAATAGAATTATTTCCATGAGAAGACTTGAGCTGATACGCTTTCTTTACCTAAAAATAGAACACAATCTGCATTCCTGGTAAAGTAGACGCATACAGAAGTGATGGTCCTATATCGTAGTGCAGTATTTCAAACTATAGTTAATTATAAGGCGAAATTCACTACGTCGGTTATTGAATATCCATCACCTCCAAATATTGACAAAAAAAGATAAATATAAAGTACTTTGGGTCAAAATGTATTTTGCTATCTACTTCAAAACACTGTAAATGAAATGTATAGTAGAATCAGGAGTGAAACAGTGAGACACAGCCAACAGACTAAACAAAAAAAAAATCACATACCCAACTCCTCTGGACTGGACATTAACCCCCCGCCAATGTTTACTACAAAGCCTGGATTGGCCTCGCAGTGCATTGATGCCCATGAAATGCTCGCTTCGTGCTGGGACCTGTGTTCTGGTTTATTGTGGTCATCTCAAGGCTGTGTGGTCTCCACAGAGTTGGCGGATCAGGTGGGGGAGAGATCAGTGCATTCTCATGTGCGGGCTGTTTTCGTTCCGCCCCGCCCAACCGACTCAGTGTGGCACCGTCTCGACGCACAGGGCCACCGCTACCTCACCTCCCAGTGCGGGCATCTCTCCTCTGTCGAGTAACAGGCTTAGAGAACCGCCTGGAATACATTAGTCACAGATATTAATGAGGTTGTTTTCATTCTGCTCTCCTCTTGTCTTAGCTTTTTGTCCCTGTGCAAAACAAAAAGGCAGACCTTGTCAGCTCACATGGAGATAGATAAAGTTAAAATAATCCCAAAGGACGGGATCATAGTACAGTGTAGACTGAACTATATCTCTCTTAAAGATGCTTATTATGCTTTCCTGTAGTGTGTTCTTATGTTTCTTGGGCAAGCCCCCCCTGCTTAAAATGCCTCGAATGACATGAAGTTATTTGTTTGGCCAAAGAGTATGTTTCCTCTCCCTTTTGTTTAATTTGAGATGGTTCAGTTAAGGGCTATCAATGGCAGAGATTTCTTAGAAACAATGAAAGCATTTAACTTGGATCATTTGCTCATTACTGGGGGAAAATATGTCTGAGCAAGGTAAAATATTCAATGTGTAAGTATCTAAGATTTAAAGAAACGTATTTGTCCAAACTGCCGTGGCATTAAGGTAACTAAAATGTGTTTACTTTATGGTCATGTGACAGTTTATCTAAACATGAGAACAAAAAGTTCTTCTCAACTGTGTCAAAACTTTTAATCATACAATTGAATACATTTAGAACAGAAATGCCCCCAAAACAGTCATGTCCAATGACTTTTTCTCCATGTAGCATCTTGAAGGGTAACATGATGACATTGACACTGAGCAGAATGTGACATTTTCAGCCACCATGAGGGATATCTCAACTCTCCACAGAGAGAAAACCTCACTAGAGAAGACATTTTTGGAACCATCTGCATCTAAAATAAGCAGGCGCGACTCAAGTGCTGAGCTGATTCGTTCATGTCTCTCATTCCTTGTACAGCTTTGATAACTCCTCCTCGCGACCTTCTTACTAAATATAGGGATTCATGTATTGATTTGGGGAGGCGGTGCATTCACAGCATGCCTCCACCATAATGACCTATTTCAACAGATTGCTTGAAGTGAAGTCGTTTTTTTTCCTTTGTGCACTCTTTGTCTCGAGGCTGCTGGAGGAGGAAGACACAGCCACATGTTCTGAGCAGAGCTACACACAGCACATCTTGGGTGTGTTGCCTAAACCCTGTGTCCTACAAATGAACATTCCCATACAAAACTAAACTGCTGTTCGCATTTACATTTC
>NC_136903.1:63587882-63657882 GCF_949606895.1 Notothenia rossii | reverse complement strand
TGTTTCCACTCGGACTTTAATACAGCTACACCATTGTTTGGTTTCCATGGTAGCGCGTCTCTTTAGCAGCGCGCGCAACTCAAAGTCTGAGAGGGTGAGGAAGATGAAAACTGAACAAGAATCGACAACTCGACCCTCTGATCACTCCTTTCCTGTAAAATACAGGTCCAGCCCACACATATGCTCCATGGTGCCACAGGCCTTGCCCTTACAACTACAATAAGCATGCAAATGTTAATCTACAGCTCCGGCGATCCACTAGCACCGGAGTCTACAACTGCAGACGCAGCCATCCCCTACTGTAGCGTCACCTTGGATCATGGGCGAAGTTTGAACTTTAAGGTTGGGGGTGCCAAAAAATAACTACAAATGTAATGTATAGCTATAGGCTGCAACACAAGGATTCATACATGAAAATTGATCAGGATAGCCTACAGGCTACTGCAGGTGTGTTTTCATAACTAATATGCCCAATAGATGAAATTACTATGGCAGCGGAACTCGCCGCAAAATAAAACGGCTGCTGCGGCAAATACTGCTGCTATAATTAGGCTATAACACAGAGGTCTGTAGGATCAATGTTCCCCAATGCTCACACACTTTTTAATGAACTGTATAGGCATACTAACTAATAACTGTAGGATATAAGCACAGCAGTTTTATCACATTTTGACCTAATTTCAGCGATGAAAACAAAGCCAACCAACAAAGTAATGACTTTTGTTCACCGTCATCTAGTGATTATGATCTCCATGCATTCAGCGTCTCTGCCCCACAACTGTCAGCAGCGGCCGCTAGCAGGACCGAAGCATGTGAGCACAACGCAAACGGGAGGATTTGGAGGATTTTGGTTTGAGCGTGGAGCGGTGTCTGCTGCTTACTGCAGCTGGCTATCCCCGGATGCAGATGCTGCGCAATTACGCATTTAAGCTCAACAAAACGAAATAATTTGAATGAATGGCTTACCTAGTGCAGCATCAGGCGCCTCTTTTTCCGGCTGGCATAGATGTCCACTATCTTCTCAACTGACAGTTTTGCAGTCAAATCTCCCTCAATGTGCAGCAGGGCCAGATCAGAAAATCTCTCCTGGATCATTGTAGTTCTCAGCCAGTTTCTGATCCTCCTCATTGCTGAGAAACTTCTCTCTGATGTCGCTGATCCAATGGGCAGTGTCAGTGCAAGCTGGAGTAATGGGAAGAAGTTTGGATAGCTCTCCTTGCTCACTTCGTTTTGCAGGTCCTTCAGGTTAATGGGAGATTGGACAGCACATTTTATCAGGTCCATTTCTGCTGTCACCAGCTGTGGATGGACGATCTTGAGGCTTGCATATTTTCTCAGAAGTGGTTCAATGCCTTTCTTCTCACACTTTATCACAGCTTCACATGCCGCTGCAAGCTCCATGGCTTCACCTGAAAACCGTCTGTCCAACTCGGCCATCATATTGTCCAGCACAGGGAGATATAAATGACAGTAGATGGCGTGAGCCTCAAATTGTCCGTCTATTTCCTCATTCCTTTCATCTCGTTGGCGCTGCCCAAGTGTGGCCCCCACTACATACTGGTAAAGCGACAAAGGGGGTCTTGAACTTCTTTTTCGCTTTGCCATGGAGGGGGGGTCACTTTCTGCAGTGGCAACTGGCATGCCGACGTCCTCGCCAAACTGCTTGATCTGGCTCCATATGTCTTGCCAACCTTCCTCCTCTCCTCTGCGTTCCCTCAAGTGTGCTCTCAGACTGTTGATCGTGGAGGCAGCATCTGCAAGTGTTGTGGATTTGGACTGAAGTTTCTTGTGAACAACGTGCACAACCCGCAGTAGGTCCTCAAGGATAATGAGGCAGGCGATGAAGCCAGGTGTGGTCATGTGATTATACAACCCACTTGCTTCCACTGACCATTTCTCTCCTTCATCCACCATCTCCTTCAGACAGCGTGTGATAGGCACATAGTGTGATTTAACCGCAAAGACGCATCGCCATTTGCTCGCCCAACGCGTGTCACTGGGTTGACCAATTTCCTTTGCCTTCATCTCGAGTGTTTTCTGCATCGCCAGAAACCTGTGGTGGTTGCTTGGTTCTGAAAACACAGAGTACAGCTTATCAATAACATTTAACGTCATTTTGATGTCTCTGTTGACTGTGCATGATTCCACCAGGACCAGATTAAGTTTATGGGCCATGCAGTGTGTAGATGGCAAAGGGGTAATCTTCCTTGATACGCTGCTGCACTCCAGTTAAATGCCCAGACATAACTGAGGCCCCATCATACGACTGTGCGACTATTGGGACGTCCTGCAGTCCACATGACTCCAACCCCTTCTTGATACCCTCAACAATCCCAGCAGCATCTCGGGAGGCAGAGCAGTCAATGAAGCAGATTAATCGCTCCTTAACCTGTAGCTTTTCTGCATATCTGATACACACAGACAGTTGTTCAGACTTTGATGATTTGGCCTCATCCGCGATAACCGTGAAAAAACCAGTCTCACGCACTGCATTTGCTATTTCCTCTCTGACTAGCTCTGCACACAAAGAGATGACCTCGTTTTGAAAATCTGGACTTGTACAATTAAAGTACTTCTCATCCTGCATTTTGCAGAAACTTGGGTCATACTTGCCGAGGAAGTCGCACAGACTCAAAAAGTTTCCCTTTGTTTCATCATCATCATCCAGCTTGCTTTTATCTGTTTCTGTATCGACTGTATTTGTGTGCTTTTTTTCATTTTTATTTTCTTGTATTTCCTTTTTTCTCCATTGTATTTCCCGATGTCCACGGAAAGGGAGGCCCAGTTGAGACAGCAGCTTAACGACATCCACGACCTTTGTCAAATACTGCCTGTTTTTATCCACTGTGTTCTGGTGACTGGTTGACAAGTGGACTCTGACAGATCCATGCTTTTCAGTTTCCTTGTAGCCCTCCCACAGTCTCATGCAGGCCTTGTGTTTTTCACAAGAGCTATGCTTTATCAGCCTCTCAGTTAGCTTACTCCAATATCGCCCGCCTTGTTTAGCTAGTGTGTCTTCCTCCTC
Source organism: Notothenia rossii (assembly GCF_949606895.1). Taxonomy (NCBI): domain Eukaryota; kingdom Metazoa; phylum Chordata; class Actinopteri; order Perciformes; family Nototheniidae; genus Notothenia; species Notothenia rossii. The sequence goes on along the minus strand of NC_136903.1, from coordinate 63,654,857 downwards.
TCCAATCTCCTTGGAAAAGTGGCGGCAACAAAAACAAAACACTGCGTCCCTTGAAACCGAGTACTCCAGCCACGGACGCTTGTTATAAAAGAATGCAGAAAAGCAACGATTTCTATCTCCAATTTTGTGTCTTGGGAAAACGGGAAGCACTGGCTGTTTGGGGCCCACACTTTTATCTCCTAGGTCACTGGGAAGTTGACCGCCATCAGAGGCTGTCTCACAGGGATTGCAAGCGGCGGGAGCTGCGGGGCCGACCGGCGCCAAGATGTGGTGGCTGGTCGACGGGCGAGGCGGGACTGGCGGGTCCGGAGCAGGTGCAGCTTGGGTGGCAGCAACGGTGGCGCTGGAACTTGAATCCGAAACTGGAGTTGTTTTGGTTGCGAAGAACCTGCGTATATCCATTTTTTTAGTCTTCTCCTGTCAGGTTTTGGCGGCTGGCAGAATCGACTTGTCTGAATTTGAGTGCTCAAAGTGCGCATGTGCGTGCAGCGTGTGAGGGCGCAGCAGCTGCACAGATCGTCTGTGTAGACTCATTTTTGAGTAATGTTCTGTCTCTGACAGCAGTACACACTGAGACAAAATGTTTGTGGATTTAAATTTATTATGTTTATTGAGTTTGCATTTATTGATATAGCGTTCCAGAGTTATATTTATCTAGGCCACCGACTATCTGTACATCATAACTAATTTTTTTTTAAAAAAGACTCCGGCCACCAGGGGGTGCCGGGCACCCCGGGAACCCCCCCAAACTTCGCCTATGCCTTGGATACAAGTCTAAACAGACACACAGGCCAGGGCGCTGAAAGGGCGCCCTTTGAGCATCAGATCTGACGACGCTGATTGGCGGAAATTATGTTTCGGCTGCATAGTTTACAGATAGCAACAGTCAGCTTGTTGGTTGCAGCTGCTCTGGCTGAGGGCTCTTTTTCTACCGTCCGGACGAGAGAGGGTAATGATACACGCTGCGGCCAGGCAGGAAACATGTGACTTATCAGTAACTTTAGAAATCGTAAAACAATTTTAAACAAGATTTTATTGTAGATTACACATTTTACTGATACCAACTATATAATATTTACCTTGTTCTTTAAAAAAAAAATATATATATATATATATATATATCTTTGGGAAATATATTTTTTTATGAATTTTTAATTTTTAATGACAATCAAACATGTGGGAAGAGGGGGGGCGGCGCCCCTAGCGCTCCTATGGACCGGCCGCCACTGGATGTGAGGGTCTAAGGATAGAGGGTGTCATTTTCTTTTTTAAATGCTGATATTCTGAACAATCTGTGCTTATTGTATTAGCTGTAAAGTGTCTCTACTGTAGGCTATTTTTTATTATATGTACAGCACTTTGGCTCGACCAAAAATCGTTTATAAATGTGCTATATAAGTCAAACTTGATTTGATTTGAACAAAACAAGAGATCACACAAACCTTTCTTCTTGTGAAAATATTGGCAGTATTTTTGTTTACAAAGAAAGATCCATTTAAAATCCTGCAAAGTTAAATGAACAATAACATCAAAAGCAACGTTACGTGTCACTTATTCTTACTCATTGAGCGGTTCAACTTAATGCCAAATGTCTTTGGCTGAGACAACGTGGATCAACATTGCCTTTGCCAGATGTCAATGGAATTACTGCCAGCATGCAGGGTGATCTATCAATTTCCAGATGGATTTCCTCATTTCATTAGTTCTTGATTTGGTGGCAAGCCACCTTGAGCAAAATTACCTACATACCGACCAAATTACCAGCGATAACTGATGTTGGTGGAAAGACATATTAGTGCTAGCCATTCAAGCCCCATGACATTAAATATGTTCTTCTAAATGAAAAATACTAACAGTTTTTTTTCTGCTTTTATGGCAGAACATCAACCTTTAACAAGCCATTTCATTTATGCACTATTATTTTTAGTTCCTGTCAGCCATGCTGTGTTTTACGGTCAAAGACCAAGAATTCCTTCCACCTGCAAACGAGTTAAAGGTACTTGAAGCGATCTACAGCGGAATGATCCATGGGCTTGCCTCCATCTCAGATAAGCAATCCATGTTCCTTTATTGAAGCAGGAGCTTTTTCCACTCTGTAGGTTGGACTCTTTATTGCCAGTCCAGTCCTGTATGAGTAATGACCTGTTACAGTGGTGATCCCCCCGCGGCTCCAATCACTCAAGTGATGGTACATTGGGAGAGTAGTGGGATAAACTAGCCCTGGGCAGTAATTACACAGGTCTAGTGTCTCTTACTGAGCTGATATGGGCTCAGTTCAGGCAAATAACTGAAAACAATGAAAAATACCAAACACAAAAGAACTCCAACCCAAGCTGATCGTCCTGGAGTTCAAATGAAACAGTTAAATGAAATCAATGAGTCGATGAGGCTAGAGACACGCTGCTCTCCCGCAGCAGACTGTCCTTCATGTTTGAAGCGTCTGTCAGCGAAGGTTAAATCGTGCCATTTGTTCTTGTCTGTGATTTACTGAAATAAAAAAAGGCTGAGCTGCCATGTCTCATGCCACACAGCTGTCTGTCAGATATGACTTACATGGACAACAAACACCCATCTATCCATCACAATATTTATCCTTCAGAAAAAGTCAGGATTCTGTGGTCATAGTGTGATAAATTGACAGTGTAACAGAATATTATTATGCACACCTACTTTAATAATATAACTTTGTGATTCTTACTTTCCAATGTTCATCTCTATTTACAGGCTTTCACGTCTTTGCTTAGCTTGGGAAAAGTTATTATTAAGAAGATTTGTTGCAATGTTGTTAGTTACAATCGACGTGCACCAACAGTATGACCTTCAACATTATTGCCAAGCTTGACTCTCACTTTTTCTCCTTTCTGTGTTTAAACACAGACTCTATTCTTCGTCTTTCATTCTGCTCTCTGTGTGACTGACTGAACTTTCTAGCAAGAAATAAAATATGACAAAGACAGCTGAATGGTGTGATTCTTTATCCACATTTTATGAATAAAAATGCCACCACAACAGAAAAGGCCAATTCCATGTTTTACATCATGTTAAAAGACTCAGATTGAAGTCTATGCTGAGATTTAACAAAAATTCCAATTGAATGTAGTCAACTAACCAAACAGAAATTAGTTTTAAGGATCATACTTGTTAATTAAATTAACAACTTCAATATGTTTATTTTAGCACATACTGTAACTGTATACTGTATGATTGAAAATATAAGTAGCTGTCATGTACTCCAAGCCCAGCCCAGATATAACATACACTGTAAGAAACGTACCATGAAATTCACAGTATTTAACTGGCAGCAATTGACAAGTTACTTACTGTAGTTCATTTTACAGTAAGTAACTTGTCAATTGCTTCCAGTTAAATACTATAAAGGTAATCACAGTATTAGTGTAAAATGAAACCCTAACTTCCAAGTACTGTATTTGTGTTTACGGTAATAGTGTTTTAACTGTAAAATGAAACACAGTAACTTCCAAGTACTGTATTTGTGTTTAAGGTAATAGTGTTTTAACTGTAAAATGAAACACAGTAATATTTAATTACTTTATGTTTTGTTATATCAGTAGTGTTATAGCTTTAAAATAAAACCGCAATTTCCAAGCATTGTATTTTTGTTTAAGGTAATAGTATTTTAACTACAAAATAAAATACTGCCATTTAAAAAGTACTGTATTTTTGTTTACGGTAATAGTGTTTCAATTGTAAAATAGAAACTTTAACGCTATAATTTTAAGTTACAGTATCAGTATTGTAAAACTATTTATTATAGTATACTTCATGTCATGCTGGTAATTTACAGATTACCAGAAATTATTGACACAATTTTAAAGCTCACCAATAACTGCAGGGAGACAGCAAACAATACATTTTAACAATGTAGTCTTAATTGTTGAATGGTATCAAGACCATGTATTTTCTTATGCTAAATGATAAATATGTTCATCCATAAAACAATCGATATTAATATCCAAACACATGGAGATTGTATTTTTAAAACAGTCGCGATAACAAAACACAAAGAATATGAAGCCATTTTAGAGACGTGCTGTAGTTGAAAAGGTGTCACGACCTCAACAAAAACTGAAGAATCCAAATGCACGACCCAGGGACACAGTCTTGAATGTAACAAACATTTTCTTTTTAATGTCATTGAACAGAAAATCCCTCTAAAATAAACTTAAACTAACAAAACAACAAAACCTGACAAGAATGGAAACGATCCTCTCTTTGCTGAGGCCTGGCATGACCACACGTGGGAACAAACATGAACTGACACAGGATAGGGGGGAGACAGGACTATTTAAACATGAGGTGAGTGGGAACAGGTGGAAACAATCCGGGGTGGGGCAGACGCTGACGATGGCGGGAAAACACACAAAAGGAGGAAGTAACAGGGCCTGAAATTAGAAACAAGAGGAAAAATGAAACAGGAGGAAAAGGAGACACAACATGAAACACAGGGACTTAACTAGAGATGAATGACATAAATAGACAGACCTGTCATGACGTGAATAAACATGAAAACCTTACTAAACATGATATGACAGACATAATACATAAACATAACTGTTACGTCCCCACTAAGGTCTAGGGGACCTGGAGACAATAACATACAACCAATAAAAATGAGGGAGTCAGTGTAACAGTTGACAAAAGGTTTATTTTGCGTAAACCCAGAACCGAACAAACATATAATTGAAACAATCGGTTGGTGAGGAGGAGGAGGAGTCAAAGGATCGTGCCAAACAAAAGAAACAAGCATAACAAAACCAGGCCTATCTCTACATCTATCCTTTGAAACCAAAACTCAAACAAAAAAACCCTCACTAACTAAACTACAAAGAATTTGACAAAACAATATACAGGGGTGGCAACAATCCGCTAACCTAGTGTGTCTGAACATTAGTTAGCTACGTGGTGAGAAATGTACAGGGTACCCCAGACTAGTGATGGCAGTTTGACACTGAAGCTTCGAACGGAGCTTCAACCCTGGACTTCCAATCCCATAGAAGCAGTGCTTCGAAGCTTGCTTCAAATCACGTGACATGTGACGTCCGAAGCAGCAACTGCTTCAAATCACGTGACATGTGACGTCCGAACCAGCAACTGCTTCATTTCCTGAATGAATCAACTCACTGGTTCGCCGTCCAATCAGGTGATTCAATGCACTGCCTCGTCTCAATTCTGACTGGTTGAAACTGTTTGAATTTGAGCATCACTTAGTAAGTGACACTTTATAACCGCTCCAAAAAATGCACAATTTGGCAATCTGTGGGATTGTCGTTGTAGTTTGCCTTGTTGCTGTTGAGTTGTTAGTATTGCGTTTGGATCATTATGGAGCCAGCCAGGAAGAGACGTCGTTCTGAGATGTGGGATCACTTCAATCTGATTGCGCATGATAAGGTTGGACAACTACAGTATTATAGCTATGGTTTATCTCAAATCTATATTAAGTAGCATTAAAGTACAATTATGTATATGATCAATGTAGCCATTAGGCTATAGCTTTATAGACTGAAATTGCATTTTTATTTACAAATGCCTTTCTCTACAGGTTCAGTGCTTGGTGTGTTCAACTGAACTGAAGTATCATGGGAATACTTCCTCCATGATTAGGCACTTCAGTGCCAAACATGGAGCTGCTGTGAACCTGGGGAACATACATGGTATGTATTATATTATTTTTAACTAGTAACACTAACACAATATGCTATGACTATATTCCATGACTCACAAGCATAGACTGCTCACAAGTCTGCTTCCTTTGAGTGCAATTTCACATAAATTCTTATTTGCTCTTTTTGGTTTTGTTTTTATTCTTTATGTCTTTATTTATTTGTTTTAGTGGACCGGAAGCGAGAGCTGGATGGGGCTCTTGTGAATATGGTGGTGAAAGACTTGCAGCCTTTTTCCATCGTGGATGACTGTGGCTTCAAGGAGCTTGTGGCTTTGCTTGATCCTAGATACACTCTTCCATCCAGACGGGTTCTAAAGGAGATGGTGGTCAAGCGCTATGAGGAGGAGAAGACGAAGGCCAAGGCTGTAATGCAGAGGGTAGAGGCTGTGAGCCTGACTGCTGATATGTGGACCTCCATTAATATGGACGCATATCTAGCAGTGACCTGCCATTATGTGGATGACTCTGCAAAGCTGGCCACAGTGCTTTTGGGAGTGCTGCCTTTCCCTGAAGCTCATACAGCGGTTAACATCACTGCTGCAATGAGGTCTCTCATGGAGAAATGGGGCACTGAAGGCAAAGTGACCTCAATTGTGACGGATGCAGGAGCAAATATGGTTGCCTCTGTCAGAAGTTTAAATCTAAGACATGCACTTTGCTTTGCTCATTCACTAAATTTAGTGGTGAAGAAATCTCTGGATGCAACTCCTGGCCTACAAGACCTATGCACAAGGGCTAGAAAAGTAGTCACGTTCTTTAAAACCAGCACAACAGCAAAGGAGAAGCTCAGAGAAGTGCAGGAGCAGATGAATCGCGCTGTGCTGAAGCTTATTCAGGAAGTGGACACGCGCTGGAACAGCACATACCTAATGCTACAACGCCTTTTCAAAGAGAGGCAGTCAGTGGGAGCAGCTCTTGCGACGCTGAAAACAGATGTGAGACCTCTGTCCTCTGAGGACTATGAAACAGTAGATGCATGCCTGCAATTGCTCTCCCCCTTTTTCCAGGCAACAGTGGAACTCTCCAAGGAGAAGAGAGTCTCAGGGTCCAAGATCATCCCAATGACGAAAATGTTAATGCTATACTTGTACGACACAATTGGAAAAACAAGCCACGACACAGCAAAACTACTGGGACAGAACATGGTGTCAAATATGCAAAACAAGTTTGACACCACGGAGAGCCAAACTGCATTGATCCTGTCAACACTGCTGGATCCTAGATTCAAAACTATTGGATTCTACAATCAAGTACAGGCGGCGGCATCAGTTAAACGACTGACAGCATTTTGCACACAACTGAGGAAAAACGCACAACCTGACACACCTACAGAAGAACAGCCCTCCACATCAGCTCAACCGGCACCAGCAAATGTTGACAATCCATCATCCACAGGTAATGTTATAAATAGTTAATTGATAAAATGCAGGACAAAATAAGTACAAGTAAAAAAGGATACACATTGAAACCTTTCAGTACTGATGATTACAGTCATGTTTGTCTTTCAGGTCTTAACCTTTGGGAAACTCTGGACAGAGATGCTTCTGAAGCGAGGACGGCAAGGAATGCCACAGCAGATGCTACAGTGGAGGTGCAGCGGTACATGACTGATCCACCGCTGGAAAGATCGAAAGACCCACTGGCATACTGGGTGGACCATCAAAATGTGTATCCCAATCTGTTCAAACTGGCGAAACAATTTGTATGCATGCCAGCATCATCGGTTCCATCTGAGCGAGTGTTTTCAAAATGCGGGGAAATTGTAAGCAAGAAAAGAAATCGGCTCAATCCAAAAACTTTTGAAAAAATAATGTTCCTGAATAAAAATATTTGAGTGTTCCCCATCCCACATGAACACCCCCTGCCAAAGTTACACAAGCACACCATAACCTATGCCATATTTTGCCAGAACCCTCTCCTCAATAACACAATACACGCATTCATCCATCTTTATTTGTAAATGATATTCATGATACATACAGTTTATATATTTATATATATACATATTTATATTTATTTATAGTTCTATATACACATATTTATATTTATTTATAGTTCTATATATATATACATATGTATATTTATTTATAGTTCTATATATATATATACACATTTATATTTATTTATAGTTCTATATATATATACACATATTTATATGTATTTATAGTTCTATATATATATATACACATTTATATTTATTTATAGTTCTATATATATATACACATATTTATATGTATTTATAGTTCTATATATATATATACACATGTATATTTATTTATAGTTCTATATATGTATATATATATATACATATTTATATGTATTTATAGTTCTATATATATATATATATACACATTTATATTTATTTATAGTTCTATATATATTTATACATATTTATAGTTCTACATATATATACACATATTTATAGTTATATATATATATATATATATACATATTTATATATATATATATATATATATATATATATATATATATATTTATATATATATATATATATATATATATATACAGGACTGTCTCAGAAAATTAGAATATTGTGATAAAGTTCTTTATTTTCTGTAATGCAATTAAAAAAACAAAAATGTCATACATTCTGGATTCATTACAAATCAACTGAAATATTGCAAGCCTTTTATTATTTTAATATTGCTGATTATGGCATACAGCTTAAGAAAACTCAAATATCCTATCTCTAAATATTAGAATATCATGAAAAAGTATACTAGTAGGGTGTTCAACGAATCACTTGAATCGTCTAATTAACTCGAAACACCTGCAAGGGTTTCCTGAGCCTTGAAAAACACTCAGCTTGGTTCAGTAAACTAAATCACAAGTATGGGGAAGACTGCTGATCTGACTGCTGTCCAGAGGACCGTCATTGACACCCTCCATCAGGAGGGTAAGACACAAAAAGAAATTTCTCAAAGAGCAAGCTGTTCACAGAGTGCAGTTTCAAAGCACATCCACAAAAAGTCTGTTGGAAGGGGGAAATGTGGCAGGAAACGCTGCACAACCAAGAGAGATGACCGCAGCCTTAACAGCATTGTGAAGAAGAGTCGCTTCCAGAATTTGGGGGAGCTTCAAAGACAGTGGACTGAAGCTGGAGTCCAGGTATCAAAAGTCACTGTTCACAGACGTGTCCGGGAAATGGGCTACAATAGCCGTATTCCCATGGTCAAGCCACTTCTGAACTCAAGACAACGGAAGAGGCGTCTGACTTGGGCTAAGGAAAAGAAGCACTGGACAGTTGCACAGTGGTCCAAAGTCCTCTTTTCAGACGAAAGCAAGTTTTGTATTTCATTTGGAAGTCAAGGCGCCAGAGTCTGGAGAAAGGCTGGAGAGGAGCAAAATCCAAGTTGCTTGAAATCCAGTGTGAAGTTCCCACAGTCAGCGATGGTTTGGGGAGCCATGTCAGCTGCTGGTGTTGGTCCACTGTGTTTCATCAAGCCCAGAGTAAATGCAGCTGTGTACCAAGAGATTTTAGAGCACTACATGCTTCCGTCTGCTGAAAAGCTCTATGGAGATGAGGAATTCATTTTCCAGCATGATCTGGCACCTGCCCACAGTGCCAAAACCACCAGTAACTGGTGTACTGACCATGGCATTACTGTCCTCGATTGGCCTGCAAATTCCCCTGACCTGAACCCCATAGAGAATATGTGGGGTATTGTGAAGAAGAAGCTGAAAGACACCAGACCCAACAATGCTAATGAGCTAAAGGCCGCTATTGAAGCATCCTGGGCATCCATAACACCTCAGCAATGCCACAGGCTGATTGCCTCCATGCCACGCCGCATTGATGCAGTAATCCGTGCAAAAGGATTCCCAACCAAGTACTGAGTGCATTAATGGACATTTTCAAATGTTTGATTGTGTTTTGCTGTTATAAATCTTTTTTTTTTACTTGGTCTGAGGAACTATTCTAATTTTTTGAGATAGGATTTTTGAGTTTTCTTAAGCTGTATGCCATAATCAGCAATATTAAAATAATAAAAGGCTTGCAATATTTCAGTTGATTTGTAATGAATCCAGAATGTATGACATTTTTGTTTTTTTAATTGCATTACAGAAAATAAAGAACTTTATCACAATATTCTAATTTTCTGAGACAGTCCTGTATATAGAGATATATACATATTTATTTATACCGATTTCCGACACAATTGTCCAAGTGGTTCGACTGCTTCAAATCACGTGACATGTGACGGTCGAAACAGCAATTGCTTCATTTCCTGAATGAATCACTTGACTGGTTCGCGGTCCAATCTCGCGATTCAATGCACTGCCTCGTCTTGATTCTGACAGGTGACAGGTTGAAACAGTTTCAAATTGGAGCGCTTCAACACTATATAACCGCTCTAAGCAATGTGTGGGTTGTTGTCGTAGTTTGCGTTGTTGCTGTTGAATTGTTGTTGTTGGCATTGCATTTGAATTGGATAATTATAGAGCAAGCCAGGAAGAAAAATAGGTCGTTCTGGTTCGTGAAACACTTCGAAATGTGGAGAAGTTGTGAACAAAAAGAAAATCAATAATATAAAAACACTTCAACGGTCTAAGGAATAGATAGTCCAATGGATAGGGCCGGCGGCCAGGATGCAGCGATGTCCCCCACGCAGCTGGTTCAAAGCCCAGAAGAGTTAAACTTTTAATCATTGCTTTTCAACTTTAATACTTTAATGACTGATAAAAGGCCCTCTCCACCCAAAAACATTTCTAGCACTCTCTAGTCTCTTCTCAATAACCCAATACACACAATTATCAATCTTTAATTGCACATAGAACATGATATTCATTGTGCTGCATGCATCGAATAATTTTCAAGGCAGAGATACGTTAAACCCACTACAGCCTTGCACTTCGCCAGGAGAGGTCGCTGTAACTGAAGCTTCGAGAAATGAACCTATTTCCGACACAATTGTCCAAGTGGTTCGATGCTTCATTCAAAGCTTAATTTTGCCATCACTACCCCAGACTTACCTAACTCCTCCACCTCTCAACACACACACTTCCAAAAAGGTCAGACAATACAAATATCATGAGTTGCTAAACACTGCAGGCTCCTTCATCAGCAACAGGCCCAGAGTGAGAGAGAGAAGACTTCCTGGGTGCCTCCTTTATGGTCGGCCCTGGCTGCTGATAGGCCAGCTGAGGGTGAGGGGATCCAATCAGCCATCAGATTCAGGTGCACAGGCAGATTCCGATCAGCTGCTGATTAGCTGTGCAGAAGACAAGGAGAAGAGAGAAACACAGGAGGGAAAGAAAACCCCACAAGTACAGCCTGCCTGGCACGTAACAATAACTAACACATTTGACGAGACACAACAAAAGGCACTGTTTGGCAAATACATTATCACTATTCTTAGATAATACACAATATTTGAAAACACTTTGAATACAAACAACCAAATGCATGCAGGAATGGACCCTGTAGCCACTGAACTTACAAACGTTACACGTGTAAGACATTTTGATAAGCTTGCAGAGTGCAGTTAGCTTAACTTGCTTTTTCACTAAGCGGCCTGAGGTCGGACTGTCAAACTTTGGCTAGGTTTACATAAATTAACTGACAAAATCATTTGTATTAATTACTTTCTTTGTCTCTTGAGTTACCCTGTCCATTGGGGTAGTTTACTTCCTGGTTCAGCAAAAGGCATGGCCTAGCGCTGAGGACTAAATACTGCAAGGAGCCAATTGGGACAAACCACCTGCTTCCATGTTAAAGGGGGAATTTGGGTTTTGTCAGTGTCCTTTGTGTATTCTGTTACTATTAATTATCCCTTGGTTTCAACTTGGTTTGGCCAAGCCACTATATAGGTTCCTTGGTTTGTCATTGTAGCAGGTCAGTTTGTTGAGTTAACACCTAAGTGTTAAGTTGATGCCATGTTTCTTTGAGGTATTCTCTAGTGATGGCAAAAGGAAGCTTTGAATGAAACATCGAACCACTTGGACAATTGTGTCGGAAATAGGTTCATTTCTCGAAGCTTCAGTTACAGCGACCTCTCCTGGCGAAGTGCAAAGCTGCAGTGGGTTTAACATATTTTTGCCTTGAAAAATATTCGATGCACACACACACAGACTGAATATCATGTTCTATTTGCAATTAAAGATTGATAATTGTGTGTATTGGGTTATTGAGAAGAGACTAGAGAGTGCTGGACATTTTCTTGGGCGGAGAGGGCCTTTTATCAGTTATTAAAGTTGAAAAGCAATGATTCAAAGTTTAACTATTCCGGGCTTTGAACCAGCTGCGCGGAGGACATCTCCGCATCCTGGCCGCCAGATCCATCAACTGGGCTATCTATTCCTTAAACTATTGAAGTGTTTTTATATTACTCATTGTCTTTTTGTTGACAACTTCTCCACATTTCGAAGTGTTTCACGAGCCAGAACGACTTTCTTCCTGGCTTGCTCTATAATGAATGACACAATTCAAATGCAATTCCAACAACAACTCAACAGCAATAACGCAAACTACGACAACAACCCACACATTGCGCATTGTTTAGAGCGGTTATAAAGTGTTGAAGCGCTCAAGTTTGAAACTGTTTCAACCTGTCACCTGTCAGAATAGAGACGAGGCAGTGCATTGAATCGCTTGATTGGACCGCGAACCAGTCAAGTGATTCATTCAGGAAATGAAGCAGTTGCTGGTTCGGACGTCATATGTCACGTGATTTGAAGCAAGCTTCGAAGCACTGCTTCTATGGAATAGGAAGTCCAGGGTTGAAGCTCCGTTCAAAGCTTCAGTGTCAAACTGCAATCGCTAGTATTCTCTGTTGACCTCTTTTATCGGCCTAGTTATTCGAAATTATTGATTTATGATGTTTTCTGTGGACTTTTGGGTAAATAAAAAACCCTGTTTATTTAAGCCACTCCTGTGTCCTGTTGTTCATACCCCTCACTGTTTATTCATCATTCAATTCATTCTAAATGTTATTCTGTAGATTGTGTACATAGCTTTTCACTTTACTGCTTTTTGCAAGCTAAACTGCATTTCGTTGTCTCAGTACCTGTAATCTATGCAATAACAATTGTTACAGCCGCTGCCTTCCTGGGGCTGTTAAGGCTGTTAAACCTGTTTGTGTGTTTGTGTTTGTACCCATGAGCTGCGCAGTTCCTCCGACGTCCCGCCCTCGCAACATCCGAAGAGGTGATTGGATGAGACGTCATCCAATCCCCGCCCCTTCCGGCACATCTCCCAGGGGAGGAGTACAAAACCCGCGGACTGTCATCACTCTGGAGGCTCTGTTGAGGAACAGACGCCTCTCGCTATTTGCTCGTCGTCTGTGTTTAACTTGTGTGGACCTTGTATAAGAAGTATTGTTGTGATTAGTTGTGCTTAGATTAGTTTGATATGCTTAGATTAGTTTAGTATTGTTTGACTGTTGTCCTAGCTGTGTTTTCTTAGTTGTAACACTTTTACAGTGAGGTTTTGTTTCCTTCTTTATTTAGTGTGAGTATTTAGTTACCCTGTATGCGTTTAGACTCACTTTTTAGAGTCCTCTCTTAGTTTGGTTGTCTATTTAAACGTGCGCCCTTGTGGCCACTTTTGTTTGTTTTGTAAACCGGTGTTTGTGGCAATTTGTTTGTTTCAGGCTGCTTGCCTGGCACTTTGTTGACCAGCTGTTTAAAATAAACCACTTATAATTATACCAATTCCAATCTGGTCGTGTCGTTTCCCTTTGGTTCCCCTAGCCCAATAGGGAACGTAACAACAATAAAGTTGAATCTAATCTTGAGCAGGAACAAATGTATTTACTTGGTACATATCTGACATTAACGATTAAACACATTTGTGCATTCTTTATAAATGCAAACTGGTCAAGACCACTGACGGAAGTAGTTTTGCAAAGTAGTGGTTCTGTCTTTTACATGTAGGATTCAACCCCCCTTGTATTGATTTATTTTAAAATGAACAGACACTTGAGTCATTAATTTGTAGTGATATAATAATTGTTCATCTGCAACGAAGAACGCAAATTCCGCCATTGCAAACCGAGTCAAGCCGACTCCGAGCTGTCCGACTTCAGGCAAGCTTTTTGAGACCTCCCCCAGCTGGAATCGGCTATTCTCGTCTACTTTCGAGCCGCCACAATAATAATACAAATGATGATTATTACCTTACTTTTGTCTATTTTTATTCCTCTGTGTTGCGTTTTTAATTTGCAAACACACATTCTTTGTATAAATCAGCACCACATTTGTAGTTCTTCCGGTTTGAAAAGACATAGGGTCTTACAAATAATATATATCTACTCAGTATATAAAATATCTAGTATAGCCAAACAAGTAATTACACTGCATCAAGATGATATATATTAAGAAACAAATGTTGGTTTATTTTAGCTATAAATGGGGTTTTTCGGTTGGTCCTTTCTTTTTTGGTTACTGTGATCTTCTACAGTACATTGTTGGTTACTGTGATTATCTACGGTTCATTGTTGGTTACTGTGAATTGAATATCTACAGTACATTGTTGGTTACTGTGATTATCTACAGTACATTGTTGGTTACTGTGAATATCTACAGTACATTGTTGGTTACTGTGATAATTTAGAGTACATTGTTGGTTACTGTGAATATCTACATTACATTGTTGGTTACTGTGAATATCTACAGTACATTGTTGGTTACTGTGATTATTTGGAGTACATTGTTGGTTACTGTGAATATCTACAGTACATTGTTGGTTACTGTGATTATCTACAGTACGTTGATGGTTACTGTGCATATCTACAGTATACATTGATGGTTACTGTGATTATCTACAGCACATTGTTGGTTACTGTGAATATCTACAGTACATTGTTGGTTACTGTGATTATCTACAGTACATTGTTGGTTAATGTGAATATCTACAGTACATTGTTGGTTACTGTGATTTTATACAGTACATTGTTGGTTACTGGGATTTTATACAGTTGGGACGTTACTACTGCTATTTCTACAGTAACTCCAGAGTTGCTCTAATTTTTGGTTGGAAACACAGTATTTTACTCTAAAATGGTATACAGTAATTTACTGTGCACAAACACTGTAAATAACTGTGGATTTCACAGCCATTTTTTACAGTGTATCCAAAAATGTATAAAAAAGAGAAATAAGATTTACAGCATGAGATGTTTTTTTAAGTATTATGCACACCCAATGAAACGACTACAAACAATATTGTGAGTATTTACCCATTAACCAGCATAATAACGGATTTGGTACAGAACTGAACAAAAGTGAGCCGCTACTCCGAAAATATGTTTGCTCGAAAATTATATTAATGAATTACTATTATCATTATTATAAGCAAGACAATAAATGGCGAAGATATGTAGAAAGTAAACTTATTTGAGTTACGTCCAAAACAAACGTAATGTGGGAGAAAATACGTTTCGAACTAAACATAATTGAGAATTTAGTATGAAACGACTACAAACTATATTGTGATTATTTACCCATTAACCAGCATAATAACGGATTTGTTAAACTGAACAACAGTGAGCCGCCACTCCGAAAATACGTTTGCTCTAAAATTATATTAATAAATTACTATTATCATTATTATAAGCAAGACAATAAATGGCAAAGATATGTAGAAAGTAGGGATGTCCCGATCACCTTTTTTTGCTCCCGATCCGATTCCGATCATTTGATTTTGACAATTTGCCGATACCGATTTTTCCCAATCCGATCTTTATGCAATGCATTAAGAGAAAAAAAAGAAAAAAAGCATTCAAGTTCTCCCTTAAGGTTATTTTTTTATTTAAATTGGATATTCTATCCAACATGGATATAGCTTCTTTCTTTCACAGCAGCATTGGATCAGTTCAGTTGTGCAGCATTGGATCAAAACAAAATAAAGCTTTCAGTACTCGTTAGCTTACTGCTACAATTAGACACTTCGCCCTGCCCACTCTGTTGCCAGATTTGAGAGAAATAAGCAACCAGGTCTATGAAAACCAGCCCCAAAGAAGCAACACATACATGATGTTGTGTAATTTGAAACCAAAACTAAGGCCTCAGGATGACTTTAAGACTTGAACATGGTCATTTTTGTTTTGTAACATTGAATACAACATTTAAAAAAAAGTATTTAAAAAAAAAAAAAATCCCGATCCCCGATTTTTTCTCCCGATTCCGATCTTTTCAAAATCAAGCGATCAGCTCCGATCCCCGATCAAGTGATCGGATCGGGACGTCTCTAGTAGAAAGTAAATGTATTTGAGTTACATCCAAAACAAACGTAATGTGGGAGAAAATATGTTTCTCGCTAAATGTAATTGAGAATGCAGTTTAGTTCTGTGGGAACGTCATTTTTTTCTTATCAAGCTCCACTTTTGTGGAATCAGCTTCCAGTTTGTGTTCGGACGGCAGACACCCTATCCGTTTTTAAGAGTGCGCTTAAGACTTTCCTTTTTGATAAAGCTTATAGTTAGGGCTGATTAGATTCAGCCCCTAGTTTTGCTGATATAGGCTTAGTTTGTCGGGGGACATCTTACTTCTTCCTTCTCTCTGTCTATACCTGTGTACTCTCATGTTCCGATTAACCCAGCTTCCCCAAATTTCTTTCTTTTTGGTGTCTATATACGCCGGGATCCGGAGTCATGGATGATCCTGCGGTCCTGTGTCATGGATTGCGAGTCCTGGATCTTGAGTCGTGGCTGCGGTCCTGGATCATAAGTCCTGGATGGATATCCTCGTGGATTCATCTTCTTATTATACACACATGCATTTCAAAACATTTGGACTACCTATGTTGCAAATGTATTATCTTTTCAATTTACACACGGCATCTATTGCAAGTCTGTCCGTCCTGGGAGAGGGATCCCTCCTCTGTTGCTCTCCCTGAGGTTTCTCCCATTTTTCCCTTTAAACTGTGGGGTTTTCTCTGGAAGTTTTTCTTTGTACGATGTGAGGGTCTAAGGACAGAGGGTGTCGTATTGTCATACTGATATTCTGTACAAACTGTGAAGTCCACTGAGACAAATGTAACATTTGTGATATTGGGCTATATAAATAAACATTGATTGATTGATTGATTGATTTTTAGGAGACAGGGTTGGCACACTGTAATGTGTCTGTCTTAGCCAAGGCTCAGAGTGAACTTTTGTTCCTTGACCAAATGTTAAAGGTGACCTATCATGCAAAATGCACTTTTGTACGTCTCTTTTACACGAATATGTGTCCCCGGTGTTCCAGGGAACTCACCAAGTGTCAGAAAACACAACCCTCTCTTTTTTCCTCCATACCCAAATCTCTTAAAAAGGGGCTGCAACGGATCTGATACAGACTGATCCAGATTTGAACACTTCTATGACGTCACAGAAGTGGCGCTACGGCTATTGGGCCAACTCCACCAATCAGGAGGAGACAGCCACGGACATTGCTGTTGGAAAGTGCTGGAGACGCTGTAGTACATATGCCAGGCCTATAGATGGTGCTGTTCTCACAGAATCAGCCCATGCAAAGACAGTGTTAAATTGAGCGAAATGAGGAATGGCTAAAATGCATGATCTGTTTGGTATTTTGAAAAATAAAAAGTATAAATATGCCTTATATAGGCAGTGCATGACATTAAGGATTTTGGGAGATGGCCCTGTGGGCCGTCTAAGCTAATTTACAGATGGCCCTGAGCCCAATAGAGATTGCCCTGAAAAATGCGCGCGGACGAAATGGCACGAAGGGTTTGGGGGGCTTCCCCCTAGAACATATAGATTTTGCGGGTCTTACTGTAGATGCCGCCTGGTGCATTCTCTAGACTGAATTATAAGATGAACCACCACAATATTATATTGTTCAATTTCATTCTTCATTTCACTTGTTTGTTTGTTCTTGTTTGTGTTTGCTCGCTTGCATGCCCTGCATAGCTATAAGAAATACTTAAGTTGTTGGTCAAGACACTTTCCATCT
This sequence comes from Notothenia rossii, assembly GCF_949606895.1. Lineage (NCBI taxonomy): Eukaryota > Metazoa > Chordata > Actinopteri > Perciformes > Nototheniidae > Notothenia > Notothenia rossii. The sequence continues at coordinate 63,637,255 of NC_136903.1, read as the reverse complement.
GATGAAGGCAAATGCCTTCCCAGATGTAAAAAAGTAGAAAACATTACATTCAGTTGTAACTGCCAAAACAAACATTATGTACATTATTATGGCCCCTGTTAAAAATATTTGAAATGTTATCTACTGTAAGTTGGTCGAACGAATGCCTCCTCATCCGGAAGCTGACCGAGCAGCAGTCGAGAAGAGCCGAGCGAATCCGCGAAGCACACAAAATGGCGACGTCAGAGTTGCCGTTAGCCGGCAAATCTAAATCTCTTCGGTCAAAATAATTTCCCTTTAGCGCAATACCGCTTCAGTTGCACCACTTATGTGACAGACAAGAAGAGTATGTGACAGACAAGAATAGTCAATTCTAATGTCTAACACTTAATGTGGAGAAAGAGATGTCCTGTATGGGTTGATTGTGCGTTGATCTGTTGGTAATGCCTCGGGGTTCCGGTGGGCATGTAAACAAATGCATAATGCTGCGCTATACTTTGTGGCCTCACCCAGTTGCATAGCGACACTTATTGTTTAGGTGTCTTTTAATAAGCAGGTAGTCATATCATTAGCTAGAACTAGCTGGATCTAATCGATATGGACATAAACGCGAGTGAAGTCTAATCTGACGGGAGAGAGAGATCAGCTGCTGCTGACGAGTCGACACGCAGCTCTGCATGATCACATGCAGCGGTGAGCGGACAAAACACACACTTCAGGTTAGAATATCACACGTAGCTATTTGAATTACCTCTCCAACTATCTAAAGTAGTTGTAGATATGTTTAGTTTTACTGTCGGGTCACTCATTACTGGATCCGCGAGCTGCATAATACTGGCATAATCAGTGCTTGAATTGGAATAAAAAAGGTGCCAGTACTCTAAATCAGCAACAAGTATTTGGCACAAAGTCATAGTATATCCTATAATGCTGGTGGGTTTGTCTCTTTACTGTATATTTTAGAAAGCCTCACTGTACTTAAACAAAATGACTCAGGGTGCATCTGAGATTAGAGGGGGTGCAGTGGTAAAGTGCTATTTTTATAAGTGGGGAGTGGACCTGACACCCTCTAGTCTAGGGGGGTCCGGGGGCATGCTCCCACCGGGAACATTTTAAATATTGAAGTTAGATGCATCAATCTGGTGCACTTTGAGAGCAAAATGAAAAGATATATGGATACCTCTCAACATCCATAATGAAACAACTGTAAACAGATTTACTTTTTCTTTATGGATATAAAAGAAAGTAAAGCTTGACTCCTACTGGCTGGTTAAATGACTCCTCGTCCCTGAGGCCACTACCAGTTTTTTGTGCCATTTTGCTGGATTTATTTGTCAATAGCGTTGCTGCATAAAGTGATAGCCCTCTAGTTTAAATCTACTACCCAAAAAGAAACATATGGAGATGGGTTACTATTTAAAAAAAATTGCAAATCTATTTGGGAACAGTGGGGCCGGGCCTCAAATCCTATAGGGGGACCGGGGGCATGCTCCCCCGGTAAGATTTTTTTTTAAATGTTGGTCTTAAATGCATCAATCTGGTGCATTTTGAGGGGGAAATAAAGAGACTACACCCATATGAAACAAAAATGTATACATTTAAATAATCATAACATCATAAGTACATGGCCATAACCAATAACATACAATATCCAATATGAAAAAACATTGAAACTTGTTTATTTATTTGTTTTTGGTTCATTTATAGTTGTGAGTGTGTCTGGGCTCCTGAATCGGCCTCTCCTGTCTCCCTCCTCTCCCCCTGCTCCTCTTTGAGGCAACAGCAAAGACTAGTTTTAGCTCTCAACAAGTTTATCTTACCTTTTTTCACCTAGTTAACATTTTGTTTGTATTATTCATGCATATTTTACTAATCACTACCCCCTCAAATGGAAATATGTGTTTACATAAATGGTGACCGAACTGTTTGAGACCCACTGAGATAACTTAAACTAAGTTAACTATCTAAAGACTCAGAGAGTAATTTACCTCACCAGAGCTGTAGTTATCAGCCTCTCAGTCTGACAGCAAAGGACTCTCCCTCCACCTTGTTGTTGAAACAGCTCCGTATATCCGTTAGCGCAGCTAGCTAGCACCAGATGCTAACAACAATACACGTAACCGGTGCGCGCGCTTTCTCGCTCGCTCGCGCCACTAGGGTGGCCATTTCCATAACACCAAAAAGGAGGACACTTTGGGATTATCTTTTAGTTTTTATCCTGGCTTCACTGAATCCTTCACACTCAAAACACAATAAGACTCTAGTGTACTAACCACAAGTTGAATGTCTATTTACGATACTTTTGCCCTTTCCTGGCTGCTTCCAAGAGTTTTTTGTTTGTAAGGAGTCTCTGGTACATGTCTGTGCACTCAAATGTGAAGTTGACACAAATTTGCAGCTCTGCCTTGACACTGTCCACATCCAGACGATTTCTCTCATTTCTCCATGCTGAGGTCATCATTGAGAACACACGTTCTGTATGTGCATTGCTACATGGGATGGAGAAGATGTAGGCGCTGATCTTCCTCAGATTCACAAGTGGGACTTCTGCTTTGGAAAACAGTTTCAGATACCGCTCCTCACTGTGGCATCCTTCCATTTCTGAAGAGCTGAGAATAGCTTCCACCATGCCATATTCCTCATAGAGTCCATCAATGTCAATGTCTTTCAGGCTGCAGGCTTGGACTGCATCACTGTATTCTCCATAGTACACAGCAGTTGTGAGGCCAAGCTTTGACACTTTACTATGAAAGCTGTTCTCAGAGAAGTCATACCTTTCACTCACGTATTTCTTGGCTCTTTCATAGAAAACAAGAAAATCAGCCTCACATTTCTTAGCCAGATCAGGGGTTAGCTGCTTGAGTTTGTTGTTCACAGCAAAGCCAAAAAATGTGTCCTTTAACCTTCTCTCAAGTTTCCCTTTCAGTTCAGTCATTACCTTAAACACAGAGGTTATGCTGAATAATTTGGCCTTGAGTGCTTCAATGCAGTCTGAAAACACTTTCAGAATGTGACTGAGGAAGAGAAAATACATCTCAGATACTTCGTTGCCATCCTCTCCAAAGCATTTCCACAAAATCTTGGAGCATTCCTCCTCACCTAGACTCTGAAAGTAGCTGGTCAGGGGTCTCCAACACTTCAGGATTCTGTCAATAGATGGCAGCAGAGACAACCATCGCGTGACAACGTGCCGCAGCAGATTGCATTCCTCCACTTCCACAAACTCGCAGAATTCCTTCAACTGCGCCGTTCTGCTAGCTGAGATGCTAAAATGGCTATACACCTTAAGCACAACATTTTCAATGTCAATATCCAAGTTGCTTGCTGCATATCTTGTTGCATTGTGCAGAATATGGGCTAAACAGTTTGCAGCGAGCACGTCTTTTTGAGCCTGTTTCAGTTTCTGATAAACACTGTTGTGTTTTCCATAGTTAACGCTGGCGTTGTTTGCTGCATATGCTGACATTTTTTTCACATCTAGTCCAGACATCTCCAGTTTAGATAGCAGCTGATTTGTTATAGCTTCCGACTTTTCGTTGCTATCACTGTAAAAATCCAACAGTGCATGTTGCACGCCCTCCTCAAAGTGAAAATATCTCAGTACAATGGGGAAACACTTGATCGTACCTTTGTTTGATGCATCACTTGCCACTGAATAATGCAGATCATTTTCTTTTATGTAATCCACATGCGTCTGGACAGAGTAGGGTGCTAGGATATTTTCGCACAAAGCTTTGGCTTTTGTTTTTCCACAGGTCATCCCTTTTGCTATTGATGAGTCGTTGTAGATTGTGCGATCAACTTTTATTCCACAGTCTACACTCCTGTATGACTGGTGATGCTTGACGGCATGATAAACTTTACAAAGTTCTGCTGCGGAGATTTTGTCATCTTGAGGCGATGAAGCTTCACGGAAAAACGATAAAAGTGAAGAGGCACCTGCGCTTTGATCGTTGCTTTTGTGCTTATCTGTGTTAGCATGTCTGTCGACAGCACCTTTTCCTTTGCTACTTACGTCCACATCGCAACGACACAACGTGCAAAAAGCATGGAAGTCGTCCTTTCGGCTTTTTGTGAGGAATCCATGCTCTTTCGACCATTCAGGATTAAATGAAGTCTTTCGTTTCGGCATTTCTGCGGTTTAACCTACCGCTAACTAGGCGGAGTTGGCTCATGAGCTAGTCTGCTAGCGCTAACGTCACTCTGTGCCACAGTGCCATGCCGTGAACGTGACGTCAAGAAGCACATGGCTAATTGTTTACGTTTATTAACCAATGAAATACAAGATATTTATTTGACATCACATTCAGCCAATAATTTGTAAGACCACAAGTCTTACAGGGATATATACTTACACATAACTTATTTTTTGTATTTCTTTGTATAATTGTCTATTTTTTTTTATACCCTAAAAGTATAAAATGGGGATCACCTCAAAAGGAGGACAAATGAGCGTCCGGCTCAAGGCTGCGCCGGCAGACGGACACAGACATTGAAAACCGGACTGTCCGACCTAAAACCGGAAGGATGGCCACCCTACGCGCCACACATACACCAACACACACCCTCCCGAGCTTGAATGACACACAGAGACCAATGGAGGGCATTAGTATGATCTGTATGAAAGTGGCAATGTCGGCAGGCCACGTCATGTAGACAGCCAGTCACCCTCTGTGAGGCAGAGTCAGACCCACATTTGCGCTGCGTTGCGTTTACAATATATACGTATATTGCCGGCGGCTGAGTACCGGCATTTTACTGAGTACCGGCACCTTGCCGGTACTCAGTAAGAAGTGCCGGTACCACATGGGTAAAAATCAGAAGTGCCGGTACTGCGTACCGGTGAGTACCGGCCCAATTCAAGCACTGGGCATAATAGATTGCCCGATCGGGCAACCAGCAGGTGAGGCTTCATTGCCCGAGCTAAATACTAGATGGCCCTGGGCCATCGGGCAGCCCTTAATGTCGAGCCCTGATAGGTATGGTCCTACACTATATTCTTCAAATATAGCATGATAGGTCCACTTTAAATAAGCCATTAAAAAAAATTAAGTAATTCAATTATGCAACATTTGCATTTCTATGTACAGTAGTATCTTAGAGGGTCGGAAGAGTCGTCATTTTATCATTTATAAATAACTGTTGGTGAAAAAGCCTTAGTCATAATTGTATTGTACCTTTAAAAAAAGCATACTGTATTGTGTGAAAGGGTGAAAATGCCTGCAGTTTACCAGGTCTCACTTCACATCCTCCTGTGAACCCTACTGAAGATTGTACTGATGGACCCTCCATTTATCCTCCCTCTTGCCCATACAGTATTGTCTTCTAATTGATTGTTGTACTAGAGAGATGTTTGGCTCTGTCCTGACATATAAAATATGTGGTTCACTGTTATCAAACACTGTGTAACCACATGTGCAATGCTTTTCATTCATGATAATTACAACCCAGATGTGTTATGCAATGTTAAAATCACAGAGCAACACGTTTGTGTCTTAAGTGTGATATTCTTGATAATCAAGCCAAGGTTTTTTTCAGTGATTGCTTCACCTTCTCAAACAAACTCAACCAATTTTAACTTATAGAGAATATATTTTACTCATTTTCAGGTTCATATTTGCATTCTGTGCCTCTGTGTCATGATTCCTTGCTGTAATGTTCCAAAAGGACTTTATTTTCTCATATTGCCTTTTAACCCTCTGTCTGAAACCAGAGCCCAGTCTGTTCTGATTGGTTAACTGACCGGCTCTGTTATGATTGGTCAAAAACTGAGAGGTGTTTGGAAACATCCCGCCTCTTAGCAAATGATGTCTTCAACCTTCCAAAATTCTCCCACACCACGCCACTCCTCCGCTCCCTTCACTGGCTTCCGGTAATTGCTAGAATCCACTTCAAGACACTGGTACTTGCGTACCATGCTGCGAATGGATCTGGCCCTTCCTACATCCAGGACATGGTTAAACCGTACACCCCAGCACCTGCACTCCGCTCTGCATCAGCCAAACAGCTCGCTGCACCCGCACTGCGAGGGGGACCCAAGTTCCCGTCAGCAAAAACACGTGGGTTTGCTATCCTGGCTCCAAAATGGTGGAATGAGCTCCCCATTGAAATCAGGACAGCAGATAGCTCGCACATCTTCCGGCGCAGACTGAAAACTCATCTCTTTCGACTCCACTTCGAGTGATAGAATTGCTAACAAAGCACTTATATACTAATAAAGGACTGGCTTATCTAAAGCCAGTTGAGTAGCACTTGAAATGTTTTATCTCTATGAAACCTGATGTACTTGTATGATGCTGTTTTCTTCAAGTTTGTATTTTGTCGGTCGAACGCACTTATTGTAAGTCGCTTTGGATAAAAGCGTCGGCTAAATGCAATGTAATGTAACACACTACATGAAAGGGAATAACCCCCAAAAGCATAATAGGGCCACTTTAAAGAAATTAAGAGACCATCAGATGTATTGTCCCATAATACACCCATGCAAATCTTGTTACAAAATACAGTATATACATCAACGGGCACAGAAGAGTGTAAAGTACGCACTCATGGATACAGTGTGTGCAACAATGAAGATACTGCAGTAAATATAAGATAAAGGGTAAGATTATTGTATAAAGAAGATGCCACTGTATAGTCTTAATGTCTTTTGTAACCAAACGTCTGTGTGAAATTAGCATCTAATGTACCAAGGCAGCGGCTAATTAAGCAGAGAGAGTTCCTTTAGGGCAAACTGAGGAAGAGCTCAAAAACGCAGTGGGCGAAGTCTACAAAAGGTGGGAAAAAAACCTTTAGACTCCACTTCGAGCGATTGAATTACTAACAAAGCACTTATATACTAAGAAATGGCTCGCTTATCTAAAGCCAGTTGAGTAGCACTTGAAATGTTTGGCTCTATGAAACCTGATGTACTTATATGATTCTGTTTTCTTCAAGGTTGTATCTTCCTGGTCGAATGCACTTATTGTCAGTCGCTTTGGATAAAAGTGTCAGCTAAATGCAATGTAATGTAATGTACAATGTGTTGAAACGCTAGCCCATAGAAGCAAAAGTGTTTGCAGACCATTTGCATGCATACAAGCCTACATAACACACTACAAGAAAGGGAAAACCCCAAAAAGTATAATAGGACCTCTTTAAAATTGCATTCTAAACACTATTGAAATTGTGATTTGTTTTGTGAATATAGAGCACACTTGTATCAGTTTTTACTAGGCTAATGTACACATGTATAAGAGTTTATTTCTGTTTGTACTGTCACTGCTACAGCAAATGTGTGAAGACTGATTCAAATGCAGTCCAGGAGAGGTGTGAAACAGTGAGAAGTGAATGTGGGTTAACCCAGAGCTAAAATGAGTCCAGGACTCACTGTGAGAAGCAACTTTATTCCCTGCTGCCTGCATGTTGTAGCAGCCACATGGACAACTTTCCTGCCGGACCCAAGGTCAAATCTTGGCCTTGGCCTCGCTCTACCACTCAAGTTAACATTGGCTGCATTTGAATAATTTATGTTCCCATAGATAGAGTGATATGCAGGCTTGGTATTAGCAAACAATATGTTGGAAACACAACAGGAGTTCTTTATTAATATGAATATATTTAGCTTTCTTTCCTTCTTCATAATGGTCTCTCAAGTATTGTCCATATTTTCTGGGGTTGACATACATTAAGTCAAACACACTTATACACACTTTAGTTACATAAGCACATTAAGAACTGAGCAAAACATTATTCATAAAAACAGTAGTCATACTTAATACAAATATATTCTTGTCTGAATGATTTTATTTTATACAGTTTTCATGCTTTACCAAGGGGGGGATTTGAAAATGCATTACATTTTATATCTTACCCCAATTGTTTGGCAGTTGTGATGAAATGTGATACTATTGAAGAATTTTGAACCACCCATTCATATTTCCGTGAACATTGTACACTGGCGATTAATTCCACCCACATTGCTCTGTACATATTTCACTGTGTGTGCTGTGTACTCTGCATGTGTGACCATTAAAGAGGGGTTTCATCCCTCCGATTCTATTCTATTCTACATGACTCTTTTCAGTATCCTACTTGTATTCACCATGAACCTTCTCCATATTGCAAAATGAGTTGAGAGTAATATAGTGAGCCAAATGAGAATAAACTTTTATATATTAAATGTTTGGTGGTTGTGTCATCACCAGTGCATTTCGGTCATAATTAAACAAAAGGTGAATCTCTGCCGGATGGTTATCCAATTGTTCTTAGCTACTGGTAATTATTTTCTGTCTTATTCATTCATTACATCACAAAACAGTATTTGAGATGTTACAGATCCAATTAAATCTCCGAATGTTTTTTTTGTTCTTGTTCATCAGGTGTTTATATTTGATTTCGATTTTGGTTCTTGCCTTTTCGTTAATATCATGATAAAAACATTTTAAAAGTTTTTTTTATATTGCACAGGTTTTCACAAATCCCCCTTGAAAGCTGATTAATAGGTTTTTTATATTACAAGTAATAATTAGCTAATTTAGTTATAAATTAATCAAATATGTTGTGTTACAGCTGCAGAAAGATATGAGGGAACATGTGGAAAAGACAAGAACATGATATTTTGTCTTCAACCTGACAGCTCACAATCTTATTTTGGCGGTTTTTCATGTCACTGCCTGACTGACACACACCATCCTCAGATACAAAACAAAACTATGCTGGTTATCAACAGTCTAGAAATGATTGTTCTTTTAACTATAATTACTTTTTCTTTAACAGGAAAGACAGACAAACAAATACAATATAAAGAAATGCCCCCTGGAATACATTATGTTAACATTGAACCTGTTAAATCTTTCCAGAATGTGTAGATAGGCAAGCATTGCATATTATTCAAATTTGTCTCTGGGGAATTAAAGATCAATTAAAGATTTGCCAAACTGTCTTGCAGTCAATTATTAATTTTCTGACAACCATAACATTTCCCCCTAAATGTTTGTATCATTGATTTTATTATTATTTGTTGTCTTCAACCACATATGATTTCTTTTAGTAATGAATAAAGGGGCCCTATCATGCTATTTGGGATTTTCTCTTTTGCTCTAGTGCAGGGGTGTCCAAACTACGGCCCGGGGGTCAACTGCGACCCGTTGTCCATTTTGAAACCCTTATCAAATTAAAAAAAGTATAATGGAATATAGCCCAGACATGAAACTTGTGCTTTTCTTATATTGTACTTCTTAAATATATATGTACACATGTATTGCACAATAGTATTCAAGTCTTAAAAAGCCAACTTTTGAAATAAATCCAGTCAATTAAAGTCAAACTGACTTTTACCAGCTTGCTTTTTTCTGAATCATTGTATTGGTACTGAGTTGCCCTGCATGAACATTACTTTTAGATTAGTATAGGATAAGTATTCAAACATTTGCCAAAGCTATGAAGTAAACTGCATTGCTCATATGGATGTTTCTGAGTTGTGCAAAATGTAACTAGTCAAACACTATCAGGCTTATGGATATCTAAAACACGAAGTATTGAGACACCACAGTAACAGCTGTGCTTTGATGCTTGTTTAACTTAAAGCCAACAATAACGGCTGCATTTAAACAGAGACTAGCTTTGGCCTTGACCCAGTCATTATGCTAAGAATTAGAGTGTCATTATTTTCCACCAGGGTTTCATTAGGCTTATTGAATGACACCCACTGAAGTGTGGCGCTTTATTTTTAGTGTCTATAAAATGTGGTTTCAGTTCTTGCTTTTTAAATGAGCAGATTGTTTTATTTAAACTAAATACTGTGTTGGCGTAAAATTAAATAAAACCTGCAGATTGAAGCAGTTGGAAACCCATCTGCACCTGAGCCAGAAACACAATGGTGCCAGTTTGCATTATGTCATTTCTATATTCTGTAGGGAGCCCTGGAGGGTTCATACACTATAAAAACGAATTCAGGCGACCTTTCACCTCCACTTAATTAAATGCATGGTTGCAAGATAAAAATGTGAGTTAATTGAATTAGATAAAAAATGTAAGTTACAAACATTAATTTATAAGTTGTGCTGACGTAATAATGTTGGTAATTACATCAACTTAATATTGTGTGTAATTTGAACTCTGATTTCTGCGTTAATTGACTTAAAACAAAATTCAAGTTGTAGTAAGTAATGCAATTGGTTTGATAACTTAATTGTTCTACACCTTGAGTTAAGGATTTCAAGTCCACTCCCACTTAACATGCCTGGACAAGTTCCGAAAGTTAAGACAAATAGAAATATACAAAGGACATTTTAAGGTGAGTGTCATCTTTTGTCATTCAAATACAGTAGATAGCACTGTATTAGGCAAATTGCTGTTGGACCAAAATTAGCAGCCTTTGGACTGTGAATAGTTATGTGAGAGGATACAAAGTAGTAGGCTACTGTGAGAGTAAAAATACTTTGGTTACTATTGTGATATCGCTTTTTATTAAAAATGAATCTCGGTGAAGCAGATCAAGGACATGCTTCTTGAGGTAGGATCGCTATTTAGAGTTGTCATTGAAATGCAAGTTGTTGGCAGTCACCCATTCAGAATATATTCATTGAGGTAATTTCTCTTTTTTTTCCTTTTTCAAAAATAGCACAATACAATTGAAGTACGCAGAGAACTATAGCCATCCGCTGCCTTGTCGTGCACCTTGGAGAAAAGGAAGAGGACCTTTTCAAGGAGTTTAGCGATGTAATTAAAAATCTTGAAATAAAATAAAATCCATGGGCACAGGACAAAAGCACTGCTCTCTGTCAGTTACATTTTGAAGCATATTGCACTTTTGGCCACACCCCAATCAATAATATCTTAGCAACGTTCAGCATGGATAGGTGTTGACAGCAATGGCATGGGAAAAGGATTGTGTACAATTTGAAAAGTGGCTTCTGCTCTTCACTTAACCAGTTCAAATATTGTATGGAACCTATGAAAAAGATGAGAAGGTACACTAAAACGTGCACGGTTGTGATTGACAAAATCTGTCCACATGCATTTAAACACGAGGCAAAGTACTCAAAACCACCTCTGTGTGTCTTCAGGACCACATTGCCATGGTGACACACACATGCAGACTCAATAGGTGAAAACAATACCAGCGTTGCTTTAGCAGCTGGTAATAATGGCTCTGAATTAGCTAAGAGTGACAGTTTAAAAAGTATGCAATTACCTAATTCATTATCTCTTATGTGCTAACGTATTATTTAATGTGCTTCAAAAGGACATGAATATCGCCTTCATCAGTGACCGGTCCACCAGGATCTGACCATACGATGGCAACCATCGTGGTCGAGGGGAAACAAATGAATGAGCAAGCATTCTGCGTTAAATGTGTTCATACTGTTTGAAATAATGACTGTCGGCAGTGTAAACATCTTTGTTACATCGTTTGTAAAATTGATGTGTGTGATCTGCAGATTGGTGGCCATTGAGAGTTTGTTACTGTAGTTTTACAAAAACTTTACAGATTTTACATATTTGGCACTGGTTTTAAATATGCAAAGGCCTCTAACTTCGATGTGATGGCAGCATTTATTTGCTGTGTCCCCATTTCCCATGGTAATATGGCTAATGTGTTTATTTATTATTTGTGAGGCAATTTAAATTTGTGTTATTTATCTTTTTTTTCAAGATTTAAATGAAGCTCAGCGCAAGTTCTTTCAGGAAGACTTGGTATATATACATTCACTCCGCAGCTGCATATAATCAGCTCATCACAGGCGTTCTCTTTAAACTATTACATTTCACCTCATTCTCCAGCAGCCAATCAGCGTGCTGCAGCCAAACTATAAAATAGTTCTCCTCTCTCCTGCAGTCAGCTGTGATTTCAGGTGTTCGTGCACCTTATCATATGGCATGTGTCAATAAATGTTCAAACAAAATGAAGTCTCTCCTGATTGAAACATCATGTGTTGAAATAAACAACTGCAGTTCAAAATAAAAAGTGAATTGCCTAATATTTTTGTTGTGGAATCAATTAATTTCTTTCTTTAAGAGGCAAAAACATGAAAAAGATAAGAAAAAAAACTATTGCACATAATATATTTGGAGCAACTTAATTTATAAATGGTTGTCAACTTAAAAACGTGTGTTCACAATGATGGTAATTAAGTACATACAACTTAAAATTCCTTTTAAATCATACGGTAAAACAAGTTGGAACAAAAATGCAGTCTCTCCTGATTGAAACATCATGTGTTGAAATAAACAACTGCAGTTCAAAATAAAAAGTGAATTGCCTAATATTTTTGTTGTGGAATCAATTAATTTTTTTCTTTAAGAGGCAAAAACATGAAAAAGATAAGAAAAAAAACTATTGCACATAATATATTTGGAGCAACTTAATTTATAAATGGTTGTCAACTTAAAAACGTGTGTTCACAATGATGGTAATTAAGTACATACAACTTAAAATTCCTTTTAAATCATAAGGTAAAACAAGTTGGAACAACTCAATTTTTGGAGTATCCATCCATCCATCCATCTTCTCCCGCTTATCCGTGGTCGGGTCGCGGAGGTAGCAGTTCCAGCAGAGAGCCCCAAACTTTATTTTCCCTGGCCACATCAACCAGCTCTTACTGGGGGATCCCAAGGCGCTCCCAGGCCAGCGAAGAGATATAATCCCTCCACCTGGTTCTAGGTCTACCCCTTGGTCTCTTCCCAGCTGGACGTGCCTGGAACACCTCCCTAGGGAGGCGCCCAGGTGGCATCCTAACTAGGTGCCCGAACCACCTCAACTGGCTCCTTTCGACGCGAAGGAGGAGCGGTTCAACTCCGAGTCCCTCCCGGATGACCGAACTTCTCACCTTATCCCCAAGGGAGACACCAGCCACCCTGCGGAGAAAACCCATCTCGGCCGCTTGTACCCGCGATCTCGTTCTTTCGGTCATGACCCATCCTTCATGACCATAGGTGAGGGTATGAACAAAAATGGCGCGGTAGACAAGAGCTTTGCCTTCTGGCTCAGCTCCCTTTTCGTCACAACGGTGCGGTAAAGCGACTGCAGTAACGCTCCCGCTGCTCAGATTCTCCGACCCATCTCACGCTCCATTGTTCCGTCACTCGAGAACAAGACCCCGAGATACTTGAACTCCTTCACTTGGGGTAAGGACTCATTCCCTACTTGGAGTGGACAGTCCATCGGTTTCCTGCTGAGAACCATGGCCTCAGATTTGGAGGTGCTGATCCTCATCCCAGTCACTTCACACTCGGTTGCGAACCGATCCAGTGAGTGCTGAAGGTCGCAGACCGATGAAGCCATCAGAACCACATCATCTGCAAAAAGCAGTGGTGCAATCCTTAGTCCACCGAACTGCAGACCCCCTCCCCCACGACTATGCCTCGAAATCCGATCCATGTATATTACAAACAGGATTGGTGACAAAGCGTAGCCCTGGCGGAGGCCAACCCTCACCTGAAATGGGTCCGACTTACTGCCGAGGACCCGGACACAGCTCTCGCTTTGGGAGTACAGAGATTGGATGGCCCTGAGTAGAGACCCCCTCACCCCATACTCCCGCAGCACCTCCCACAGTGACTCCCTGGGAAACCGGTCATACGCCTTCTCCAAGTCTACAAAACACATGTAGACTGGATAAGCGTACTCCCAGGCCCCCTCCAGGATCCTTGCGAGATTAAAAAGCTGATCCGTTGTTCCACGACCAGGACGAAATCCGCATTGTTCCTCCTCAATCTGAGGTTCGACAATCGGCCTGACCCTCCTTTCGAGTACCTTAGAGTAAACTTTCCCAGGGAGGCTGAGTAGTGTGATGCCTCTGTAATTGGCACACAACCTCTGATCCCCCTTTTTGAAAAGGGGAACCACCACCCCGGTCTGCCACTCCTTCGGTACTGTTTCCGACTTCCACGCAACGTTGATGAGACGTGTCAACCATGACAGCCCCTCAACACCCAGAGCCTTAAGCATTTCTGGTCGGATCTCATCCACCCCCGGGGCTTTGCCACTGTGAAGTTGTTTGACGACCTCAGTGACCTCCCCCCGGGAGATTGGTGTCGATCCCCCGTCATACTCCAGCTCTGCCTCTAACATAGAGGGCGGAGTTTTCGGGTTCAGGAGTTCCTCAAAGTGCTCCTTCCAACGCCCTAACACTCCATCAGTTGAGGTCAACAACGTCCCATCCTTACTGTACACAGCTTGGATGGTTCCCTGCTTCCCCCTCCTGATGTGTCGGACAGTTTTCCAGAACAACTTTGGTGCCGCCCGAAAGTCCTTTTCCATGTCTTCTCGGATAACAAATCCCTGAAGGCCTCCTTCTTCAGTCGGACGGCTTCCCTGACCACCGGTGTCCACCAGGAGGTTCGAGGGTTCCCGCCCCTTGAGGCACCTAGGACCTTGAGACCACAGCTCCCCACTGCGGCTTCGGAAATAGAGGCTTTGAACACCGACCCCTCTGGTTCAATGTCCCCAACCTCCACAGGAATGCCCGAAAAGCTCCGCCGGAGGTGTGAGTTGAAGGCCTCCTGAACTTGGGCCTCCTCCAGACGTTCCCAGTTCACCCGAACTACACGTTTGGGCTTACCAGGTCTATCCAGAGGCTTCCCCCACCACTCAACATTTTTGGAGTAATCAACTTAAAAACTTGTATCCCGAATGAGGGTAATTAAGTACATACAACTTAAAATTCCTTTTAAATCATACGGTAAAACTAGTCGGAACAACTTAATCTTTTGAGTAATCAACTTCAAAACTTGTGTTTATGCTACCAATTATTAATTAGGTGGTAATTAGAGGAAAAACCTTCTCCCCTAACTCAAATAACTTTGTTGCTTTAAGAAAATTTCATTAGAAGTTGTCTTAACTCAGTAAACATTGATGCAAACTGTTGTGTTGACTTTCTTTGTTGAGCCAAGGGGCATTTGTTTTTAGAGTGTAGAGAGAAAAATAAATAAAACGAGCCCACGCTTTATTAATTTGTGCGCACGAGATATTTTCTCGTTCGCACAAGATACTTTTTCGTGCGCACGATATACTTTCTTGTTCGCACAAGATACTTTCTTATGGTAAAACACATCGAACTGCCCAATTATTACTTCATATTATTAGTTTTATGAAGAATATGTCCGGTCGCCAGGGCGTGTGTGTGTGTGTGTGGGCATTTGTTTATGATAGTGTCGTTTGTTCCGGTGCACTCCGGCAGGACTAGCACTACATTGAGATTAAGATTAAACGAATTTCTTTCACTTTGGGAATACACATATAACTATGGAGAACCAGATTTTTTAAAATTACTGCTGGTGTACAAACACACACACATCATGCGCCCTGGACATCTCCTCCATAAAACAAGTAATAGGGGGAATACTCTGGCAGTTCGATGTGTGTTGAGGTGTGTGTGGTTAAACGTAGCAGCCTTGATCTCTATTCAGCTGTTCTGGGAAACACAGTGAAGTAAACAGTAAAAGGCACAGCTCTTTGCAGCTGGTGCTGCTCTTCTCAGATTCTGCTGAGTTACACGTTACTGCCTCCAGTGCCATGTACGACGAAGCCAGTTCAACAGACCCTGGATATGTTTGATTTACCCGGCTTACTGTAACTAACCCTAACAAACGCGATCTCGCTAAGCGGTCCTACGAAGCTGGTTATCAACTCAGTAAATCAACCAGGGTTTCTCTGTCCGGCTGAGAGCACGTTCACGTGAAAGGGACGGGGTTAGCAACATTTGACCAATCACAAACATGGAGAAGCGTGCTGACCAGTGGCGGCTGGTGGAAAATATCTTTGGTTGGGCTATGGAAGTGGTGACCAAACCAGGGCGATCCTCCCCCGGCTGACATTTTTGAGTAATTACCCCTTAAATTATGAATTCTGGTCATGTTAGAGGGGGGGGGGGGTGTTTAATTGAGGCCTAAAAATATGAGATAATCCATAATCTTCAGTGTGGTTTGCTATGAATCTTCCAAAAACTGTGGCCCACACAAACTGCAGAACACTGGTGCTTTGGGAACACTCAAATGATTGAATTCCCATTTAAAATCAGGAGACTAAATACGAACATTATGTGTGTTTGTGTGTGTGTGTGTGTGTGTGTGTGTGTGTGTGTGTGTGTGTGTGTGTGTGTGTGTGTGTGTGTGTGTGTGTGTGTGTGTGTGTGTGTGTGTGTGTGTGTGTGTGTGTGTGTGTGTGTGTGTGTGTGTGTGTGTGTGTGTGTGCCATACTTCCCAACCCTCACGATTTTCGCGGGAGACTCCCGATTTCGTTGCCCTCTCCCGGTTTCCTCCCTGGGTCATTTTTTTTCCCGCATTTCTCCCGATTTCTGACAACATCAGATTTACTCATGACTGTTTCCACTCGCACTTTAATACAGCTACACCATTGTTTGGTTTCCATGGTAGCGCGTCTCTTTAGCAGCGCGCGCAACTCAAAGTCTGAGAGGGTGAGGAAGATGAAAACTGAACAAGAATCGACAACTCGACCCTCTGCTCACTCCTTTCCAGCCCACACATATGCTCCATGGTGCTACAGACATTGCTCCTCGTCAACTATACTGTAGCGTCACCTTGGATACGAGTCCAAACAACTCACAGACAAACAGGCCAGGGCGCTGACAGGGCGCCCTTTGAGCATCAGATCTGACGACGCTGATTGGCTGAAATTATGTTACGGCGGCATAGTTTACAGATAGCAACAGTCAGCTTGTTGGCTGCTGCTGCTCTGGCTGAGGGCTCCTTTCTACCGCCCGGACGAGAGAGGGTAATGATACACGCCAGGCAGGAAACATGTGACTTATCAGTAACTTTAGACATCGTAAAACAATTTTAAACGAGATTTTATTATAGATTATACATTTTACTGATTCCAACTATATCATATTTACCTTGTTCATTAAAAATAAAAATATATACGTATATATATATATTTTTAAATATATATTTTTATTTTTTATTTTGAATGACAATCAAACATGTGGGAAGAGGGGGGGAGGTGCCCCTAGCGCCTATATGGGCCGGCTTCCACTGGTGCTGACAGTGCAGCATCATACTTCATGAACGAATATTAAATAGCAAATCCTGCTTCGTTGTACAGGCCACTGGTGCCGCAGAGATTTCATCAAGTGAAGGAGGTTTTCCTTCTATAAAACATCTGTGGGCAGCAGATACTGTGAGAGTCACGGACAGGAATTCATACAGTAGATCAAAGCAGACTGGTTTATAGATTCTTCTGTTTTGCGAATCCGGTGCTTAAACAAATAGCTCTAAACCTCTGGCCAAAATGTCCCTAAATGAAGTCAGAGTTTGAAATATATCTCAAATAATGTATGCACTGCCATTTCTCCACATAAACATAACAGTCTGCAATGAAACGGTTGTCTCCTCTGTGCTCCACTTCCTAATTGGCGCACCGGTAACTTTCTCGTTCGCACAAAATACTTTCGAGAGGTATATCGTGCGCACAAGATAGTTTTTTTTCTCTCTCCATGAACCTTTAGGGGCTCCGTAGGATTCTGTCCAACTTGAAGGTTTCCTGTTGTTCGTTCCATTATTAGGCAAGGCAAGGCAAGGCAAGTTTATTTATATAGCACTTTTCTGTACGCGACAATTCAAAGTGCTTTACAAAACAAATTAAAAGACTTTTTTGGAATAAATACAGCAAAAACACATTATATAATGGCATTTTACAACAGACATTACAAAGCAAAGATAATAAAATAATAAAAATAAACACCACAGGTATACAATACATGCTTAAAAGGCATACTGTAGTTTGAATATGATCATTTCAATTAAAAGCAGCGGCAAAGAGATATGTTTTTAGTAGGGCCGGGACTCGATTAAAAAAATTAATCTAATTAATTAGAGGCTTTGTAATTAATTAATCGAAATTAATCGCATTTTTAATCACATATAAATATTTGACCTGAGAACAGTGAGAAGCAATTTTTTTCACATGGATTTTAGTATACCATTGAATAATGACTGAATACATAAGCTTAAGCAACAAAACATTGTTTATTTTTTTCAAGGTGGTACTTAACCAAGACCAACAGAAAAGTGCAATTTTTGCCATAAAGTGTAGCAATAGCATATTTAGGAATATAGTACATTTCAGAGATGCAGGTAGCCTATAGGTAGGTAGACCTTCTGTAAACTATAACACTTTGTTTTTTAAGTAAAACACAATACTTTCAAGTACATTCAGAACATTGGAAACCCTGACTATTAGAAAACATCTCTCTGTTGCTTCAGAGGCCATAACAGACTTTGTTGATTTACCAACAGTTGATTTAAAAAATCTAATACATTTCAGTCCAACTCTCTCAATAACCTTGGCAAAAACAATAAACAGTTCAACATAAAGTGCCAGTTGCACCAACAACATAATAAATAGTTCAACATAAAGTGTACCATTTAAAATAAAATAAAAAAGTGCCAGTGATTGACCTCACTCCCTCCTATTCTTCCAATATCCTGATGAAAAATAAAATCTCTCTGTTGCATAGGCCACTGTTTGATCAACGCAAATTGGGTGTGGGTCCTTGTACTCCGAGTCGGGCTAACGTCCACGCTAGCTTCCACGCTAGCTGCTATATGTTTTTGCATTGAGTTGATACTTGAGGCTTGATGTGCTGCGGTGATATGCGAATTCCTTTTTGCATGATTTGCAAACAACCGTGCTCTTATCGACGCTTCTAGCCGTCCGTTTTTTAAAACAAAATGTCCCATCCACGGGGCCAACCAAAGCGGTCTCATCAGCTTCTTCGTTCATGTTTGACTATTGTTCACTGTGGTTTGTTGTTGTCTGAAGTCATTAACGTTAGTTGGTGCTCCAGTATAATCGGTACCCCTGAAACTCATCCAGTGAGAAACGTTCCGCGGTGCAAAAATAAGTGCGATTAAAATGCGTTAATTTTTTTAACACCGTTAATTTTTGTGTAATTAATTAATCTTAATTAACGCGTTAAAGTCCCGGTCCTAGTTTTTAGTCTCGATTTAAAAATAGTAAGCGTTTCTGCGGACGTGCATGATTTGGGTAGTTTGTTCCAGATTGTCGGGGAATAACAGCTAAATGCTGCCTCTCCATGTTTTGTTGTTACTCTCGGAACCGTAGCAGACACATCCCAGAAGACCTGAGGCACCTTGATGGCTCGTAATTATGTAGGAGTTCAACAATATACTTTGGTCCTAAACCATGTAATGATTTAAAAACTAGCAATATTACTTTAACATCAATTCTTTGACCGACTGGAAGCCAATGTAGAGATTTCAGAACCGGACTGATGTGATCCACTCTTTTAGTGTTAGTGAGGACACGTGCAGCAGCGTTCTGAATCAGCTGCAGTTTTCTGATGGATTTTTTTGTCAGCCCTGTGAATACACTATTGCAGTAGTCGAGTCTACTGAAAATAAAAGCATGGACAAGCTTTTCTAAGTCCTGTTGTGACCAGTGGCGTTTCTATATGTACAAAAGGGGTGGGGCAGAGAAAACTTAGATGTCAATATACTGGATAAGCTTCTGCAGTGAGGTTCATGGCTGGTGAGGCAGTGGCACTGACTCTTCAGGTTTACAAATATAATATTTTGACCTAAATCAAAATATAATATTATTTTCATAGCTTTTTTTGTCTGATGCTTCGATTAATTTTAAACAGACAGTTCAACAAAAGGATACCCAACATTTTTAATTTTATCATTTAAATATTGAATTGTTCTCTCTTAGTAAGATCCCATTTTCAATAAAATTGCGGTCTTACCTTGACTTGAAGATGAAGTCCATTTGGCTATCCTTCTGGACAAAAATCTCTATTACTTGTTTGTAAAAGTCCTCCTTATCTTCTTGTAGTTTCAAAAGTCTATTATAAATCTAATCGATAGATTTATGATTCAAAAATTACAGAAGTAGGGTAGACATGTGGATATTATCCGGCTGAACAAAACGTGCATGTATCTAACAGGTACGTTTCCCACAGATCTTATTTGGAGATATTTTCTAAAATCCCATGGAGATATACTCATTGCTATTTGTGGAGGGAATGCATGCGCAGCTTACTTCCTGGTTTTGGGACGCGTCTCTCTCCTCCTCGGTTATGGCTAGAAAGGATCCGTCTAGTGTAAAACTCTCGCGAGAGTTTGGCTGAATGTCACGTGGCGGAATGTTTACGTTTGGCAGGCAGCCTTTCAGTTACGATCGTTAACATCAGTTGGCCACAGAAAATGATGGTGAGAAGCTAAACTATCTATTAATTATGTCAATGACAGGGAGTGTGATTATTGTTGAAATAGGGTGTTAGCGGTCTTATTGGTGTTCAAAGAAGAATGACAACACTGTCAGGGCCGTGGGAAGTAGGGGTGCTGAGGGTGCTGCAGCACCCCCTGGTGGAGGACAGGGGATCTGCACTTCCACAAGATATAATAAAAAAAAAAACGAATTTTCAGCCTTGATGTAACAACATTCATAATTAAGTAAAGATAACACCCTTTTCACCCCGGTTACATTTTCCATTTGCCCTGTACGATGGGCGCTGTAAGTGATGAAAGTAGGGGATGTTGGCTTAGCAGGCGCCCGCAGCTCACAGCCAAAGTGAGAGAGATAGAGAGAGGGGATACCGCGGTACCGGCGGGGATTGTTGTTAGCTTCTGCTGCGCTAACGGATATAAGAAGCTGTTTCTACAATAATGTGGAGGGAGAGTCCTCTCCTGTCAGACTGAGAGGCTCAGTGAGGTAAAGGACTCTGAGGGCTTAGATAGTTCACTTTAGTCGAAGTTATCTCAGTGGGTCTCAAACGTTTTGATCACAATTTATGTTAACAAATATTTCCAAGGCACACCTTTATAATTATTAGGATAAATAAAAACAGGTTTGAAATCATTGCAATGTATACTATAGGACAGTAAACCAAAAATATCGTTTAAAACTGGAGAGATTTTCTAAAATATACATAAATAAATAAATGTTAACTGGTCAAATAAGATATGAAGGAACAACACAAATAAAATAAGTTACATCTATTTGTTATTGGCTATGGTAGGTTATTGGAAATGTTCACATACCTACTTAATTGATTAATAAAATGCAAACCGATCTTTTTCATATGGGTGTTTAGAGTTGTACCCCCTAGATCAGTCTCTAATTGGGCGCTCAAAGTGCACCAGATTGAAGCATTTTACTTTAAAATGATAAAAAAATCTTCCCGGGGGCGTACCCCCGGACCCCCCTAGAGGATGTGAAGTCCACCCCCCCAATTAAAACATGTTATAAAATATAATACATTTGAAGCCTTGTTATATAAGCTGTCCACCATGTCAAAATATTTCTCCTTTTGCAGTGTATTGGTCTTTTGTAGAGGTTTTTCATTGCCAGCTAAAATGTTGCCTAGCAGCACATCGGTCAGAACCAGCCCTGGTGTCATCCCCACAGCACCCCCCATTTGAAACATGTTCTGAAGTATTATTTGAGTTATTTGAAGTATTAAAGTAACGTGTTATGGCAGGAAAGTTCAATCTGGTATATTCATTTTAATGTCACCTTATATAGAATATGTGTTAAACTTGTGATTTCTGCATTGAGTGACTTCTGCCTAGCAGATACCAAGAAGAGGCCCCTAGGGTCTCTCTGTTAATTATCAATAGTCCTTGCAATTAACAGGGGAAGTCCCAGATACATTTTCAGATAATGTAGTTAAAGTCTTGTAGAATTAATGTTTATCTCCTACACATCCTGCAGGCCTGGAGACTTGGGTCACCCAGCAGTAACCAAGATAAACGTCCTTTTGAGCTTATCAATAAAATGTATTCATTCCTAGTAAGCTGACTTTGGGGTGAAGGGAAGTTCAGGGAAGCCATTAAGCCACAAGAACAATTAAACTTCTGTTAATCAACCAAAACTCATGACTTTCAGGGGACAGGACATTCGGACCTATAACAAGGGTCACTTCCTAGAGAATATGTGTGTGTATTTCTTACTGTGATCAGATGTCCTGTATAATCATTTATCAACTATTCCTGTATTGGTGTTTTATTTGATTCCTCTGCTTTTATTCTTTCATATGTGGGTACTGGAGGGCTACAAACAGTGTGGAGAAATTAGCTTAAACATGTTTTATTACTCTATGGGAAATGGAAGCAGCATGTCAAATGATCAGGGAAATCTACTTGTTTTAAATATATGTGTGTGGTTGATTACTTTGTATTAATAATAGCAGTATGTGTAAAGGAAGCTGGAAATATGCAATGTGAAACCTTTTATTTGAAATAAAGATTCTGCAGGGAATATTCTTAAAGAACAATAGCTCAAGTGTCTGGAAGAGCTGCAGGCTAAATGAGTGTGCGGTACTTTTTACTGCTTGAGATCAGAGCTGATGTTTTCCTCTTGTTAGTATTGTTTGAGGTTAAGGTAACTCACATGTGTTATTTTTATATCTTAAAACTATCTTTATAAAATGCCAAAAGTATGTGAAACTTGCAAGGAGGGGTTTGTTATCTCGAATGTAAGGGTCGCCTCTGGCTCGCGCTGATTGGCTGTCTTTTCTAAGTGGAGGACCCCTCGGGGGGGGGGGGGGGGGCAGCCGCATAGCTCCTCCTGGGGTTTTGGATATAAGCCTATGTTTTCTTTAAACCAGCCTCTTCTTTTCTTCAAACTGACCAGATCCGTGAGATTGGAGGAAGAGCAGGAAGTACTTCCTTTGTATTTGTATTTGTATTTGTATTGTTACTTTTTATCATTAAAACAAGATTATTGTTTAACTTGCATTCTGGTGTTTCTTAATCCCTTCCTTTTTACGAATTTACCCAGCTTATCAAACGACACGCGGAGACGAGGTTGGTTTTGAACATCCTCCAAATCTCCAACAAATGGTGACCCGACGTGTCTGAGTGGGGTGTTTTCGGGGAAGAGACCACCAGCAGCAAGCGGACGGAATAGTCCAGGGCTAAACATCTCGGCTTCTTCTGACAACTAACAACAGAGCTCTGACAATAACAGGTAAACAGATGCCAGTTTAATTCGAAATCTGTGATTTGGCCATATTCCAAATTTTAGGGTTGTCAGACGAAGTTTACAGTGTTTTTATAGTAACAATGCAAATGCGTGTTTTAGTTACAATAGCATATTAAGTGCCTGCAGGCCAGAAGGGTATTACAATCCCTGCCTTGAGAAGTGGAGGTATCGAGTCCCCACAGTTGAAATAGGATATTAAGTTCCTAACGGGCCAGAAGGGCATTAAAGTCCCTGGCTTGAGAAGTGGAGGTATCGAGTCCCCACAGTTGAAATAGGATATTAAGTTCCTAACGGGCCAGAAGGGCATTAAAGTCCCTGGCTTGAGAAGTGGAGGTATCGAGTCCCCACAGTTAGACTGCCTGGAGTAGTCACTTAGTAGTATTAAGTCTCCATATCAGACTCACTCAAAATAACGAATCCACAGCTCGACGGGGCGGGGGACTAGTTATTTATGTTATAAGTGATCCAAAGGAGAGTAACGCAACCTTCAAAAACCAATTTTGAAGTGACCGGACCTCATTAATCCTTTGTTCTGTGAGGGTTGAATCTATGAAGCCAAACGTCACGATAAAAAGTTCTGTGAGCCTGGGTACTACTCCATGTCAGCGTCACATCGTTGAAAGACGGTGTTGAAGCGCGCTGAGAGGCTTGCTAAACTTGTTGAAATAAACATCGGACAATAAAAGCTGAATAGACTGTACGGGGAATTTTTCTGTGAATATTTACTGGTCAGATAAAGAAGCAAAGTTTGAGCCTGCTGCTTCCAAAATCATTTCTCCCCTCAGTGAGGTGGAGCTCATTCCTGGTCGGGTGCCGCCATCTGGTGGCAAACAGGGTGTGGCACAGAAAGGACAGACTAGCGGTTCGAGTATTGCTTAATAGTATAGTTTGTTGGCTCCATCTGCTGGACGTATTTTGTAGTATCTCTTGCAATATTGCGTTACACCTGGAAGACGCTTTAATCCAAAACAACTCACAATAACTGCGTTTCACCAGGAACATACAATCAAAGAAGACAGGATCATTAAATTATAATCAGGGTTTATAGGTGCCAAAACATTTCGAGTGCTACTCAACTGGCTTTCAATAAGCCAGTCCGCTGCTCCTATATAAGCGCTTTATTGGTACTTTTCTGTTATTACATTTATCACTCAAGGTGGAGTTCAAATACATGTGTTTATACACTCAAACTATTTACACGTCTAGACAAGGGCAGGGAAGTTAAATAAATACAATAACTACATTAGGAGTGACGACGAGCATTGTCCTGTATATCACAAATTACTAGTGAACACATATTAACCTAGTCAGATAAATACACGCGAAGTCAATATGGAAGGGCAGTTCAACAAAAGTGATTTAGACGTCCCAATTCCCGGGAGTTTCCGAGAACAATGGGGACAGATTGAGGGATTGATTCTAAGTGGGACAAAACAGGGGGACAAGAAGAAGGTTTGTGCCGACCTTGGGTTCCTCCATGATAAAATGATAGAAGAAGATAGAGTGGGAGGGGAGGACACTCTAGGAAATTTGGGCTCAGCTCTGAATCTGTATGAGCGACAGCTGGTAAAGAAACTGGGTAACCTAAACGAGCAGAAGCCCGGATTTTTTGCCCGTCAGAAACTAAAGGAAGAGAAAGAGGCGGTTGATAAATTAAGGAGGATTTGCCACAACGCAGCAATTGTCAGGAAGGGGATGATTGTGGTTCGCCCCCCAGTCAACAACCCCCCAGTCATGGTAGCAGCCCAAACACAGGGGGGGGAGTTTCAACGCTCTAGTGACGTTGGCACTCTCCTGTTCCCCCAGGACAGTAGGGACGCATGTGTGCTGACACCACCACCCACAGATGACGACATACATCAATATGTTGCAGAACGTATCGCATTTTATAGAAGGACACCTCGGCCTCAGACAGGAGGAGACAAAATCTCAGCAGTGCTGTAAATAACGGGTGCACTGCAAGAACGGCTAGTTCAGGAGAGGGGTCTCAGACAGGAAATGTAGGGGATCAGGATGTCTCAATTCAATCCCCCCTGATTTATCCGGATTTATCCAGTGTATCTCCACAACCGCCTCCTTACTCTTCCCCTGTCCCGAACGCACCCCCCAGGGATAGTCTACAAATGACACTGACAAAAGTGGGCTCTGGGTCAGCCCAAGAACAAGCAGGTGTAAGGGGGGGTAACTTTAAAATAGTGGGTAATGTTTCGCTAACCCCTTTAAGGAAGATCTCCATTAAAAAGGGCGAGAGCAGCCCCACACCGGAAGAATTGGTCGCCATTGTAGAAAAATATGAGGAGAGGGAAAGAGCTTATGGTGGTGCGGACCATCGGGATAGGGAGGGGGTCCATTGTCAGGAAGCAGAAGAATTACTGAGAAGAGAGAAGGAAGAAATAGAACAAGTACGTCAGGACAGAATGAATAGAGAGCAGGAGGGCGGTAGCCAACAACAAGCAGGTGGGGAAGGGTACAGTGAAAGTTCTCCCAAGGGCGAGGGCAGTTTGAGTGACCTGCCGTTCCAAGAACGGCAGGCACAAACAGGCCATTACTCCACCAGCAAGGGAGGGGCATCGGGGGATGAGAGTGGTGAGTGTTCCTCTGGAGCAAAACAGGGAGATGTCAACGGCAGGATGTGCAAGAGCAAGGTTAAGTACATAAATATGACAGGAACAATCTCTGAACTGACTGCTACACAGGTCCTTGCACTTCCCCGTAGGAGTTTGAGATCCCAACACACCTCAGAAGACCCCACACCTCTTCCCTTTATTGCTCCAGTATTACAGGCTCCTTTGGTGGCACTCCCCAATGGGAATACCGCTTACCACCCTTTCTCACTAGGAGATGTGCACGCACTAGTTGACAAAATGCCGCTACCTACTGAGGGAGGGAGACATTGGATGAGAAAGTTTGCTGATATGTCAGTAGGACAAACAATCTGCCTTGGAGATTTCAGGAGGATATTAGCACAACAGACTTCCAGCCATGACGTAAAGAAAGTTGAGGAAAGATCAGGAACAGTAACAATGAACGATAACCAGCCTATCTCTTCCAACAACATACACAGCTTGCTGAGCTTGGCAATGAGAGAACATTTCCCACAGACGGGAGGAGGTTACGGCTCACTATCTTTCACGTTCACACCTGGAGAGGCCGCAGCAACCATGTTGCTAAGGTCACGCCAACAATACATAGTAGCTACTGACTATAGTCCAGAAAATAGTGACCAACATATGCAGATGTTCCGTAAAGCAATATTAGCAGCAGTACCTGCCGAGATTAAAGATCTTATGGAGGACAACCCAGAAGTGGATCTACTAAACACGCAGACATGGGAGCGTCATCTGGGCCATCATTTAGGCAAATTTAACAAACAACTCACTAAGAATAAAACTGAGGAAGAAGAGTTGAGAGTGCAACTACTCCGTACTCAGCTAGAAATAGCCCGTAAAACAGTTCAAAATGAGAAGAAAAGTGCCAAACAGCTGATTGTTCATCCTGTGGCGCCAGCAGAGCAGGCACCGGGGCCGCAAAACCCAAATGGGGGTTTTCCCAACCAAGGTCCATTCTATAACCAGCCCCAATACGGCTACAATAATGGTTTTCAGCAACAGAGGGGCGGGTTCAGAGGCAGAGCTAGGGGTAGAGGAGGGTTTCAAACAGCTCCAGGAGTGTACCCATATCAACAGAGGGCGTGTTTCATCTGTGGACAGACCGGCCACTGGTACAAGCTGTGCCCGAAGGGAACCCCTCCACAGGAAGGGCGGGGACAAGGGGGACAGAGAGGGCATGTACAAGAGTACAGAGCAGACATGCAGTATTTCCAGAAACCCCAAGAGGCAGCCCCACAGGCCCAACACCATGACCAGGGTCACGTTGCACCAAATGTGATGGCTGCTCCCTATGGCCAGTTTGTCCAGTACGAACAGGACTGTTACCCACCACAATGAGGTCGCCCAGGGAACCCTGAATGTACGGGCCTGGCGGACCCTTACATGGACGTGACTGTAAAAAACGCGAAATTACCATTCCTTGTTGATTCAGGAGCTAGATATTCAACTATCAACTCCCCCGTTTTCAACACATCCAAGTCCAGTAATACGGTCTCAGTCATAGGGTTTTCGGGAGAAATAGAGCAGGTGCCGCTCACTACGCCATTAACCACCAGAATAGCGGGCCAGCTATTTCTTCATCAGTACATTCTGGCACCCCAAAGTCCGGCTAACCTCATGGGGCGGGATGTTCTTATCAAAGCTAACGCCTCCATCCTCTGTTCCCCCGACGGACTAATAATATCATTCCCAAATGGCACTCGCCTCAATTGTTCACTATCAACCATAAAATCAGCTTCTCAAATGATGTTGGCCCAATCCACTGCAGCAGAAGCAACTCAGCATGCCACTATATATTGGGGGTTGCTGGACCGGCCCCAAGACAAGACACCAGGACTATTTTCCATTTTTCAACAATGGAAGCCGTGGATTAACCTCCTCAGGCCTTATGGTTCCCCTCCAGATCCTCCCCATCTGACGCTGAATTATGATAGAATGGACGACCAAATTTATGCATATGCGTATGACGCAGAGGTGGCTATGTCCATTTGGGACGTAGCCACAACCAATTTATTTGTGGGACAAGCGGGGGTGGCGGCATCTGTTGAACTCACTGATGAACAACTCTATTGGTACCGTATGTCAGCTGAAGCCACACCACACATTTCCTTAGCTATCAGGAGGGGCTATGAAGCTAGGGAACTTGGTCCTATGGTAAAGACACTGCTAGAAGTCGAGGATTGGGAACCAACACAAATAGCAGCACTCACATACTCTCCCTCACACAAGGCTTATGCTCTAAAAATCTGCACACAAGAATGCATCTTCATGGAGAGACACGAAGTGGAGAGACATCACGGTAGAGAAAAAACTGACCATTCATTTACTGAAGACATGTTGCGTGACCTCCCACCTGACCTGTGGGCATCTGACTCTCATGACGTAGGTTTCTGCTCAAAGGCTGCACCAATAACATTTGAGGTGAGCAGAACTATGCCTGTATATCAACCACAGTACCCTGTTAAACCACAGGCAAAAGGGGGTATCAGCAAGGCAGTTGAGGGTCTGAAGAGAGCAGGGGTGTTGGAACCCTCACAAAGCGAGTGGAACACTCCAATACTCCCGGTATCAAAACCTAGCGGGGAGTACAGAATGGCTCATGATTTAAGGACCATTAATGCTATTACAACTACAGCTCTGGTACCAGTGCCTAACCCATACACGGCTATTTGTAATATCACACCTGAGCATACCTGGTTCACCTGTATTGACCTGGCCAACGCTTTCTTCTGCATACCTCTGGCGGAGAAAATGAGGCCTATTTTTTCATTTACAATGGGAGGGGAAAAACTACAGTACACGAGACTACCCCAAGGCTTCAGTCTGTCTCCAGGAATATTTAACAAAATACTCAGGGAACAGCTAGATGGCGTTTCATTACCAGAGGGGGTGGTGTTGATCCAGTATGTAGATGACCTTCTCATTGCAGCACCCTCCGCAGCCTCTTGTTTGGAGGCCACCAGGAACCTACTGGTTCGCCTCCATACAACAGGGTTCAAGGTCTCCAAGAAAAAGCTACAATGCACCCGTAAAGAGGTGACATTTTTGGGCAGAGTTATCTCTCCAGCAGGTACGGGCATGTCAGCAACACATCAGGAGGTTATATTGCATCACCCAAAACCCAGGACAGTCAAAGACATGTTATCTTTTCTGGGTCTCACAGGCTACAGCAGACACTATATCCCAGAGTATAACCCAAGAACAGCTGTACTGAGGACACTGATCAATGAGAAAGGCATGCGCAATCTCACTGTCACACTGGACTGGACACAAGCTGCAGAAGCTGCGTTCATTTCTCTCAAACAATCCATGTCTCAGGTCACCTCTCTCGCCTCTGCATCCTATGCATTGCCATTTTTCCTTGATGTTTCTGAAAATGAAAACACAGTAAATGGTGTTCTATTTCAGAAAAGGGGGGGATGTAGGTCAATACTGATGTACATTAGTATTACACTGGACAGAGTGGAGAACAGGGAACCTCCATGTACAAGACATGCAGCAGGTACAGCACGTATCTTAAACAAAATTTCACACATTGTGATGAGACACCCTTTGACAGTACTGACAACACACAGCATTGTCTCTTTTGTGAACTCAAGTGCATTCACAATGACTTCCACAAGACAGACCAGGTTAGAAAAAACTCTAACGCAAGCACACATCACCTACACACATGAAGGAGTTAACAGCGCAGACACCATTGGCAGCGGAGAACCCCATAGGTGTGAGGAAAGAATCATCCAGGATGTGAAGCTAAGAATAGATCTCAGAGACGAGCCTATACCACATGCAGAAAACCTGTTCACAGACGGCTGTTGTTTTAGACACCCCACCAAAGGGCTCCAAGCGGCCTATGCAGTCGTGAGTCAAAAAGCTGAGGGAGAGTTTGAGGAAAGATCAACAGGAGAAGTAACAGGGAAAGTCTCAGCACAGTTGGCAGAAGTAATGGGAGTCATTGCAGCATTAGAGCTATCAAAGGGAAAAGATGTAAACATCTATACAGATTCAGCATATGTTCATGGTGTCATACATGTGGAGATGCGCCAATGGATGCGAGCAGGATTTGTAACATCCACCAATACTCCCATCAAACACGAAAAACAGATCAAAAGGCTTGCAGAAGCAGTAATGTTACCCAACAAACTAGCTTTACTTAAATGTAAAGGTCACAGCACGGTGGACAACTATTTGGCTTGGGGTAACAATGCAGCAGACAAGGCAGCTAAAGCCAAAGCCGGGTATATGCCCCAGTTTCAAATGCTGGTCTTAAAATCTGCTGACTTACTGCCCGCAGTAACAGATGATACTCTTAAAGAAGCTCAAGCAACAGGGTCTCCTCAAGACAAGACAGTATGGTTAGACAGAGGAGCTACCAACAAAGACGGGATATGGTACTCCCCAGATGGGAGACCAGTGATACCCCCAGGATGGATAAGATCAATGCTTAAAGAAGCACACGGCCCAACACATTGCGGCAAAACTCAAATGAACAGACACCTGACTCACTGGTGGCACCCTTACCTACCTGACATGATAGCTAATTACCTAGAGGAATGTGTAATTTGCTTAAGCCATAACATCAGAGCCACTGTAAAACCGCACCAGGGAAAGTTTCCTTTACCTAAGATGGCAGAGAAGAAATCATAATTGACTACACTGACATGATTGACAAAGTAAGAGGGTTCAGATACTTACTAGTTGTAGTCGATGCATACACAGGTTGGCCAGAAGCTATGCCATGCAGGAGAGAAGATGCAGACTCAGTGATCAAGTTCTTAGTCACTCATTACATTCCACTACATGGGTTTCCTAGGAAAGTGAGGTCAGACAATGGCAGCCATTTCAAGAACCACGACCTTCGCACAGTAGAACAGTCTTTAGGACTAAGACACAGTTTTGGAGCTGTCTATCACCCCCAATCTCAGGGAAAGGTAGAAAGGATGAACCAGAACATCAAACAGAAACTCAGCAAAGCATGTGAGGAGACAGGAATGAAATGGTTAGAGGCCTTGCCTCTGGCTCTCATGTCAATTAGGAGCTCTATAAACAAAGGGACAGGCTTCTCCCCATTTGAGCTGACACATGGCCATCAGTTTCCTGGCCCAGGAGCCTTGAGTGTAGGAAAGGAAGTAGAGGTCCTGAGTCCGAAACCTTATTTCCAGCAGCTTAAGGGATTGGTGTCAGGATTTTCCACACAGGTTGCTGATGCCAAAGGGGGACCCGAAAAACACGAGGCCAACACAGCGGAGTTCGTCTGGCTGAAGGTCATCCGGCCCAAGTGGCTCAACCCCAGGTTCACCGGCCCCTACAGAGTGACCCAGCGGACATCCCATGCTGTCCGCCTAGAAGGAAAGGGGGACATCTGGTACCACTGGAGCCAGTGTGCAGCGGGGAAATCACCTGGAAGGACCCTCGACGACATCCGGACGGACCTGGCTATCATCAACGCGGACATCCCTACAGCAGACGACTTGGAAGCAGGCATCAGCGGACTGGAGGAGAAGGACCTCGCGGACATCCCTACAGCAGACGACTTGGAAGCAGGCATCAGCGGACTGGAGGAGAAGGACCTCGCGGACATCCCTACAGCAGACGACTTGGAAGCAGGCATCAGCGGACTGGAGGAGAAGGACAACAAGGACATCCCTACAACCGACAGCCCAGAAGTCGCCATCAGCAGGCCGGAGCACGAAGACACAGGACTTCACGGGAAGACAGAGGAACCTGCTCCCCTCTGATCAGGTTGCTATAAGCTACACATAGCACCTCATTTACTAACCCATTTTTTGAGGGAAGTGGTATCTTAACCCACAGTTTAAAGTTCTTTTAATAACCCATTTTTTGAGGGAAGTGGTATCTTAATCCACAGGTTAAAGTCATTTATTAACCTATAAGAAGACCCCATTTATAAACCCAAATCTAGGGAGTTGTTTTCTAAAAAATCTATATTTAAGGGATTTGTCTTTCTTTTTACCTCATGTAATACTGACACAGGGACCAAAACCTCTCAGAGAAGAATAGAAAATGTCTGAAGGAGCCCTGAATTTCCTGATAACTTGTTGGTCACTACTAGTGTTAGGAGTAATAATCTACTTGTTCGCCCTGCTGTATGTACATTGTAACCTTTAAAATCATGGTTGAGTGACCCAGTGGTTCACAGCATTTTTTAATAACTTGGGGGTTAGAATAGACGTATACTGACACTAGAAGGGTTGGAGCTCACAATATAACTATGTATGGTAACTGGAAATGGTTAGCAGGATTAGCCCTGGTTTCTACTGTGATTGTTACCATTATTTTAATCTTATGTGATTCCATTGACCACCCAGACTCCACTCCGCCGCCAAATGAATCCGTAACTAGAGTCAAACGGGGCCATTATGAGACAGTAGTTACCCCAATGTCTCCTAGACAAACCTTCACTCTCCATGCAGGTAGTGATGGAATAATACAACTCGACCTGTGCAAAATTGCCCCCTGCAGAAGCCTCGACAGTACCTATTCCTACCTAGCCAAATATGTCTGCTTAGCCCCTGCGGTATGTAACAGAACCGTCACAGATACGGTTAAAGGTGCTCCTTACATTTACAGAGGCAGTACATACAGGACCAAAGGCGACCCTTATGTGTCCGTCACATACACATACGGGTGCACCTGCGAGTCCTGGTCCGGTGTCCTAGCAAATTCGGGTCCTGATGACTGGGGATACACGCCACCTTACCGATCGGCGGAAATTGTTAGATCCCTCAAACATAGAATGAAAGTGATTAGGAGAAACCCAAACGTCCCATGCGTTGTCAGGTTTTGTAATCCAGTACGCATAACGCTAAAAAATGTAGTGCTCTCCGACGCTGGACTTTATGTCCTCGCGGTACATGCAGGGGGGGGTTCGCCACAAGGCCTCTTCGAAATTAAAGTTAAACCAAAGGTGGAACGAAACCTTCCTCGTGCAGCATCTAATATGAAATACCTGTCTAAAATTACATGTACGGATAAATGCACGGGGGATTATAGCCAACTTCAACCTCTAGACGTCATCCAAATGGCCACAGGATACACAGATGACAACCTATGGTTAAAATGGGTTGCCCAAACAGCCCAAGAACAAATGGCAGGGGATTGCCTAGCCTGTGCTACGGCCCGCCCGCAATTAGTCACTGACCCTGCGCCCCTGTTTCCCACAAATACCTTGGGGTACAACTGTATGTTACAACTGACTAGGATGGCCAGCCCTCCTAACTGTGCCACCCTAGCCAAACTTTTCCCTCCAATTGATAATGACACTAGGACAGGCCCATTTACGCCTGACATAGGCGCCGGTGGGTACACATGTTTTTCCATGGTTGAAAAGTCCCCACGTTTTGACCTAGGAAATGTCTCTACGGATTGGTGTAACCTCACCATGTCTAGCACTAATATAGGACATTGGGCCAGAGCTGGGCTCTACTATTATTGTGGGGGCCACCGCCTGTTCACCCGTATTCCCGAACTATCTGTGGGATTGTGTGCTATGGTGCGCCTCCAGGCACCCCTAATGTTATTAGGCAAAAAACTGGGGCCCACGGACCCTAAAGCCACCCTTAACACCAACCTAATCACTCGACGTAGGAGACACGCGCTGTCCAAACGCCACGCCCCGGGCTCCTTCGATTTGTCTGTCGACTCTCCCACCTACATCGATTCCATCGGAATCCCACGAGGGGTCCCTAACGAATACAAACTAGCGGATCAAATCGCTGCAGGGTTTGAAAGTTTGTCAATTATCTCTGCCTTCTTCCCTGTGACCCCTATCAAAAATGTAGAAAGGATCAACTATGTACATTACAACATACTCCGATTGGCCAATCTCACTAGGGACGCGGTAGACGCCTGGCTGAACAATTGGGTCCAACGTCCCTTATGGCTGTGCAAAATAGGATGGCGCTGGATATGCTTCTTGCAGAGAAGGGTGGAGTTTGTGCAATGTTTGGGGAGATGTGCTGCACATTTATTCCCAATAACACGGCTCCGGACGGTTCCGTCACAAGGGCTTTAGAAGGCCTTCGCACCCTATCTAAAACTATGCATGAACAATCGGGGGTACACAATTTCTTAGAGGAGTGGTTTGCTAACATGTTTGGTCAATGGAAAGGTTTAATAATGTCTCTTTGTATTTCTGTAGCTACTTTTATGGCCATTTTAATAACATGTGGTTGTTGTTGTGTGCCTTGCATCCGCTCCTTGTGTGTCAAACTAATCAGTTCCACCATTGAAGGAAAAGCTGCTCCTCCCCCACTGTACCAAATGCCCTTGTTGGCTTGGGCAGAGGGTGAGGATGAGTATGATGAAGCGGCAGACAAGGACGCAGTTTGTTAGCGTATTTTGATCTTCCTCCCCTGACACGAGAGACTGTTATGAGGAGCGGTTCCCAAATGTTTGGAGTGCTCTAAATCCCAGCTTCTAATGGATGTATATGCTGTTCGGGAGCAGACACAGTGGCAAGGAATGACATTAGTTGTGTTTCAAATGTCTTATGTGTGTTGGTCTCGTGGGGGGGAGACCAAAAGGGGGATTGAAGTATTATTTGAGTTATTTGAAGTATTAAAGTAACGTGTTATGGCAGGAAAGTTCAATCTGGTATATTCATTTTAATGTCACCTTATATAGAATATGTGTTAAACTTGTGATTTCTGCATTGAGTGACTTCTGCCTAGCAGATACCAAGAAGAGGCCCCTAGGGTCTCTCTGTTAATTATCAATAGTCCTTGCAATTAACAGGGGAAGTCCCAGATACATTTTCAGATAATGTAGTTAAAGTCTTGTAGAATTAATGTTTATCTCCTACACATCCTGCAGGCCTGGAGACTTGGGTCACCCAGCAGTAACCAAGATAAACGTCCTTTTGAGCTTATCAATAAAATGTATTCATTCCTAGTAAGCTGACTTTGGGGTGAAGGGAAGTTCAGGGAAGCCATTAAGCCACAAGAACAATTAAACTTCTGTTAATCAACCAAAACTCATGACTTTCAGGGGACAGGACATTCGGACCTATAACAGCCGCATAGCTCCTCCTGGGTTTTTGGATATAAGCCTATGTTTTCTTTAAACCAGCCTCTTCTTTTCTTCAAACTGACCAGATCCGTGAGATTGGAGGAAGAGCAGGAAGTACTTCCTTTGTATTTGTATTTGTATTTGTATTTATATTGTTACTTTTTATCATTAAAACAAGATTATTGTTTAACTTGCATTCTGGTGTTTCTTAATCCCTTCCTTTTTACGAATTTACCCAGCTTATCAAACGACACGCGGAGACGAGGTTGGTTTTGAACATCCTCCAAATCTCCAACAGTTCCCACGGCTATGAACACTGTAGATCACCAACACTATGGTTTATTTTTTATTCACAGGCAAGTCAACGTTGTCGCAGTAAAAGTCCCAAGATAGCTCCTGGTGCAATAAAATGTTCCCTTGCAGTGTTTTACTATTAAGTCTGATGTTTCTCTATTAATATTGCTGCTGCATTAATGTGTATGTTGCATCATGTTACTGCTGTAGACGTGTTTCCGATCCGCTCCGATTACAACGAGAGTTACAACGAGAACGTGACGTCATATTCACACTAGACGGATCCTTTCTAGCCATAACCCTCCTCCTCACACACCACACTTTTCGCAGCACACGTACTTACAGCCAATCAGCTCTGAATGATGTGAGATGACGTATGGTGGGGATGGCAGCACTCTGCCCCTATGGTCATAATTTTTTTGCAACACAAATTAAATAGGACAATACTCTGAGCATGCGCAGTGTAGTTTTTACAGTCATCGTTCACTTAGAGCAGGGGTCGGCAACCCGCGGCCCACGGGCCGCATGCAGCCCTTTAAGCCCTCTAATCTGGCTCCCTTGAGCTTAGACAAAAATAAGAAGGAAATAAAATAAAAGTATTTGTAGGACTATTTCTATTTTGTTGCATGGTTGAAAATGTTTCGTATCTTGTATTTTGAGGTGATACTGTGACACATAAATAAGAAACAAAAAGGTTTTAATTAGGTCAAATAAAATATGCGTCACATCCTGCTACGGTCCCGCGCGATCGCCTTTTCTTGGAGGCAAATAACCTGACCCCCGGCTCGATGAGCGAACTATGGATAAATCAAAGAAAAGTACTGGAGGAACACAGGATTCAATTCTGTGTGGACAGAGTTATATGCTTTCACAGCAAACGATGCTTGTTTACCGGTATGTTTGATATGTACAGAGAAGTTGTCAACGGTGCTGCAGCCTTTACGTATCGAGGAACAACAAGGGAGAGGAAGACAGCTGACAATCTTCAGTCATAATTCAATGGGGTATGTAATTTATTTCAGAAAACACTTTTTGTTATATTCCACGTCCCGATAGCAATGAATATATTAAATGCTTTGACAATAAATACATACAAAAAATAATCTCTCTGGAAGCCGTAGCGCTGTAAAAAGCACGACCAATCATTTTAGCCGGCCCGGCTAAAATAACTGGATGGCCTACCTGCCTGTCAGCCTTCCATCTGTGTGCACAAACTTATCTCGTGGCCTCATTGATGATGCGCGTTCGTGTGTGTTGGAAGAGGGACTCTGTAAGGAAGAGGTATATTTTTTCCGGTTGTGTATTTTCAAATTCTAGCGCACTCGAGCTGGTTTCTCCATTCTTACCTACCCCACCGTTAACTCTTTTTAGGGTGCAGCCATATGTTTTATTTATTTCAAAGTGGGCCCATTATAAATATATATTTTTTCCTTCAAATGTGCAGAGGACTCCCCAAGTGCTGTGTTTAATTTATTTTAAAGTAGGCCTGTGTATTATTTGTAATTCTCCTTAGAGGAGTTCTTTGTTTCTTATTAGAGGTTAACAGTTTTATATAATGTAATAAATAGCCTAATCAATGCAAACAAACTTCAGTTTTTGTCTGATATAACAATAAATACAACATTATAAGCTATCAAGCTATGAAATATGTTTTGCGGCTCCAGAGAAAAAACATTTGGGGAAAAAGGAGCAAAATGGCTCTTTTGGTCAAAAAGGTTGCAGACCCCTGACTTAGAGTGAGAGGGACGGGGGCATGATCGGGTTTTGTCCCACATGGCTCTAAACAGCTCAATAGGCACACACTGTAGACACTAATTAGAAGAACACAGACTAAAACAGCAATGTACAGACAAATCAGATGATTAAACATGATCTTAAAATATATTTTATATATATATATTTTTTTTTTTTGCATTTTTTTGTAATCATTATTTTTAATACTTTCTGCTGCCACTAGGTGGGGCTGTGCCCCACCTGCCCCTAATGACCGGCCGCCACTGGTTGTAACATTAGTTTTTTAATTCTCGATATATTCTTCAGGTGATAATAAGCAGACCTAATGACTGTTGTAATGTGGCTGTTGAAATTCAGGTCTGAGTCCATCACTACACCTAGATTTCTGGCTTTATTAGTGGTTTTGTAGTCTGCCGACTGAAGCTCTGCGATTACTTTTAATCGGTTCTTCTTTGCTCCAAAAACAATGACCTCTGTTTTTTGTTTGTTCAGTTGGAGAAAGTTCTGAGTCATCCAGTCAGTGATGTGCTCAATGCACTTGCTCAGTGTTCTAATCGGAGAATAGTCTCCTGGTGTGATTTTAAAATAAATCTGGGTGTCGTCTGCATAGATGTGATAGCTTAGATCGCTCTTTTTAATAATTTCAGCCAGAGGTAGCATATAGCAAAGGTCCTAAGATGGAGCCTTGAGGAACCCCGCATGACATATTTGTCAAAGTTGATGTGTAGTTGCCTATTGAGACAAAGTTTTTTCTGTCCTTTAAGTAGGTACTAAACCAATTTAGAGCTGTTGCTGAAACTCCCACCGAGTTTTCTAGGCGGTCTAGCAACATGTTGTGGTCAACAGTATCAAAGGCAGCGCTGAGATCTAATAATACTAAAACTGATATTCTGCCACAGTCTGTGTTTAAATGAATGTCATTTAAGACCTTTACAAGTGCAGTTTCAGTGCTGTGGTTAGGTCTAAAGCCCGACTGAAACACATGAAAACCATCATTTAAAAACATGAAATGACTGAACTGTTGAAAAACAACTTTTTCAATTATTTTGCTTAAAAAAGGAAGGTTTGATATTGGCCTGTAATAATTCATTACGGTTGTGTCTAAGTTATGCTTTTTTAGGAGCGGTTTAATTGCTGCAGTTTTCAGGGCCTATTATGGCGCATTTCCACGACACGGCCTCGCTCGGCCTCGCTCACTATGGCTCGGCCTCGCTCGCTATGGCTCGGCCTCGTTAGGACTGGCTCACTTTATGGCGCATTTCCATTACAGTTTAGGAACTGGGGTAGTATCTATACTATAGTAACGCAGTGTAGGCGGAGCCGTGACGTCATCCTCAATGAGAACCCCAGAAAAACAACACAGCTGTTAGCCAGGCGCGCCGGATTCCTTTTAGAAGTTGGGGGGCCAAAAAAAGTGCGTGTGTATGGCCCAATCCCAAACCACTTCCTACACCCTACCCCTACACACTCCCCCTCCGTGACGGAGTGAACTCCGTGGAGTGACACATGAGGCTCCCTCCTGTCAGATGGAGGGAGTAAATACAGCGGCAAGCTTTTGGACAAACTCCCCTCTCTCCGGCAGAAACAGGAAATGCCGTAACTGTATGTAGGCCTAACAACGGTTTCAAATCAGCATCTCTTTGACAAAAAATGTAAATGAATTACCTCAAATAAAACTCCAAACATCTTTAATTGTTTTACTTTTTTATAAAGCTCTTTTAGTTTTAAACCTGGTGTTTATAAGCTTCTTAGTTTTTGTAACAGTCTGTAAATATACACAACTTTATAATAAAATGCACACATTTACCTTTTTCTAGACTAAACACAAGTATGATCCTAAGTTAAAAATATATGAGGTTATCATGAGGTTGTTAACATCGCAATTTATCACTATCGTTTAGTGGTTTTGCAAAGAATTAACCACTCTCTGTTTTTGTACCATTCTGCGTTGAAGTACCTTCTCTTTGCCCAAATAATCTACTAGCGGTCTCCTTTTTTCCGATAGTTAGCTGTACAGCTTTACCCGCCTCAATGTCCCGACAACAAACCTCCATGCAGTCGGAACCAGCCTGTTTTGGTTCAACAACGGCGGGGGTGGGGGCGGCGGCGGTTTTGACAGTTTCTGCGGCAGCAGATGCTGCTTTTGTGTTCATCTGGCTTCGCTGTTTGAAGAAGGTCCAGGCTCCGGAGATGTGGATGTCAGGGATGTGACCTTCCAGTTGTTAAATGTAAGTTTAAATTGACTGTATTTAGTTTTCTTCTGCGCTGGTTCTTCTGACATGTTTGCAAGTATATTCTTTCTATCTCTGGTTAAAGGCTGACACACACAGAACAACGTAACAAATAAAGTAAACAACGTAACAAATAAACAAATCTAAGCTTTTTTATTGGTTGTAATTTACATGGATACATTTGAATGGTGTGACAATGTCCTATTTGATTGGGTTACAATTTACTTTCTTCCTGTTATGTCTGCCTGCTTTATTTTAACTAATGCAAGTGACCTGCTCCATCGAAATCAGTCGCATTGACCCGAAGACACATTTTGATTCCTAGCTTTCTAATGATATCAGGATTGTTTTTGTAATCCAAATATTAAGCAAAATATGTCACATTATATAATGACTGTTACAGAGTCATCATTTTGAGAAAAAGGCCTTTAAAGTTTTCTCTTCTCTGGAATCCATCGATCTGATTGATTATTAGCGGAGCAAATGATCAAAATACTACGGAGGGAAGATATTTTCGTTTGGATTACTGCACTCACGGGAAACACCGGCTGGTGTTATGCCTGTTGTGACGTTAAATTACTCCGTTCTCCGCTTGTAATTATGCCGTTACAAGCTTCAAACCTGTATTTATCATCTGAATTTGCCGAAAAGAGTTTAATATTCTGAAAGCCAAGACTTTGTTTATTTGAAATCAGATGAAAACAAACTGTAACGGACCCTGCCGTGTTATCTATGATTATTATATGCCTTACATTAATAATTTCAGCGGGAGGGAGGGGGAGCGGCGCTGTGGAAGAGCAGTTGCCAGTGAGAGGCGAGCTGTCATCTTCCCTTACAAGCTTAAAAAATACGTGTAGCTAATGAGATTGAATATATATAACAATAAAAAATAACAAAATATACACAGCTAGATCAGAACGCTTTTTAGATGCGACTTTAGAGTAAAGGGGAATTATTGAAACGGGATTTGTACAGTGTTCCGCGCCGCGTGTATATACGTGTGTGTTTGTGTATTTTTGCGTTTGTGTGTATTGTGTTTGTTTCCCGGGGAAAACACTCACGAGAAACACCGGCTGTTGTTATGCCTGCAGTGACGTTAAATTACTCCGTTCTCCGCTTGTAATTATGCCGTTGTCGGTACACGATGTGTTCCGGGTACACGATGTGTTCGGGGTCCGTATTTTACCAATGACGTCACGCATTGCACGCATTGTGATTGGCAGTACGGTAATTTACCCAGGGGTGCTCAGGGGCAAATCAAATCTACAGATCATGACGAACCGTAAGTATTCCTATAGAGAGGCGAAGTCCCTCCCCTTCCGGGAGCCTCCATGGGACCCCGGAAGCGGAAAATTATACATTGAAGTCAATGGAGAGAGAAAAGTTATCTTTTGATCCCGTTTGAATTGTGCCACGAATGACACATATGATGTTTGTCAGTCTTAAACAATCATTTCCATGCAAAAAAAGTCACAGTTTGTCGTAAAAATGCTGAAATATAAGACTATGAATAATACGCAACTAGAAAGACTACAAATCCCAAATGCATTCTGGGTCGCGTAAGTGATGTCATAGGCGATAATGCTCCAAGACTGGTTGTGACTCGCAAAGCAAAGAGGAAGAAGAAGACTGATTTATTCCCTCCAATAAATATAAGAGATTGCTCCAATAAATTCACTTTTACAAGATGCCTGTGTGCTTTGTACGAGGTTGTAATCACAAAAGAGATCATACCACTTGCTCGTTCTATCGCTTCCCGTCTGATGAAAGGACCAGGAGTCGTCGGACCAAACATATCAGGTAATATACAGTACATGTTTTGCATGGAACATAGTCAAGTTAGCTACCTAGCTAGTAGCGAGCATGTTAGTTAGCATTATATTACATTACTTAGCCTTGTCATTTGTATTAGCCTTAACATGAAGTAAACCAAAATGTTAAACATTAAGAGTAGTCATGATGGTAAGTATTTTGTGAAACATTTGAAGAGTAGCCTATCGCCCCCTCCACCAGGTGCTAAGCGGGCGGGCGGTAGGCTAACCCCACATTAGTATCAGCGATCTTTTCTACTTAATGCTATCTGCACAAATGGTTAACATTGACCATTAAAAGATCAGGCAGTTCAGGGAGAGTCGAAGGAAGGAAGGCAGGCAGCTTTGCATGACATTCTTCTGGACGTGTTTCATTGTGATGACAGTGAGAGTGAGTCAATCTGTTTGTTGGAAAGACAGTAGTTGAGTGATTACTGAGAGAAAATTATTAAAAGAGATAATTATTCAGTGTTGTTACTTTAAAGTGTTGTTACTGACCTTTTTCTCTTTTATTTTCTTTACCTCACCTGTAACTGCTGAGACCCTGAGGAACATGCACACTGGTCTGACCTGCTCTGGCAACCTGATTTCCACTGTACGTAATAGTATTTGGTTATGGTATATTATTTATATACATCAAAGGCACAATGCACCCCTCAGAGACACACATGTATTGAGTGTGATATTTTGCATAGGTCATGTGAAATCATCTTTACATACTAGAAAACTGTAGGAGCGGCAACTTGTTTTGAAATTGAATTTTTAATATCCGATAATAAAGTTGATCTGTTTTCTTTATTCTTCTCTCTTCCCAGCTCCATCCATCACCATTCTCTGTTCCTGCAGGTCCTGCTTGCTAATCAATATTCATATTTTTTTACACGATTACAAATAAAGTCAATGTATTGTATGACATGAAGTTGTGCTTCATTCTGAGTCAATAATAAATTCATTCTGCCTTCAGCTGCAAAATTATTGTGGACTGCACCGACATCCATGTAGCTGCCCCCCCCCCCCCCCCCCAGTAAGATGAACCAAGCAAAGTTGACATACTCAACATACAGCTGTACTCTTAAGTTTACATGAAGAATTTGTGAAATATTGGTAATAGCAGGTTTAAATGATTATTAGTAATTCATTATATAATTTTCTCATCGTAGATGAGCAGACAGGGAGCAGATGAGAAAAGCAGAATATGCAGCTGCCATTTTCCACATGGAAAAGAGAAAGGGCCAAGTGTATTTGAGTGGACAAAAGAGAAATCCCAAATACGAAAAATTAAATTATACAATTAAAGATATGTATACAAATAAATATATATCCTATATACACCATGTATAATGATGGTGTATGATGTAGAAGGAAGTGTGGTAGATAACAAGTAAATATAGAGTTACATACAGATCCATGTTACAGCAAAAGATGGAATAACTAAGAAGCACGCAGTATAATAATAATTACACGCAACAATTAAATAACTGCTCAGCATCTCCCCCACAATCCCAATCTGCTGTGTCCTGTTTTCCTCCCCTCTG
Source organism: Notothenia rossii (assembly GCF_949606895.1). Taxonomy (NCBI): domain Eukaryota; kingdom Metazoa; phylum Chordata; class Actinopteri; order Perciformes; family Nototheniidae; genus Notothenia; species Notothenia rossii. The sequence continues at coordinate 63,595,075 of NC_136903.1, read as the reverse complement.
CATAACACCCCATCACACATACGAAACACAACGCAGAGTCCGAGGGTGTTAAGAGTATGTTTATTTAAATGTCCTCCTCTCTACTGGCCAACACAGGGAGCATATGCTGGGTGTAGAATTGTTCCAGGAGGAGGAGATTTCCATGCCATGCAGGGTCTTTGGGGATGGGGATGATGATCCCCTCCTTCGTGGTCCACAGTAGCAGAGACTCCGGTCTGTGATGTGCAGCTGTTATATAATATACAATACATTTTTTTGAAAAACATTTGATCAAAAAATAAGGATTTGGTCAGGATCTAGAGTCAGTGTGTAGTTTATTAATTAATCAATGCTCGCTACATTAGGAAAACACATACCAGTGTACCAGAGGGAGTCACACACAGCTGTGCCTAGATAACCAAACAAATTGACAACAGGGATGCAAACTCATCAGGTATGAAAAAGGTGACAAGGATCCGAGCCCCCTGACCCCACAGAATATCGGCTTTAAAATTAGGAATAACAGGATTTTAGCAGTCAGAACAACTAAAGCAGCAGTGTTAATAATAACAGAAACGCCATAGAGTCACATCTAATAGAAATATATAAAAAGCATTTATTTTAATTGTGTAGCAGTCAGTTTATAATTTTGGCAGCACTGTTGAGCATTTTGAAAATGTATTTTCATGCCTCTGTGCAAGGCTTAGTCTTTCTATCTTTATAGCCACTGGTGTAAAGTAACTAAGTTCATAAACTCAACAGGTACTATACTTGGGCACAATTTTGAGATACTTGTACTTTACTTAAGTATTTCAATGTTTTGCTACTTTGTACTTCTACTCCACTACAGTTCAGAGGTAAATGGTGTACTTTTACTCCACTACATGTATGTAATACCTTTAGTTACTTTACAGATGTGGATGAATGATGTGAAATATAATCAAGTGTCAAATCAGACTTTAGTTCCACCTGGAGTAAATCCAAAAGCTACCCTGCCTGCAGTATACAAAGTCATTCAAACTAGCTGCACCTTTACCAGCTTTGATAACACTTTAATGATCAGTCATTATAAAACATATCATATTATTCTGAAATGGACCAATCTGCAAAATGACTACTTTTACTGTCGCTACTTTCACTATATTTTGATAATAATACTTTTCTACTTTTACTTGAGGAACATTTGGAATGCAGGACTTTTACTGTAACAGAGTATTCCTACACTCTGGTACTTCTACTTTTACTCAAGTACAAGAACTGAGTACTTCTACTTTTAATCAATTACAAGATATATACTTATACCACCTCTGTTTATAGCCTATGAAAAAAACGATTAGAAAACGAAGGCTAAAGCTAACGTTAGCAGATAGTGACAATGTATGCTAGTTGGCTAGCTCAACGATAATATTGCGACGGGGAAAAAAAACTTTTCAGTGCACATCACGCTCTGCCGCTCCGACAGGGAGCTCTACTGTCAACACCTGAACGGCCCGTTCTAACAGCTGTTCACCAGCGGTCCAGTCTGTGCCACAGGGACTCCGGACGCACAGTTAATATTAACGAACGCACCGTAGGTAATGTAGCTGCTGAAGCTAGACCATCATCGCAGAGCAGCAGAGGCTTATTATACATCATGAGCAGAGCCGAAAGGCAGGAAGACTCGAGCACACAGCTCGCGCTTCATTATAATATATAAAAAAAAGCTCGGCCGCACATTAATCCGGGTCCCAGACCCCCTCCCATACCCCAAAAATATTTTTATTGCAGATCTACAGGAATCACAAAAACGACCTATTTTGGATTCAAAACGGAGAATTTCGCCGAAAGGTGACAAGTTTGCATCCCTGGACAAGATAACCAAAATCCTTGAATCTACACACAGCAAATAAACTCAAATGACACAACGAGATGTAAAAAGGAGATCACACATATAGTCGATATAGAACTGGCCGCTTCAATCTGAAGAGCAACTAAAACAAAACACGGGAGTGTATCTTGTTCTTGTGAACACTAATGTTATCCACAGCATACACAGACACCACAAAGTTCTTAAGAAGAAAACTAGTTGCTAAAACAAAACACGTTAGTGTACCTTGTTAGCTAGCTGACATTAACCTTAAACACTGCACTCATATTACTCACTGAAACCTTGTAAAGCCGGTCCCGCATGCTGGCTCTTACAGAACCGCTCCCTTTCGTGTATGTACAGCTCTCAACATGCCCAGACTTGTAGTGATTTTCACCTCGTTTTATACTTTTTCGCCTCATTCTGAAAGAAACAGGTGAAATTTACTAACGTGACAGCCATCTTTGTGATGGTGACGCGTATTGTGCGAGACCAGAGACCTGTAGTTCACTGAGCGGTTTCACACAAAAAAAATTGTAACTTCACAGTTTTACAACACATTTTTATTTTTTTGACTTGCAAAATGTTCTTTTAATTTGACAAACATCATATGTGTCATTCGTGGCACAATTCAAACGGGATCGAAAGATGACTTTTCTCTCTCCATTGACGTCAATGTATAATTTTCCGCTTCCGGGGTCCCATGGGTCGGAAGTAGATGGGCGGGACTTCGCCTCTCTATACTCCTAGTGTGTGAAAATGTTTGTGAAAAACATGTTAAAAAAACATGAAAACGGAGCAATGGCTGTACGCCATTGGCTGTACGGCAACTCAAGAGGACCATCATACACGGTCAAGTTCCGAACATTTAAAGATAGCCTACACTTAATTCTTTACTTTGTCCGTTATTATAGAAGATGAACTACCTCTCTGAAAGGTCTCAATGTGTTCATTTTGATGGGCTGTCTTCTGAGTGGTTAAACATCACTAATGATTTTCTGACTTCTGACTGCTTTGGATATATAATTACACCACAATAAGGTTTTACTATCAGATTTGTGACAAACTGTAAAGCACTTACGCATCACTGTACACTGTAAACCAAGGCGGTTTTGCCATCACTTACTGTACGGAGGCTCAGTCACTGGTACATTTTCATTTACAAAGCCATGTACTTATTACTTATATTAAAGTACTTATTGCCTGAGATCTCATGCTGTGGTTTTATTAAATGTGCCAAGTGCTAGGACTGTCTTAGGGAAGAAAGCTTTTAGATGTGCAGCTCCACTAACTTGGAACAGTCTGCAAAAAGAATGGAAAATTACCAAGCTGGTACCACTACATGTTTTAAAGCTCGGTTGGATGCTCCACAATCAGATGCTGTTGGTACCTGTACATGTGGATAGATATGTAAATTGTAATCCCTGTAATTTTTGCCGTATGATGTCCTTTTGTTGTTCTGTTGTTTATGTTTTTATGTCTTCATGTGGAACCTACTGCTGCAGGTCTCCCTTGAAAAATAGATCATTGATCTCAATGGGATTTTACCTGGATAAATACAGTAAAGGTTTTGAATTGAATGTCAAGCAATAACTGCAAGTCAGTCAAATGCATAAACTGGAGAATAATTATGTTACAAGTATTACAGAAAACATATCCAAGTGTAACAAACATCCAGTATTAACCTTACTGTTTTTTACTAACAGTAAGCAACTCATAATTTTCATAAAGTGCATATTTATTCCAAACTCACAATATATATATATATATATATATATATATATATATATATATATATATATATATATATATGTGTGTAATAAAACATAATGCACAATGGTACACAGTATCCAAACTCTTTAGGCACTGGTCAGAGGCATTCATGTAAAGCAGATCACCAGAATCCAATACTGGTAAAAACGTTGCAGAGATCAAATGTGTCCTTGTCTGAAAGGAGAAACCTAATTTTAAAACAACATTTTCAGTGTGTGACTTGAAAGATAAGTTCTGATCAATAATAAAACCTAGATATGTGTATGTAGTGACCCTTTCAATGTCAATTTCATTCCCTTGAACAGTACAAATGTTGAGGAGAAAATAAGTTAACTTTTTGCCATTTGAGAATATCATGAGTTTGGAGTTGTCTGCATTTAATACTAACTTGAGTTGAGATAAATGGGATGGAATAACATCAAAGGCAGACTGGAGGAAATCAAGACTTTGCTCTATTGAAGAGGATGAACAATAAATAACAGTATCATCTGCATAAAAATGGAAAGCAGCATTTTAAAAATTATTAGAGATTATTTACATACAGTATATGGTGAAATTATTGTCCTAATATGGAACCTTGGCGCACACCCTTTCAAATCAAATCAATCAAATCAAGTTTTATTTATATAGCACATTTATAATCTATTTTTGGTCGAGCCAAAGTGCTGTACAAATAATAAAAATACCCTACAGTAAAGACATTTTACAGCTAATACAACAGCAGTTTGTTCAGAATATCAGTATGAGAAGAAAACGACACCCTCTGTCCTTAGACCCTCACATTGTACAAGGAAAAACTTCCAGAGAAAACCCACAGTTTAAAGGGGAAAATGAGAGAAACCTCGGGGAGAGCAACAGAGGAGGGATCCCTCTCCCAGGACGGACAGACGTGCAATAGATGCCGTGTGTAAATCGAAGAGATAATACATTTTACAACATAGGTAGACCGAATGTTAGGAAATGCATGTGTCTATAATAAGAAGATGAATCCACGAGGACGTCAACAATCCTGTGGAAGCCTTCAGGGAGGCAGCACGACGAGACCACGACCCGAAGTCCACGACTAAATCCAGTACTCAGGATAGAGGATCCAGGATGCGGGACCACAGCAAGAGGATCAGCCTCGACTCAAGATCCCGGCGTCGATATAGACACAAAAGAAGAAAAATTTGGCTGGGTTAATCGGAACATGAGAATACACAGATACAGACAGACAGCAGGAAGAACAAGCACTCCCTTTGGAGTGATTTTTTTTTAAATATTGAAGTTAAATGCATCAATCTGGTGCACTTTGAGAGCAAAATTAAGAGATATATTGATACCTCTCAACATCCATATGAAACAACTGTAAACAGATTTATTTTGTCTTTATGGATTCGATTGTGGACTCGATTGTGATTGCTGCACATTATCCCTAACTTAATAAATACTTTTTTTGATAATCTATTATATAGAATCGTATATCATATTGATATATAATATATAATTTCTTGATAATATATAATATAATCAAATATAACAATCAAAATGAAATAAGTAGTATTAAGTATTACGGCTAAGAAAATATTGTACATGTGAAATAGTTGTATGTATTGATTTAAATTGACATGCATCCGCTAAGAAAAAACGTCCGTTGTTACTGTTTGAACTAACTTACCAACGGCACTGAACATATTACATATTACCTACCATATTACGTTATATACTTCTTACCTTCGATTTCTCTTATTCTTCTCCTCATTCGTCTTTGTTTTTCTTCAAGTTTGTATTGTATTTCTTCAAGTTTTTATCTTGTTGGTCGAATGCACTTAAGCGTCAGCTAAATGCAATGCAATGTAATGATAAAAAAAACCCTCTATACTCTAGACAGCGTGGGTAAATGACCGTACAGCCAATCACAATGCGTGACGTCATTGATGTCATTACGTCGTGACGTCGTACGTCGTGACGTCACTGGTAAGAGACGGACCCCGAACACATCGTGTACCCCGAACCCATCGTGTACCGACACCGTTACAAGCTTCAAAGTTGTAGGCCTATTTATCACCTGAATTTGCCAAAACAAGTTTAATATTCTGAAAGCCAAGACTTTGCTTATATGAAATCAGATAAAAACAAACTGTAACGGACCCTGCCGTGTTATCTATGATTACTATACACCTTACATTCATAATTTCAGCGGGGGGGAGGGGGAGCGGCGCTGAGGAACAGCAGAGTGGCGAGTGAGAGCTGTCATCTTCCCTTTACAAGCTTAAAAAATGCCTGTAGCTAGTGAGATTGAATATAACAATCAAAAATAACAAAATATACACAGCTAGATCAGATCGCGTTTTAGATGCGACTTTAGAGTAGAGGGGAATCATTGAAACGGGATTTGTACAGTTTTCCGCGGCATCTGCTGCTGCGAAAATGTGGGGCAGGGCTGAAAAGTGGGGGGGCCAATGGCCCCCTGGCCCCCTCGCTTCCGGCGCCCTTGCTGTTAGCTGTTTGCCCTCAGAGCTCACAGCTCCTCATATCTGTTCAGAAACTAGACAACAGTTAAACAACTACAAACCACAAACTGTCTGTGTCATGGCGAATACAGTCGCTGGTTTATTTATGTCTGTATAGGCCGTTGTTGTGAGTGTGGACAGACGGAGCATACTGCGTTAGCTTAGCCAATCCCCATTTAGAAAACACGCATTTTAAAAGGTGCTTCGCCTGCCGTCTGTCTGCAGACTTGTCAAAGCATTAATTCATGGTTTTTACTAACCGGTATCAGTATGTTGTTACTTCGGCGTCATTTTGAAACGTGTATTACAATTAAATCACGGTCAAATACGTTCATCTTGTTGTAGTTGTAGCCCCCTTGCCAGCGATTCTCTCTCTCGTTTAGCATACTCAGCCCGACTCAGCCTGGTTGTTCCTGGCCCTAGAACCACGATTTTATGGGGCCAGAAAAACTGTGAATTAGGACCCGCTAGCCGGTACTAGGCCAAGTGGAAACGCAACCAAAAACGGGCCACGCACGGCTCGGCACGCTTAAAGCGAGCTCCGCGCTGCAGTGGAAACGCGCCATTAGAGAGTCTTAAAAGCCCACCAGTATAGAGACTGAAAGGAAGAGACTACAAAGAAAGAGATTGTGTGCTAAGACCTTCACAGTTATTGGAAAGCAGGCTTCTGGATTTCATGCCATGTACAGAAATAATTTGGGTTTCTTTCAAAGTTTATGAAAAAATATCAATTATGCTTGCTTTTGCATTCCTTGAAATAGATCAATACTAATTTATTGTGAAACAACATTTTGATTGCTAATCAGCGCTTCAAAAGAGCATGACCAAATGTGCCAATCACATCTCACATGTTGTGAATTCTGAACCACTGGCCTCTTTGATTTTTTCCCAGAATTTCAACAAACAGCTTCTGATCTCATTATCCAATAACCTAATTGTGCAACATAGCAGAGATACTTTTCTGTGTGCTCTATTTTGTTCACGTACAACCTCTAATTTGGGTTTGGATGTTTAAAGTGGACCTATCATGCTAGATTTGAAAAATATATTGTAGGGCCATACCTATATAAAACATGTCTGTGAAGTTTTTTTTCAAAATACCA